>NC_091515.1:21394975-21703882 GCF_947461875.1 Haliaeetus albicilla | reverse complement strand
TTCTGTTCTATTAAACCGTTCTTATCTCAACCCATGAGTTTTACTTCTTTTTTCCCGATTTTCTCCCCCATCCCACTGGGTGGGGGGGAGGTGAGTGAGCGGCTGCGTGGTGCTTAGTTGCTGGCTGGGGTTAAACCACGACAACTTCCCATCAGCAGGCGATGTCTGGCCACTTCCTGGGAAGCAGGGCTTCAGTACGCGTAGTGGTTGCTCTGGAAGACAAAATGCCCCCCTTCCATCTCCCTTTACTTAGCTTTTATAGCTGAGCTGAAGTCATATGGTATGGAATATCCCTTTGATCAGTTTGGGTCAGCTGTCCTGGCTGTGTCCCCTCCCAAGATCTTGCCCTGCCCCAGCCTGCCATTGAGGGGGGGCAAAAATGTTGGAGAGACAGCCTTGATGCTGTGCCAGCACTGCTCAGCAGTAGCCAAAACACTGGTGTGTTATCAACACCTTTTTAGCTATCAATGCAGAGCACAGCACTGGGAGGGCTGCTATGGGGAGAATTAACTCCATCTCATCCAGACCCAATACACCTCTAAACTAAAACAGCTTTTTGTGGGGAGGGTCAGAGTATCTAATTATGATTTGAATATTTCCAGTAGTAGAAAATTCACTGCAGTTTGGGCATGATGTTGTAGTGTTTAACTGCCTCTCCTTTAATGAATGCCTATTGCATTTTTGATCCCCTTCTTTATGTTTTAAGGAAAATTTTCCTTGCTTTTTTAAAGGCAAATATTACAAGTTCCTCAAACCCTGCATTATCAGAGATTCCTTTATAATCTTCCACTCATTCTAATGACTCCTCCATGACCTCTTTGTTTCTATTTTTCTATGTATTTGAACACTCTTCTTTGCGGACATCAGGACAGACAACAACAGTGCAATAGGAATTATTCTTGTCAACAGTAGACATCATAAAACATTTCTTTTTCAATTTGGTAATTTCCTAATCTCCAAAGCACATGTGGTGGGTTGAGAAAATACAGCGAAAGGCTCGTGGGTGGAGATAAGGACAGGGACATCACTCATCAGTTACTGTCACAGGCAAAAAAGACTCAACTTTGGTAATAAATTAATTTCCCCATCAAATCAAAGTAGGATAATGAGAAATAAAAACAAATCATAAAACATCTGTCCCTTCCCCCTCCATTCTTTTTGGCAAACTTCACTCCTAATTTCTCTACCTCCTCCCACCAAGCAGTGGAGGGGTATGGGGAATGGGGGTTGTGATCAGTTCATCACAGGTTATCTCTGCCACTCCTTTCTCCTCCCCCTGCTCCAGCATGGGGTCCCTCCCACGGGAGACAGTTCTCCACGAACTTCTCCAATGTGGGTCCTTCCCATGGTCTGCAGTTCTTCACGAACCGCTCCAGCGTGCGTCCCTTCCATGGGGCGCAGTCCTTCAGGCACAGACTGTTCCAGCGTGGGTCCCCCATGGGGCCACAAGTCCTGCCAGCAAACCTGCTCCAGCGTGGGCTCCTATCCATGGGGTCACAGGCCCTGCCAGGAGCCTGCTCCAGTGTGGGCTTCCCACAGGGTCACAGCCTCCTTTGGGTGCATCCATCTGCTCTGGTGTGGGGTCCTCCACAGGCTGCAGGTGGATATCAGCTCCACCACGGACCTCCGTGGGCTGCAGGTGGATATCAGCTCCACCACGGACCTCCGTGGGCTGCAGGGGGACAGCCTGCCTCACCATGGTCTTCCTCAGAGGCTGCAGGGGAATCTCTGCTCTGGTGCCTGGAGCACCTCCTCCCCCTCCTTCTTCATTGACCTTGTGTTGTGGTTTAACCCCAAGCAGCAACTAAGCACCACGCAGCTGCTCACTCACTTCCCCCCCACCCAGTGGGATAGGGGAGAGAATCAGAAAAAAAAAAAAAAAGTAAAACTCGTGGGTTGAGATAAGAACAGTTTAATAGGACAGAAAGGAAGAAACTAATAATAATGTGACAATAAGAATAATAAAAGAAATGGAATATACAAAACAAGTGATGCACAATGCAATTGCTCACCAATTGCTGACTGATGCACAGTTAGTTCCTGAGCACCGATCTGCCCCCGCCCAGGCCAACTCCCCCCAGTTTATATACTGGGCATGACATCACATGGTATGGAATACCCCTTTGGCCACTTTGGGTCAGCTGCCCTGGCTATGTCCCCTCCCAACTTCTTGTGCTCCTCCAGCCTTCTTGCTGGCTGGGCATGAGAAGCTGAAAAATCCTTGACTTTAGACTAAACACTACTTAGCAACAACTGAAAACATCAGTGTTATCAACATTCTTCTCATACTGAATCCAAAACATAGCACTGTACCAGCTACTAGAAAGAAAATTAACTCTATCCCAGCTGAAACCAGAACACCTTCGTGTCTGCAGAGTTGTTGCTCTCACATATTCTCACTCCTCTCTCCTGGCTGCTGTTGTACAGCAGTTTTTTTACCTTTTCTTAAATACGTTATCCCAGAGGCGCTACTGCTGTCGCTGATTGGCTCAGCTTTGGTCAGCGGTGGGTCCGTCTTGGAGCTGGCTGGAACTGGCTTTGTCTGACATGCAGGAAGCTTCTGGCATTTTTTCACAGAAGCCACCCCTGTAGCCCCACTGGCTGCCAAAACCTTGCTATGCAAACCCAATACAGCAGACATCAGTCCTTTGAGGCTATGACTGATTCTTACAGATGCTCCATGAAAATTTATCTGTTGTGCCCAAAAGTATTTTTAGAGGCAGTGTTTTCTAGGGTAGAAAACACCACCTTCTTGTTTCTAGATGCAAATGTGTGTACCCTTGGGTTTCTTGTTATATTTACCGTTACCTGTGCTCAGAATAGTCAACATGGCCTGTGATTTGCTTTCTGTGATCTTCTTTCCAAGAAACCCAGTGCACATCCAGTCGCCTGAAACAAGATTATCTTCTGTGGATTTGTTCAAGGAGCATCTGTTCCAAATTACATTGCTGTGCTACTAGTCAACTATTAATGGATCGACAATGTCTTTTTTGTTATTTATCAAATTTTTTTCTCTGTTAATGTTCTTGGGTTTCTTTGGGATGGGTGCTGTTAAATGTCAAATAGCATGGGCAGGTCCTGTGGGGTCATGCTAGAAACGTATCCTTGATGAAAACTCTTTGTTTACAGGTATATCCCGGAGCCCATAAATCAAACAAACTTATACAGTTTTAAAAGTTGTTTGTTGATATCAGATTGTTCTAATGGATTAAGCAAAATGTTCTAGAGTGCCAAACTGAGTGCCTTCTTACAGGAGAGTAAGAATATTACATAAAGACTTACTATTTTAAACCCAGTTTAAAAACAATAAGTCTGTTTTCTGTAAGACCTGTTGATTGGTATTCACTGTATAATTTAATTGTTCATAATTAAATCCTTCATTAACTTTCACTATATAAAAATTATTTTTCTTCACAAAATCTACTTCGGGCTGACAGGCCTATAATTTTTTTAGGGCATCCAGTTTGGTTTTTTAAGTATTGACATAGCACTTGTGTTCTTTTTGTTCTTGTGAACTTTTCCAGTTTTTCAAACCTTAATGACAATAAGCATTACCAGTCCAGCTAGTACCTATGCTATCTCTTTCAACATGCTTGTATCCAAGTTATCTAGCTTTGCTGATGTAAAAGTTAATAGCTGCTATTTAACATCTTCTTGAGTTACTGTTGGAATGGAAACTATTTCACCATCATCATAAGAATGTTATTTGCTTCTTCCTCAGACAGATATATTAAAGTCCTCCTGCTTTTCTTTGTTACTGTCAGCAATCCTACAATTTCTATCTAATAATGAAATTCTCCCCCCTCCCCGCCCCTGAGGACACGTTAAAAACTATTTGTCTAACAATTTTAGTCACTCACTTATCTTTCTGTTCTTTTGCAAATTTTATCATTTTCTTGCAGTATTAATTTCCAGTCAGAAATCTTGTGTTGGGGGGCAACTGATACCTTGTTAATGAAGAGAGATTTTAATCAGGTTGCCTGTGGTGGGTTGACCCTGGCTGGACACCAGGTGCCCACCAAAGCCGTTCTATCACTCCCCCTCCTCAGCTGGACAGGGGAGAGAAAATATAACAAAGAGCTTGTGGGTTGAGATAAGGACAGGAGAGATCACTCACCAATTACAGTCATGGGCAAACCAGACTCAGCTTGGGGAAAATTAACACAATATATTACAAATCAACCAGAGTAGGGTAATGAGAAATAAAACCAAATCTCAAAACACCTTCCCCCCACCCCTCCCTTCTTCCCGGGCACAACTTCACTCCCGGATTCTCTACCAACCCTCCCCCAGTGGCACAGGGGGACGGGGAATGGGGTTTATGGTCAGTTCATCACACGTTATTTCTGCCACTTCATCCTCCTCAGGGGCAGAGGGGCAGGACTCATCACACTCTTCCCCTGCTCCAGCGTGGGGTCCCTCCCATGGGAGACAGTCCTCCACGAACTTCTCCAGCATGGGTCCTTTCCATGGCATGCAGTCCTTCAGGAGCACACTGCTCCAGCGTGGGTCCCCCACGGGGTCACAAGTCCTGCCAGAAAACCTGCTCCAGCATGGGCTTCCTACGGGGTCACAGCCTCCTTTGGGCACACACCTGCTCCAATGTGGGGTCCTCCACAGGCTGCAGGTGGAGATCTGCTCCACCGTGGACCTCCCTCGGCTGCAGGGGGACAACCTGCCTCACCATGGTCTTCCCCACGGGCTGCAGGGGAATCTCTGCTCTGGTGCCTGGAGCATCTCCTCCCCCTCCTTCTTCACTGACCTTGGTGTCTGCAGGGTTGTTTCTCTTACATGTTCTCACTCCTCTCTCCAGCTGCCGTTTCTGTCTGTCCCAGCAACTTTTTTCCCTTCTTAAAAATGTTATCACAGAGGTGTTACCACTATCACTGATTGGCTCAGCCTTGGCCGGCAGCAGGTCCGTCTTAGAGCTGTCTGGTATTGGCTCTGTCGGACACAGGGGAAGCTTCCAGCAACTTCTCACAGAAGCCACCCCTGTAACCCCCCCCTGCTACCAAAACCTTGCCACACATTGCCATAGATGAATGAATATCTTTTGCCAAAGAAAAATGAAATAGCTTAACTCATCTTCAATATGAGCATCCTGTTGATAACTATTTCTTTACTGCAGGTAGGATTAATTTTCCCTAAATCTAAGCATAGAAGAAGTAGACCTGTTACCTTAGATGTCCATTTTAGAATGAGAAGAGTCTTGCTTTTAGAGGTGCCTGTTTCCTTTCACTGGCTGTAAAGGGCACCTAGACAATTAGCTCATTCTTAGGTTTCTGATTTGTAGGTGACTTATGGTAGGTGCAAAGCTGATCATCTTTCTTCAAATATAAGAAAGGGGAACTACCAAGAAAGGGGAACTACCATCATCTAGATTTCAGTTCCCAGATTTTGTTTTTCTAAAAAGTCAAGATTTAAAATGTCACCCTTTACAGATAGTGTTTGCCTTTGTCTCTTGTTTACTGGTGACTTCAAGTCAAAAAGTGAATGTAGCTTGTAAGAAAAAGTTACTCATTTGTATATATCACATCTGAAAGTTAATTTCTTTGTGTTCCTGATGGATTCTCCAGGCTGAATTTTGATAGTGTAGCAGCTTGCAGATTAAAATCTGTTCCCAGATCTGTTAGAGAGAGGGAATGATTAATGTGGTCAGCACTTTCTGATCAGAATTGTATAAAAATTGGGTCTTTTAAACTTTCTATTTCATCTATATTTCTTTTCATCTACCAGGTATAGAAAATAAAGAGAAAGCTGTAACTTGCTATTGTGGGTCCTGCAGAGCAAGTATATTCTGATTCTTGAAGAAAACAGGAAAGAGGGGTAGAGTGACTGACTGCAGAGGTCATTTGGGAAAGCTTTTTGTTACCTTAAAGATAACATCAAAAGAGAAATATGCAAGAGAAGCTACACAGCAAAAATAGAATAAGGCTAGAGGACAAAATCTTAGGGTGATCTTTGGCTCTGTGAAACAATGCAAAATTAAATCTTGATATCTCAGTTATGTTTTGATAACAGATTGTTTTGTTTAAGAAGTTCCAAGACCACCATACCTCTAACATCTCTGTAGATCTCTAGGGGCAGACTGCACCTGTGGTTTCTGAAAGGTCATTCACATTTTGATAGAATCTATTTTTTATAAAAACAAATAAAAAACACAGTCCGTGTCCTGCCCCCCCCAACAAAACAACAAACCAAAACCCTCTCAACCTCACAATATTGTAATTATAGATTTCAGTTATTCCCACCTTTTTAAAGTTATCTACAACATCTGCCAACTGTCACCATCAACTCCAAATTACTACATATGGTAACAGGTAACTTGTTTTTATTGCCATATAATCTGTGAGACATAAATAACTATGTACTGTAACTACATGGTACTTACCTTATGATTGAAGTAATTACATGGCTGTTTGTATCCTGTAAAATAGTGATAACTTTTTTGTTTTTCATAATGGAGTTGTTCAATTTGTCTTCAGCATATTTACATATTAGGTTTCACTAGTCTCAGCATTATGATTATACCATATGAGATGTGTTCCATTAACAAAATATTTAATCTCTCTTTTCTTTAAATTATGTGTTAGTGGTTTCTATGGGATCCAAATTTGTTGTTAATTGGAAGAGCACTTTTGGAGTGGAATTCTCAAATATATAACCCTAACAACTTACCAGAAAAACTTATTTTCTTTCAGTGAGAAATTTAGTGGCATAAATAAATCCTTGTGCTTTTTTTTTACTAAATTCCTTATCATATCAAGATTGTGATTGAAATGAATTAGGCATGTCAGTAACTTCCTGGCAGCTCTTTTAAGCAGCTGAATGCAATATGTTTTCATTAGCTAGTATGTGGTCTATCTGCAAGCTTTATTTCAAATGGAGGTATGATTTGAGTCTATAGCATTTGGTAGAAATAAATTTGCTATGCTAAAATTTTGAAAAATTAATGATTGTTGTGCTTACAGCACTGGGTACATAATTTGAGTAGCCTTGTAATGTTTGTATATATGTGAAAATCAATAGTTTCTCAGGATACAAACAGATTTATTTATGTCTATACTCCAAAAAGGACTAAAAAATGGAAAAGGGACTGTGTCTGTGTTCACACGGGTGGGTGGGTGTGTATATACAGCTGCATTGGTGGGAAAGTAGAAGAGGGCACTGCACAGCTGTCCAGTGACCTAGAGTGCTGTGGAGAGCAGCTGCAGCTCTCAGCTCTGTGCTGCAATTCTGTGCTTCATAGACATTTAATTTAAAAAAACCCCAAACTTCCCTTTTATATTACGTAGAATTATAGAATTACTAGAGGAGTTTACTGATGCGTGTGCCTTTCCTGAGACTGACTTCTCAAGGTTCAGTCTCTGATTTTGCTCTGTCTTGTGTGGTGCTTGAGAGATGGTGTTTTTAAGCCAGAGGTCTGATTGTGAAAGGCTTCTGCTGCGGCAGTGAACAGTAGATGGCAGTGCTGTCTTGTTGCAGTGCTTGAAGGGACGTTATCAGAAATTTTAAATCCTGTGTAACATGCCCTTAACTAAATGTCTGCTGCTGAAACATTTTAACAGTTAGGTTAAATATTGTTCCATCTAGAATTAGGTTAGTTCTCTAAAGACGATTATCCATGTCAAAATTTGGGGGGGGGGGGCAGGATTTTATAGGCTTTTATTTATAAATAGATACTAAGTGCATATGTATTCTTTGGTTATCTGTTTTGTACATGATTCAGACGTAAGAGTTTAATGCTAGTATAATGCCACTTAATGCTATTTTAAATGCAATGAAAAGTCACTGCGTTATGTACATTCCTAACTTTTTTTCCTCTAAGGGAATTATTTGGTTTCTGCAGAAACAACTGTTGGTTCGTGATGCACAGTTCATTCCTGTAAATCTCCCACTTCCTCATATTGAAACATCTCTACAGTCTGAAAACTTGATGACTCATAGTTTATCAGTCTTTTGAGTCTTAAGTCAGGTCCAATCCCTCGTGGCTTTTCTAGTACCAGAAATCTCAGTGGAGATTTTTTTCTGTTTATCCATGAACACATTTTGAATGGAAAGACTACTTGATCACTTTTTTTTTGTCCTAAAGAGTCATCTGATTGCAAAAATAAGTTCTCTCACTCTCTTTTTTTTTGGCTGGAATATTGATCCTCTGGAAAAAGATGAAATTGTATTTAATCTATATCACTAAAGAAAAAAGTTATTAGAATTGGCCCTTCTAATGGCATGTTAGCAGAAAGTTCCTCAGAATATTTCATCTAACAGTCTGAACTTGTTTCTCTTCTGAAGTTTTTAATAAAAGCCTTGTAAAGAACTTAGATCTGTATTCTTACAAGCATATATTTTTTTCAAGTTAGACTGAGAGTTTTATTAGAATCATAGAATATCTCAAGTTGGAAAAGACCCATAAGGATCATCAAGTCCAACTCCCTGCTCTTTGCAGGACTACCTAAAACTAAACCATATGACTAAGAGCATTGTCCAGATGCTTCTTGAACTCTGACAGGCTTGGGGCCGTGACCACTTTCCTGGGGAGCCTATTCCAGTGACTGACCACCCTCTCAGTGAAGAACCTTTTCCTAATGTCCAATCTGAACTTCCCCTGACACAGCTTCATTCCATTTCCTCTTGTTCTATTGCTGGTCACCAGAGAGAGGAGATCAGCTCCTCCCCCTCCACTGCCCCCCTTGAGGAAGTTGTAGACTGCAATGAGGTCACAATTATTTGTGTTTGGAAATTTAGTTCCAATGATTTATTTTTTTGGGGTGTGTGTAGATTTATAGGTTCTGTAAAGGAACTAAGGAGTTTATATTTCTACAGTAATTTTAAGAAACATTATATTAGACATGCAGTATTTTATCACAGGCTATTCTTGTTAACTTGCTAGTTCTGTTTTTTGTGAATATGGAAATTGCTAACATCAGACTATAAAAATTTAAAATGCAGTTTTAATAGTTATTTAATTTGCATTGAACTGCTCATGATGGCAGAAATAAATTTTGCCACTTGTCATTTTTGAATTTACAAAGAAAAGTATTTAAGGAGCTAGGATTGTGGTCTTGCCCAAATGTTTTCTATAAGAAATACTTCCATATGAGTAGTTAGATTGCTTTGAAAAGATTAGAGAAAAATACTTAAATGATAGGGTGTCAATTTTTAAAGATGGAGCTTGTATCAAAATGGTTGTTAAAACCTGCTTTTGCTTTCTGTCTTGATACATCTTCAGTATCAGCAAACTGGCTTCATACTATAGTTTTTTTTCAGAAAGACTAAAGACTGCTTGCTATAAACTTTTACAAATTGAATCATAAGAAGAAAACAAAGTTTAAATGGGAGATACAGTCTCAATGGTCAAAAGGCTGGGAACGATATAATTGCTGGAAGCTTAGTATTAGCAGATACTTCACAGAAAAAAATAATGGTGGATTTTATTACAAAACTCAATGTCTTGTGCAGGTTGTTGCATTTATTACATAATGCATTACATTAAATTAAACATCTCTTGAAGGGCAGTAGTTTAAAAAGCACCCCAGAAATTGTTGGAAGTGAGTTATGCAGAAAAGAAAACAGAAAAAACTCCAATAATCTTTGTTTTATTTATTTTTGGAGTGGATGAAGCTTTGTCAATTTAAAGTTTGCAGTATAGCTATATAGTACTTTTTGTAAATTTTTCAGCTGTATCATGGGAAGCCATGTTTTGTTTTTTGGAGGCAGAAAAAAAAAAAAGCGCTGCTTTTAGTTTCTGCATAGCCAGACTTGCTCTTATGTTTGTAATATTTAGAGAAGTTCAGTAGGGGGCCCTTGGTGCTTTGATCTAGTGCCATGGTGCAGTTTAATGAGAGGGGTTTTCAATATTGTCTGCAATATTGCAAATTCTGCCAGCTCAGTCTTAAGTAAGAAAATGCAAGATTTACACCTCGGAAATCTTCTCGTATTTCTGGTCACTCTTTCTGTTTGAAACAGGTAATTACAAAAACCTCCAGATCAATTTTTGTAAAGGGGCACCCTGATGGGTGCCATGACTGAAGTGTGACATGAGCCTTTTCCAATACAATGGGTGGCCTAACATTCCTTGGGAAGGCTAAGCTCATTAAATATTCTCTTCTTTTTTTCCACCCTCTCCCCCTCTTCATGCACTTAGCTTGAGTTGCTCCAAGTCTGAGATTTCTTGACTGAGGACTTAGGAAAATTGCATAGAGTTCTCAGATTGAATTTTTTATGTGTATGACTTCATGATGGCATTAGCATGTGCTTTGATCCATGTGTGAATGGCACTGGGTTGGCTCTTATTGCCATATCCAGATGGTGTTACAGGGAACAAACAATTGTGTTTTAGGCTTTCTCAATAGACTGTCTAGTCTGGTCTTGCAGCAGACAGATACAGCCACCCATTGCATTAGCGTTTGTCAGATTTATGGTAATGGTTTACCAAAGCCTTCCTATCACTGACATTAAGATTTATGCCTCCAAAGTTATTTTGTCTTCTGCAGAGTGTAAAGTCTGATCGTGTGTATGTGTGCGATTATCTACATGTAGATGTATATTTGCATTTATAAATTTTTAACTAAAGGGGAGGAAAGCAACTGAAGAGAGGCAATTGCTATTGTAAGAGGCAGAATTTTTAAAATATTTTTTTAGGAGGCTGATTCCTGTAGCTGGATTGATTAAGGAAACTTTCCCTTGCCCATCCATCCCCTCCCTTCAAATAATAATACGGATGTTCTGTTCCAGTCAGTGTCTCCCATATGCCATTTTTGGAAAGAAAAACACGCATGTGGATTACTACAGCTAGATTTTGCACTTTCATGTTACACTGGAGTAATATGAGATGCTCCTTATATGCAGTGGGAATAACCTTTTGACAGGCAGTATGTCCATTCTCAGTGGAAATGTTTTTCCAAATCTGGTCAGGGCTCCTTTGATCATGCCACCTCAAATGTAGGGGTCATAGCTACTATGCAATGTAAGAACTACTGATGGTTAACCAGGAGAGAGATGATTTTTGAGGAGAGCATATTTAAAATAAGCCAAATGTGATAGGGTTTGGGTGGTGGGTGGGTGGGGTTTTTTTTGTTTTTATTTAGGGCATCAGTAATTTGTGTTGCAGTGGGAATGCTAAGCAGGAGTGTTGGGGAAATTTTAAATTAAGCTGGACATGCTGATACATTTGACATTGGAAATGAGGCAGTGTAAATTTCAAATAACTGAATAGCAGTGGTGAGCTTTGGGCTTGAACATGCCAGAGCATGTTTTGAAAATGTTTCCTTGTTATAAGGATATTTCAAGAATAGCAAAGGGAGTAATGGGATGATGAAAGGATCCAGATGTTATAATAAACTGTATATTTGGGGAATGCTACCACTTAATGCAGAAACAATTTTACAAAATACTTGAATTAATTTGCAACTCTCTGTGGTATGTGCTTTGGAAGGTCTCTCCCCCCATTTTCTAGGAATGAGAATAATTATTGCTGATAATGAATAAGAACAAGAATTGGATCAAATAAAGCTATTTTATGGACAGTTTTATTCTCTGCTCTTGCTGTTTTTCCTGCCTGAAGGAGCTTTGTGACATTGGAAAAAAGTAAATATGTCTGGTAAATATGTAAATAAAAAGTAAATATTAATTGACAAGAATCAGCTCCAGGAAATCAGAACTGGTTCTCCAGCAGGCGGTTCACTGTCCCCACAAAATATGCATGCGCTCCCTGTTCATTGTTTTGGGGGCTCACAACCTCTCTGCTACACAGCAGCAGTGTACCACTGAATCTTGGAAAAATCAGCTAGTCCATGGTCAGACATGGTGATGGCATAATCTTTGTTTGTTGGGTAGATTTCTGTGATGTATGTGTTCTGAACATCTTTGTTAAACAACTTTCCTCTGTGGGAGTTCTTTAGTGAAAAGAATATAAGATATCAGAGAAACAAATCTTTAACAGCAGGATAAGAAGAATTAATTTCCTTTATGTGGAGAGGACACAGCTATTTTTTCTTTCTTTTTTTTTTCCTTAGGGATATTATCTATGGCTACTGGGATGAAAACTTTGTTGAGCATTAGAAAACCTTACCCAGCCTTGGAGGCTTTAGATGGGATCTTTTCCTTTGAAGTTTAAGAATTGAGATTTTTCTCTAAGCATACTTCTGGTTTTATTTTGACACGGTGAAAACCTGGGATGAAAACTTACTTTCTTCATGCTGTCTTAACTTGTCTCAATCAAGTATAAGATTTTATATGGTGTTATGGGTTTGTGTGGTGGGGTTTTTTAGTAGTGGGGGAGGGGCCACAGGGGTGGCTCCTGTGAGAAGCTGCTAGAAGCTCCCCAGGCTCCAAGTCGGACCTGCCTCTGGCCCAGGCTGACCCAATCAGTGACAGTGGTAGCACCTCTGGGAGAACAGATTTAAGAAGGGGAACCTGCAGTGAGTAGTGGGATTGGAATGTGAGAGGAACACCTATGCAGATACCGAGGTCAGTGAAGGGGGAGGTGCACTGGAGAAGGTGAATGTCCCTGCAGCCTGTGGTGAGATGGCAGGCTGTCCCCCTGCAGCCCATGGAGGTGAGCGGGGGAGCAGATGCCCACTTGCAGGCTGTGGAGGACCCCATGCCAGAGCAGTCGGATGCCCCCGAAGATGGCTGTGACTCCATGGGAAAGCCCGCACTGGAGCAGTCTGTGACTGAAGATCAGCCTGCGGAAAGGACCCATGCCCGAGAAGTTCGTGAAGAACTGCAGCCCGCGGAAAGGACTCGCATTGCAGAAGTTCGTGGAGGACTGTCTCCCGTGGGAGGGACCCCACACTGGAGCAGGGGAAGAGTGAGGAGTCCTCCCCCTGAGGAAGAAGGAGCAGCAGAGACAATGTTTGATGAACTGACCCCAACTCCCATTCCCTGTTCCCCTGCGCCGCCGGGGGGAGGAGGTAGAAAAAATCGGGAGTGAAGTTGAGCCCGGGAAGGAGGGAGATGTGGGGGGGGAAGGTGTTCTAAGGTTTGGTTTTACTTCTCAGTATCCTTGTTTTGGTTTGATTTGTAGTAAATTAAATTGATTTTGTTTCTTCCCCAAGTTGAGCCTGTCTTTTGCCCATGACCATAACTGGCGAGTGATCCCTCCCTGTCCTTGTCTTGACCCACGAGCCTGCCTTTATCTTTTCTCCTCATCCCACTGTGGCCGGGGGTGGGGGGAGGAGTGAGCGAGCGGCTGTGTGGTGCTTTGTTACCAGCTGGTTTTAAACCATAACATATGGTCAGTTTAAATTTTCAAGAATCATTACTTCTACAGCAAGACAATAGAGTATTTATATAAACATTGCTCACTTTAATGGATGTGGCTTACTGACTTGGATATAACTTTGTCGCTTACTAGAAGTGAATTTGTTAAAGGTGGGTTAAAAGGTGCATTTTGTATTTTATTTTTTTATTTTTCTTTTTTCCCTTAAGTCCACTTTTGGGGCAGCCTAAACTTATAGAAAGCAACAGAGGGTCTAATAAAAAAATATTTGGCCTGGCCAGGTCCCCGGCAAGATGGTGTGTTGTGCTGCTTGAACTCACCTGAGTGCCTGAGGTTGGTGTATTACAAACCATTGTCAATTCTGAGAGATGATGACCCCTGGTGCCATAGCCACTGTGGCTACTCAAACCCCGGCAACAGGCACTGCAGCTGAACCAGAGAACCAACCCGTGCCGGTATCAGTTGCCTCTATACACAAGAAGAAATATTGGATTCGAAAGTCAGCTTGTTTACTAAGGAAAGAAACTGCTACTAAGAAGGGGAAGGAGGAAGAAGTGGATGAGGCAGGCTACTCCAAAGCAGGGCCGTCATGAGAAGAGGAAAAGAGGCAGAACTCATAAACGAGGCGGTAAACACCTGATCTCTATCCCTGAGTGAGCTGGGAGATATGCAAAAAGATTTCAGCCATCATCCAGGTGAGCACATTGTCACCTGGCTGCTCCGATGCTGTGATAAAAGGGCCAGTATCCTGGAATTGGAGGGTAGGGAAGCCAAGCAGCTGGGATCGCTTGCCAGGGAAGGTGGCATTGACAAGGCAATTGGAAAAGGGACATGAGCCGTCAACCTCTGGAGGCGACTCCTGTCAGGGGTGTAAGAAAGGTATCCCTTCAAGGAAGATGTTATATGTCACCCAGGCAAGTGGACCACCATGGAGAGAGGTATCCAGTACCTGAGGGAATTAGCCATGCTAGAGACGATTTATTATGACCTGGACAACAAGCAGTTATCCAAAGATCCAGATGAAGTTCAGTGCACACGACCCATGTGGCAGAAGTTTGTACGGAGTGCACCATCATTGTATGCCAACCCATTGGCAGTAATGCACTGGAAAAACGGAGAGGCACCAACGGTGGATGAAGTGGCTGGCCAACTCCAGCAATACAAAGAAAGTCTCTCTTCCTTCTTACAAGCCTGCATCTCAGCTGTGGAGAAGTTGTCCCAGGATTTCCAGCAATTCAAAGAGGATATGTTCTACTCCCCACCTGTAAGGACCAGTATCTCAGCTATTAGTAGTGAGCGTTCCTCTGCCCAAGAGAGAGAATATAGAAGGTACACACCATGAGGTGCCCTGTGGTTTTACCTGTGTGACCACAGAGAGGACATGAGGAAGTGGGATGGAAAACCTACCTTGACCCTAGATGCGTGGGTATGTGAGTTACGAGCAAAAACAATCACAAAAAGGGATTCTCCCAGAAAAATGCCGCTCCAGATTCCAGTGGGCAGTTCCCCAGACAGAGTAGAAGGGCTGATCTCACTTCTGATCCTCTTGAAGGGACTTCCAAGTCATTTTTACAAGATGTGGGTAATGGATACTCTGACCAGGATTAGAGGGGCCTTGCCTCCAGCCAGGCGGAGGAAAGGGATAACTGGGTCTATTGGACAGTGTGGATTCAGTGGCCTGGCACGTCAGACCCACAGGAGTATAAAGTTCTAGTAGACACCTGTGCACAGTGCACTCTAATGCCATCAAGTTATAAAGGGGCAGAACCCATTTGTATTTCTGGTGTGACAGGGGGATCCCAAGAGTTAACTGTATTGGAAGCTGAAGTAAGCCTAACTGGGAATGAGTGGCATAAACACCCCATTGTGACTGGTCCAGAGGCCCCGTGTATCCTTGGCATAGACTACCTCAGGAGAGGGTATTTTAAGGACCCAAAGGGGTATCGATGGGCTTTTGGTATAGCTGCCTTGGAGACGGAGGGAATTAAACAGCTGTCTACCCTGCCTGGTCTCTCCCAAGACCCTTCGACTGTGGGGTTGCTGAAGGCTGAAGAACAACAGGTGCCAATTGCTACCACGACGGTGCACCGGCAGCAATATCGCACCAACCGAGAGTCCCTTATTCGCATCCATAAGCTGATTTGTCGACTGTAGAGCCAAGGAGTGATCAGCAAGACTTGCTCACTCTTGAACAGCCCCATATGGCCAGTGTGAAAGTCTAATGGGGAGTGGAGACTAACAGTTGACTATCGCGGCCTGAATGAAGTCACGCCGCTGAGTGCTGCCGTTCCAGATATGCTAGAACTTCAATACGAACTGGAGTCAAAGGCAGCCAAGTGGTATGCCACAATTGACATTGCTAATGCGTTTTTCTCAATCCCTCTGGCAGCAGAGTGTCATCCACAATTTGCCTTTACTTGGAGAGGTGTCCAGTACACTTGGAATCGATTGCCCCAGGGGTGGAAACACAGCCCCACCATTTGCCATGGACTAATCCAGACTGCACTGGAAAAAGGTGAAGCTCCAGAGCACCTGCAATACATTGATGACATCATCGTATGGGGCAACACAGCAGAAGAAGTTTTTGAGAAAGGGAAGAAAATAATCCAAATCCTTTTGAAGGCTGGCTTTGCCATAAAAGAAAGTAAGGTCAAGGGACCTGCACAGGAGATCCAGTTTTTGGGAATAAAATGGCAAGATGGACGTCGTCAGATCCCAATGGACGTGATCAACAAAATAGCAGCTATGTCTCCACCGACTAGTAGAAAGGAAACATAGGCCTTCTTAGGTGTCGTGGGTTTTTGGAGAATGCATATTCCAAATTACAGTCTGATTGTAAGCCCTCTCTATCAAGTGACCTGGAAGAAGAATGATTTTAAATGGGGCCCTGAACAACAACAATCCTTTGAACAAATTAAGCGGGACATTGTTCATGCAGTAGCTCTTGGGCCAGTCCAGGCAGGACAAGATGTTAAAAATGTGCTCTACACGGCAGCTGGGGAGAATGGCCCTACCAGGAGCCTCTGGCAGAAAGCACCTGGGGAGACCCGAGGCCGACCCCTGGGGTTTTGGAGTCAGGGATACAGAGGATCCGAGGCTCGCTATACTCCAACTGAAAAAGAGATATTGGGAGCATATGAAGGAGTTTGAGCCGCCTCAGAAGTGGTTGGTACTGAAACACAGCTCCTCTTAGCACCCCGACTGCCAGTGCTGGGCTGGATGTTCAAAGGGAGGGTCTCCTCTACACATCACGCGACTGATGCCATGTGGAGTTAGTGGGCCACACTGATCACACAACGGGCTCGCATAGGAAACCCCAGTCGCCCAGGAATTTTAGAAGTGATCACGGACTGGCCAGAAGGCAAAGATTTTGGAATGTCGCCAGAGGAGGAGGTGACACGGGCTGAAGAGGCCCCGCTGTATAATAAACTGCCAGAAAATGAGAGGCAATATGCCCTGTTCACTGACGGATACTGTCGCATTGTGGGAAAGCATCGGAGGTGGAAAGCTGCTGTATGGAGTCCTACACAACAAGTTGCAGAAACTGCTGAAGGAGAAGGTGAATTGAGTCAGTTTGCAGAGGTGAAAGCCATCCAGCTAGCGTTAGACATTGCTGAAAGAGAGAAGTGGCCAGTGCTCTATCTCTGTACTGACTCATGGATGGTGGCAAATGCCCTGTGGGGGTGGTTACAGCAACAGAAGCAGAGCAACTGGCAGCGCAGAGGTAAACCCATTTGGGCTGCCGCACTGTGGCAAGATATTGCGTCCCGGCTAGAGAATCTGGTTGTAAAAGTACGTCATGTAGATGCTCACGTACCCAAGGGTCGGGCCACTGAAGAACATCGAAACAACCAGCAGGTGGATCAGGCTGCCAAGATTGAAGTGTCTCAGGTGGACCTGGACTGGCAACATAAGGGTGTGGTGATCAATTGCACTGTGCATCATTTGTACATTCCAATCCTTTCATTATTGCTGTTGTCATTTTATTAGTGTTATCATTATCATTATTAGTTTCTTATTTTCTGTTCTGTTTAACCGTTCTTATCTCAACCCACGGGTTTTGCTTCTTTTCTCGATTTTCTCCCCCATCCTGCTGGGTGGGGGGGGGGGAGTGAGTGAGCGGCTGCGTGGTTCTTAGTTGCTGGCTGGGGTTAAACCACGACATGAGTAAACACATGTGTCTAAATAATTGATACAGTTGCATGCTTTGATTGACAAACGACACGAATCTTTATTACACTATCAGGCGAGGCAGTAGATACAAATTGCATGTTAGATAGAACGCATTGGATTAATTGAATAAAATAAGGAATAATACATGGCAAAAACATCAAAGCGACAAATGCACATAACGGATAAAACAGAAGCTGTTTTACCCATGGTGCTCCGGGTAACCAAGACCATAAATCACTCTTCCAGCCGTCCCATGTTTGAACGGGGACATGGGCTAGTTTCCTAATATCTGTGGTGAGTTGAAGAACTACTTCACCTACTTTGTCTATTTCCAAACAGCAATTAGAGACATTGAATTTCCCACATACTCCTTCCTCTTCAGCTAGTAAGTAATCCAAAACCATGCAGTGTTGAAGGATTGCAGTGCGCATCCGTTGAGATTGTTGAGTTAAAAGTTCTATAGCATTAGCAGTTTTATTGGTAATAATTTCTAAGACTGCTTGCAATCGAATTATGCGGTTCAAATTGTAAGTTGGTTCTCGTGCCCCTGCTATTGGTTCACTGGGATTCCAAGTGGCAGGCCCATAATGCTCAATTATTCTTTCAGGAGGCCACTGATTTTCCCCCCACTTTTGTGTTCCACCTATTTTAATGTCAACAGATCACTTGCTACGTGCAGTCCTTTTGTCCCCTAAATTATCACATAGTCTTACTCCCAATCGAGGACCACCCGCCTGTGAAAGAAGGAAAAACAGAGGTCGGATAATCCCTATATAACAAATCCCTGACCAATTTGCTGGTAGTTGTTTGTAGGCAGTATGTCCATAAATCCAATAATGGCCTTTTTTGGCTTTGGCACCATTAGCAAATGGTCCAGCTGCAGCCTTTGGGAATTGGAAATAAGTTGTGTTCTCATTTCCCAAAGGGCTAAAAAAGGTGCTTGGCTTGTTGTTTTTCTGGCCGATACAATACCAGGTGCCAGTGTGGTTTTTCCACTCACAAATTTGATGATAAATATGGTGTCCAGGCCATCAGAGAAAGAAGGTTTCATTTTTGTTCGACCAAAACCCTTTGAACTCTTTGTTGCGTCTGGCTTCATCAAGCCACATCCATATGTAAACACCTCTATCTTCATTAACCAAATTATGTGTGAGTGTCCATTGACACCTGCTTTCTCCGACATTGACCCCTCCCTTCTGGGTGCGATTTAAACAATATCTACCCACAGTAGGAAATTGAATTGGCCATGTTTCACTATCATCCCAGGTAGTGCTATCAGTTTCACTATAATTGCTTACGATTTGTGCTGCAGTGAGGGGTGTGGAGGGCCACGGCCAGCTTGACAACCCTAGAGGTCCTCCACAAACCCAACAGTGACTCAGATTAAAGATTTGGCTTACAGCTTTTGCTAACAAAACAAATTCGTTATCCTTAAAGGGATTATATGGGTTGGGGGGAGGTGGGGGAATTGGCTTCCCTTCACCCCCATAGGTAAATCCCCAACATAACATAATTAAAAATAACATCATCTGCTCCTCTTCTTCCGTGGGTACGTCTGGGTCGCTTACTTCTTCCTGAAAATGAAACAAAAACCAAACTCGCTTCTCGGGTTAGAAAGAGGGAACAATCCATCTAGTATGAATCTTATGAATTTTTCCACAGGCATCTTTTGCCTTCCAGGTATATTTGTTAAGGGGTGTGTCCAACACCAGTGGCACTGTGCCCACTGTGGGAAGTTCGACCAAGACAGGTTGTCCTGGGAAATGAGATGGGTTGCTGGGGTGATCAGGGCCATGTGGGGCTGGCATGATTGTTGGAGCTTTTGGACGGAATGCTGTGATCTTTGGACATCCATTTACTCCCCACAGCAACAGGATGCTGAGGCTAACAAATGGTCAGCAAAGTCGAGACAAATATAGTCCAACACAGTCTCTTACAGTCTCTTACAATGAAGCCTTCACCCCAGAGCAGTCCCTCTGACTAGAAGATAAAACAAATGATCTCCTGCCTTCTGCCCAATTGCTATACAAAGATACTGTTCTTAATCCTTGTGCAATGTGACAGCCAGCAGCTTGACCATCAGAAATAACTGAGTTGAAACCTTTA
This sequence comes from Haliaeetus albicilla, assembly GCF_947461875.1. Classification (NCBI taxonomy): domain Eukaryota; kingdom Metazoa; phylum Chordata; class Aves; order Accipitriformes; family Accipitridae; genus Haliaeetus; species Haliaeetus albicilla. Next base: position 21,684,381 of record NC_091515.1, on the reverse strand, counting down.
TTTTATCTTTGAGATAATGAGGACTTTATTTACTTGAGAAATCCAAAAGTTCTTCTGGATATTGTACAGGATTCAAACAACTGTGATTGTATTATCTTCACTCAAAGGAAGAATGCATCATGACTGTGATGTCTTTTGAAGTGATGTGCTCTGAACAGCAGTGTCATATCTGGCTTGTCAGAAGTCAGCCAGTTCTTTCTTCTTGACCTCATTTCCTCCAAGCCTTCTCTGCTGGTAGTGGAGTTGTCACATATGTTGAAGAATTAATATAGCTGTGTCATTTGTCTGGTTTTGGTACTAGAGCCTGTGTCTTATGTCTTGTTCAGCTGGTGACTATATATGGATGTTGAAAGTAATTTGAAGTGTGATTGCTCCTTTTGAGACTCGAGAAGCATGGCTTCTCTGAAATAGCGACAAGTTTTTAACAGTGGTTGGTGAATAATTTCAACCAATGAATCCAAATATATTTCTTTCTTATTGGTCTGAAGAAAGAATTTGATTTCTTCTCCAAAAAATATGTTGCTATTTTAGTGTCCTATAACATTTCTATAAGGTAGGAAATCACCAGGACTCTGCTTGCTCTGTAAAAGTGCCTCACTTTAAGAACTTGTTTTCCTTTGTCCTGTTTTATATTATCCTGTCTTTAATGCTATACACCTGTCTGTCTTCCTGTGGCACAGGCTGATATAAAATTGAAAATATGTGTAGGCGCTGAAGAGGAAGAGTGCTTTTGGGTTCAACCAATGGGCTCTCCACACACTCATGAAGATTAGCCAGGTTAAACAAGAGGATTACTTTGTCCTGTGGGGAGAGTGTTGCAGTAGGTTAGCAGGACTTGAGCTGGGGTCCTTCTATTGGAGTTTGGATCGTCAGTCTGTATTGTGATGGAGGAGCTTGAGTATAGCAGTCACTGTTTAATGAGGTTGTCGGCTGTCAAAGAAGGTGACTGGTCATGATTTTAATATCTTCATCTGTGCTAAACATCACTTCAGGATGGCAGTGGCTACATGAGTATTCATCTTTGTTGGTAGCCACAAAATGAACAGCAGTCTGTTAGGTTTTGTCCTCTTTACTGTTGTCATATAGACGATGATGAACCTTATCAACCTGATGTTTTGAAAATATGAAAGCAGTGTCACTGATTGTGTGTCTTAAAATTGGTAGTTTTTTCCTCTTCCCCCTTTTTTTGTAGTGGTGATACCACCTGTGCAGCAGTATGGAAACTGAAGTGTCTGCAGCTGTAACTCACATGGTCAAATGCATAGAATCTGTTGTAGTAATTTAACATTAAGGTATTCATACAGTGAAAATTTAATTTATTTATATATTCCTTTTCCCCCCTCTCTCTTCTAGCTGTGCATAATTTCATTCAGGTGCCTTGAGTGTTTTATTATTTGCATTCATTTATTCCGCTGCTGTCCCCAGTTGTTTCTTATCTTTAGTATTGTAACTGTCTACCCTGGTCTTCCCCTCCTCCCCCCCCTTTCACATTCTCTTCAAGGTTTGAGACTTCTTTGCACTTGTGTGATCTCATACAACATCAGAACTACAGAGCCTGCTGTGTGTAAATTTGACTTTTTAAAATTAATTTCCTTGAGATTTCATCAACAGCTTTAGATGATTAACCAGTTCTCTGGATATAAATGTGACCTGGGTACTAGAAGTCTGTTTGTTCAATGATGCCCTAATTGAAAAATAAAATGTAAAGGGAAATCATATTCATAATTATAAGCAAGAGGGGGAGGAGAGCAGAGTTATGGTTGAGCTTTCAGCCTTAATTCTGGATTTCAAGAGCTCTGAATGCTTGGTTTGTTAGCATTAATGTTGCACTAACTTAGGGTATTTTCGCATGAGGGTGTGTATGTTTAGTCAACTAAGCATGAAATCCTTTGCTTCTGTTTGTCCCTATTAAATAGTGGCAACAAAAGAAACAGACAGGAGATGGGTCCAGAACAAAGCAGAAATAATGGAGTATTTCACCCCATAAAGGAGAGTGAAATGACAAGTACAATGAGTAGACAAAGACAGACTCAATGTCCAGAGGCAGTATGTGTTGAAAAGAGCAGTTTGCTGCCCAGAGCTTCAATCTGTGATCTCCGAGTGGCACATATGTCAGAAGTGTTTGGCCACCCCTGCTATAGACACTTAAATTTTATGTTTTTCCTAGAAGAAACCTCCATAGGGTTTTAAAGGGCCACTGTCTAGGATTGTCAGCTCAAATGCTGATCCACCTAAAAGTGGAATCATCTGGTTGGGATAGAAATCCCTAAGCAAGAGTAGGATTGGCTAACTTCTTCCCTTAGCTCTTGCATATGATTATGCGTGCATGCACGCACGCACACAATTAAAATGAAAGTAACAGTGGTGCTGAATATTGCAGTTTTCTGCAGACTGCAGCACCCAATTACTCCCAGTTTCCTGGGTAAATACATCCTTTTTTCCAAAACTGGCTAAATGCATGCATTTTTTCAAGATACTGTATTGCTTTATTTTCAGTACTTTCAAATCTGCTCGTTCATTTCAAAAAAATAAAAAATTAACTCCTGCCTTTCCTTGCCTGCCTCTCTACCTGCTTCTTCTCCCCATCCAATGGCTACAAAGACTTTTGAGTGTGATGTTCTCAAAAATCATGAAAACTGATACTTTGTTCAACATGTCTCTCCCTTTAAAGTTATATCTATAAATAAGGTCTTGCCCTCTTTGGATGAAAGGGCTTCAAAAAACGTTGTTCCTATTTTGTTGCTAGCAGTGAGGCTAAAATACACAACCCACTCCCAGACAGCATTTCAGTGACTATGCCAGCTAGCTCTGACCCTACATTTGCGGTAGTCAAATGTTTTATTTCCATCCTCTCCAACACTCCCTCCAACCCTCATTTGGGTTCTGAGTTTGTTTTATAATATCTAAAAGGCAGCCTTTTTTTTCAGGCTGTTAATTCAAGTTTTTCTTATACCCTTTGGTTTGTCCAATTGGAGTGGAAAGTACTCTGGTTTTGGAAAAGACTGAGAGCTAATTATGGATTAAAAAACTATCTCAATGTTTTTGATATTTGTGTTTTGGATGTCAGGAATGGCTTCTTTAGTTACTACTTATACACCTATTGCAGTTCTGTGCATTTCAGACTGCACTGTAATATGTGATGACATCTTAAATAATGATGTAGCTCTAGTCCATGCTTTATAAAATATCTTGGGATGCATTTCCTGTCTGTAATCAAAAGCAGAATATAGGATGTAATTTTATTTGCAGGGTCAATGACTGTTACAGATGCACACATAACCAAATCCAATAGGTGTTAAAACTCAGATTTATTCTTCAGTAAAAGTTAGTTAGAAGTCCGGTGTATTGGGTCTGGCTGAGATGGAGTTAATTCTCCCCATAGCAGCCCTTGCAGTGCTGTGCTCTGCATCAGTAGCTAGAAAGGTGTTGATAACACACCAGTGTTTTGGCTACTGCTGAGCAGTGCTCCCACAGCATCAAGGCTGTCTCTCCAACATTTTTGCCCCCCCTCAATGGCAGGCTGGGGCAGGGCAAGATCTTGGGAGGGGACATAACCAGGACAGCTGACCTAAACTAACCAAACAGATATTCCATACCATATGACGTCAGCTCAGATATAAAAGCTAAGTAAAGGGAGACGGAAGGGGGGCATTTTTGTCTTCCAGAGCAATCATTATGCGTACTGAAGCCCTGCTTCCCAGGAAGTGGCTAGACATCGCCTGCTGATGGGAAGTAGAGAATAACATCATTTGTTTTTCTTTGCTTTCGCCCGTGACCTTTGCTTTCACTTTATTAAACTGTCCTTATCTTGACCCACGAGCCTTTCATTATATTTTCTCTCCCCTGTCTAGCTGAGGAGGGGGAGTGATAGAGCGGCTTTGGTGGGCACCTGGCGCCCAGCCAGGGTCAACCCACCACACCCAGTAACAATTTATAAAACCACAGGCTCAATGATGTAAAGAGAATTAATACTACACAGCTGACTTAAGAATCCCCAAGATTTAAAGTGATGGCTCCAAAAGACGTGTATCACTCGCCTAAAAGCTGAGGGCTCTCTCCCTTGAGGAGTTACCTCGGGCGGTGCCCCAACCCGAGGGGGAGTCCCTGACTGCAGACCTGCTGCTCCAAGGAGGACTGCCTACATGTCCTCCAGCGGGACCCCGTTTGTACCCCTGTCGAATCTGACCTGTGGTCATTTAATCCCTATTGGCCAAGAAGGTCACCTCAGTGTACCTGGCACGTCTCGATTGGCCAGTTCAAATTTCAACCTGTGGCCTCTAGGGTTTAGGGTTTTTTTTCCTTCTGCTTCTCCCTTCCTGGAGAAGTTTTGTTTCCTGCTGGTGGGATGGGGGGGGGAGTGTACTGCCACAATGACCTCTGAATTTTCTACTCACACACAAGTCTTGTACAGCTACTAGATGCAGCTGCAAAAGCAGTAACAATAGAGGTTTAGTCTCTATAATGGATGCTTAAATAACTCTGACTTTGTTAGGGGCCAAGTAACTTTAGGCTGCTGACAGAACAGGAAGGCAGTGATCGGACTGTTTGTATAGTGATATTTCCGATGCAAGAGATGTTCATTGAGCTTGAGTAAGGAGGATTGTGAAACAAGTTTATAAAATTTAAATATGTTATTACAAGTGTCCTGGTTTCAGCTGGGATAGAGTTAACTGTCTTCCTAGTAGCTGGTACTGTGCTATGTTTTGAGTTCAGTATGTGAAGAATGTTGATAACACTGATGTTTTCAGTTGTTGCTCAGTAGTGTTTAGACTATAGTCAAGGATTTTTCAGCTTCTCATACTCAGCCAGCGAGAAAGCTGGAGGGGCACAAGAAGTTGGCACAGGACACAACCAGGGCACCTGACCCAAAGTGGCCAAGGGGGTATTCCATACCATGTGACGTCCCATTTAGGATAGGAACTGGGGGGAGTGGAGGCGGGGAATCGCTGCTCGGGGACTAACTGGGTGTCGGTCAGCGGGTGGTGAGCAATTGCACTGCACATCATTTGTACATTCCAATCCTTTCATTATTGCTGTTGTCATTTTATTAGTGTTATCATTATCATGATTAGTTTCTTCTTTTCTGTTCTATTAAACCGTTCTTATCTCAACCCACGGGTTTTGTTTCTTTTCTCGATTTTCTCCCCCATCCCACTGGGTGTGGGGGGAGTGAGTGAGCGGCTGCGTGGTGCTTAGTTGCTGGCTGGGGTTAAACCACGACACAAGTATCCCCTAAAATGTGGTGGTAGTAATAGAACTGCAGAATTTCTCAAGTACTATAGCTTAAATTTCAGCAACTTTTTGAAGCTAGAATATTTAAAGTCTGTTTTCATTCCAGCCAAACAAAAATATCTACTGAAGGAAATTAGCCTTGCAGAAGGACAAAGTCATGAATGTAACAAAGATAGGGGAATCGTATCAAATAAAATACAGGAGTAGTCTGGAGCGAGTCATTTCCCTGTCTTCTGGGGTTCAGTGTCTGCTGCATCTCAGAAACTTTGATACCTAACTGTGCTTACTGGTGAAGGATGAGTGGGTGGGTGGTGAGTCTGCATATGCCGCTTTGGACATGTGAGTTGACCTGGATTTTTTAATAGTATGTATAATCAACAGCACATAAAGACTCTCCAGAGTGAGTTAGACTTAAGGAATCTGCATTAAAGAGAGACTAAAGTTCAAAAAAACAGCCTGCGGAGCCCCTCTGTCACCCACAGAGCCTCTCTATGTGTCTTACAAAGGGCAATCTGAAAGAACTGCAGGTTATTAAATGTCATTGGGGCCATAAGAATTGTGTCTGGTTGCACAAGAACTGGCACAGTGTCTGGAAAGTGAGAAGCATGGACTTTCATTAGCTCACCTATTCCTTTATATTTTTCAAGATGACATCAAGAAGCTGTCGCAAAGATTCCGTGCTCATGGAGACAAATTGAATCCCTTTTAAAGACTAGCTGCAAAGGGCCTGATACAGCCTCAGGAGCTCTGGTGAGCTTTGAAGACTTTTATGTGGCTTTCAGCCTGATATCCTTTAGGTAGAAACTCTGTTTGAAGGAGCTTATGTTGTGCCATGAACTTAATTGACCTTTCTCACTGTCGTGGTTTAACCCCAGCCAGCAACTAGAGCACCACGCAGCCACTCACTCACTCCCCCCCACCCAGTGGGATGGGGGAGAGAGTCGGAAAAAAAAGTAAAACTTGTGGGTTGAGATAAGAACGGTTTAATAGAACAGAAAAGAATAAACTAATAATGATAATGATAACAATAATAAAATAACAGTAATAATAAAAGGATTAGAAAATAAAAAACAAGTGATGCACAATGCAATTGCTTACCACTTGCTAACCGATGCCAGTTACTTCCTGAGCAGCGATCCCCCCCAGGCCAACTCCTCCCAGTTTATATACTTGGCATGATGTCACATGGTATGGAATACCCCTTTGGCCAGTTTGGGTCAGGTGCCCTGGCTGTGTCCCCTCCCAACTTCTTGTGCCCCTCCAGCCTTCTCACTGGCTGGGCATGACAAGCTGAAAAATCCTTGACTTAGTCTAAACACTACTTAGCGACAGCTGAAAACATCAGTGTGTTATCAACATTTTTCTCATATTGAATCCAAGACATAACACTATAGCAGCTACTAGAAAGACATTAACTCCATCCCAGCTGAAACCAGGACAGTATCCACCCTTTATTCTATACCATTAACATCATGCTCAGGTCCCATACTTTCCAGTAGATCCTAATCAATCACCATCACCTTTTTTGTCCTTTGAGAGATATATATATATGCATACACACACAGAGATATCATACCCTTAGTCTATGGGCCATCTCTATGAAATGTTCGTTGAGTTCATTTAGTCCCCGACTTTGGGTTCCATCTGTCTGTCATACCAGTCTTTCTGGGCAGGAGAGTGTCGTGGTTTCAGCCCAGCCGGTAACAAAGGACCACGCAGCCGCTCGCTCACTCCTCCCACCCCCCTCCGGTGGGATAGGGGGGAGACGGAGGAGAGAAAAGAAAAAAACCCTGGAACCTCCAGGGTTGAGATAAAGACAGTTTACTGGGACAACACAAAAAAAAGGTTACAACAACAACAACGGTACTAATGAAAGAGTATACAAAAAGAGTGATGCACAGTGCAACTGCTCACCACCTGGAACCCGACGCTCCGCCACTTCCCCCACCGAAAGTCGAGAGCACCCCCCGGCCCGCTCCCCATTTATATACTGAGCATGATGTCACATGGTATGGAATAGCTCCTTGGCTAGTTCAGGTCAGCTGCCCCGGCTATGCCCCCCCCCCCACCTCCCAGGTTCCTGTAAAGAATTAACTCTATTCCAGCTGAACCCAGGACATTATCCACCCCTTATTCTATACCATCTACATCATGCCCAGATCTTACATTTTCCAATCAACCACTACCACTTTCCTTGTCTTATATATATATATATGTATATGGACACCCCTCCACCCCCCCCCCCCCCCCCAAATAGTGTTCCCTTAGTCGATGGCCTATCCCTCCAATGTGTCCATCAATTTTATTTAGTCCATGACTTTGGGGCTCCATCTGTTGTAACAGTTCTTCAGGATAAGAGAGATGGTGTGAGGTGTTGGGTTGTTGCATGCTGCCTCTGGAGCTTGCGGCTGGTACATTTGGTGCAACCCACGCCCTTGGTCTGCAGGTCGAAGATGTTGATCTTGAGGGAAATTGCTGGGTGCCAGTTCAAGTTCTATCGCTGTTGCACTTGGCTCAGTTTCAAAGTCCATCCTGCAGTCATTTTGGGAAATTCTTACAGTAATACCCTTGATATGGCATATAGACACTATAGATACAATGACATGCATTGGCAGGGTATTTAGCAGTTAAATATCATACAACCTAATTCACTGGCTATTCTCTCCCAAAATCAAGTCTCTCTGAGGTACACATCAAACTTCCCCATCCTTCTGCATCATCCACCAGGTGTACCCAGGTCCCTGAGCAAAAACAACCCCTTGGATAGGTTTACCTCTGCTTGAGGGAGGACTAACCCAGACTGTCTTTCCTAACATACTCCTCATGCACACTACAGGGACTTTATCTCCTTCTACAGTATGTGGAAGTCTTGGTTGGGTGGGGCCAGCCCGATTGGCAGATCCTCTAGTATTAACTAACCAGGTGGCTTTTGTTAAATGTGTATCCCAATGTTTGAAAGTTCCACCCCCCATTGCTCTCAATGTAGTTTTCAGCAGTCCATTGTATCGTTCGATTTTTCTGGACGCTGGTGCATAAGGGATGTGATATACCCACTCAATGCCATGTTCTTTGGCCCAGGTGTCTATGAGGTTGTTTCGGAAATGAGTCCCGTTGTCTGACTCAATTCTTTCTGGGGTGCCGTGTCACCACAAGACCTGCTTTTCAAGGCCCAGGATAGTGTTCCGGGCGGTGGCATGGGGCACAGAATATGTTTCCAGCCATCCGGTGGTTGCTTCCACCATTGTAAGCACATGATGCTTGCCTTGGCGAGTTTGTGGGAGTGTGATATAGTCAATCTGCCAGGCTTCCCCATATTTATATTTCAACCATCGCCCTCCATACCACAGGGGCTTTAACCGCTTGGCTTGCTTAATTGCAGCACATGTTTCACATTCATGGATAACCTGCGCGACAGTGTCCATGGTCAAGTCCACCCCTCGATCACGAGCGCATCTATATGTTGCATCTCTTCCCTGATGACCTGAGGTGTCATGGGCCCACCGAGCCATAAAGAGCTCACCCCTACGTTGCCAGTCCAGGTCCACCTGAGTCACTTCAATCTTGGAGACCTGATCTGCCTGCTGGTTGTTTTGATGTTCTTCAGTGGCCCGACTCTTGGGTACATGAGCATCTACATGACGTACTTTTACAACCAGATTCTCTAGCCGGGACGCAATATCTTGCCACAGTGCGGCAGCCCAAATGGGTTTACCTCTGCGCTGCCAGTTGCTCTGCTTCCATTGCTGTAGTCACCCCCACAGGGCATTTGCCACCATCCATGAGTCAGTATAGAGATAGAGCACTGGCCACTTCTCTCTTTCAGCAATGTCTAACGCTAGCCGGATGGCTTTCACCTCTGCAAACTGACTCGATTCACCTTCTCCTTCAGCAGTTTCTGCAACTTGTTGTGTAGGACTCCATACAGCAGCTTTCCACCTCCGATGCTTTCCCACAATGCGACAGTATCCGTCAGTGAACAGGGCATATTGCCTCTCATTTTCTGGCAGTTTATTATACAGCGGGGCCTCTTCAGCCCGTGTCACCTCCTCCTCTGGCGACATTCCAAAATCTTTGCCTTCTGGCCAGTCCGTGATCACTTCTAAAATTCCTGGGCGACTGGGGTTTCCTATGTGAGTTCGTTGTGTGATCATTGTGTCCCACTTACTCCACGTGGCATCAGTTGCATGATGTGTAGAGGAGACCCTCCCTTTGAACATCCAGCCCAGCACTGGCAGTCGGGGTGCTAAGAGGAGCTGTGTTTCAGTACCAACCACTTCTGAGGCGGCTCAAACTCCTTCATATGCTCCCAATATCTCTTTTTCAGTTGGAGTATAGCGAGCCTCGGATCCTCTGTATCCCCGACTCCAAAACCCCAGGGGTCGGCCTCGGGTCTCCCCAGGTGCTTTCTGCCAGAGGCTCCTGGTAGGGCCATTCTCCCCAGCTGCCGTGTAGAGCACATTTTTAACATCTTGTCCTGCCTGGACTGGCCCAAGAGCTACTGCATGAACAATGTCCCGCTTAATTTGTTCAAAGGCTTGTCGTTGCTCAGGGCCCCATTTAAAATCGTTCTTCTTCCGGGTCACTTGATAGAGAGGGCTTACAATCAAACTGTAATTTGGAATATGCATTCTCCAAAAACCCCACGACACCTAAGAAAGCCTGTGTTTCTTTTCTATTAGTCGATGGGGACATAGCTGCTATTTTGTTGATCACATCCATTGGGATCTGACGACATCCATCTTGCCATTTTATTCCTAAGAACTGGATCTCCTGTGCAGGTCCCTTGACCTTACTTTCTTTTATGGCAAAACCAGCCTTCAAAAGGATTTGGATTATTTTCTTCCCTTTCTCAAAAACTTCTTCTGCCGTGTTGCCCCATACGATGATGTCATCAATGTATTGCAGGTGCTCTGGAGCTTCACCTTTTTCTAGTGCAGCCTGGATCAGTCCATGGCAAATAGTGGGGCTGTGTTTCCACCCCTAGGACAGTCGTTTCCAGGTTTACTGGATGCCCCTCCAAGTGAAAGCAAACTGTGGCCTGCACTCCGCTGCCAAAGGAATAGAGAAAAATGCATTAGCAATGTCAGTTGTGGCATACCATTTAGCTGCCTTTGATTCCAGTTCATATTGAAGCTCTAACATATCTGGCGCAGCAGCGCTCAGCGGTGGCGTAACTTCATTCAGCCCACGATAACCTACTGTTAGTCTCCACTCCCCATTAGATTTCGGCACGGGCCATATGGGACTATTAAAGGGTGAGTGAGTCTTGCTGATCACTCCTTGGCTCTCCAATTGGCAAATCAGCTTATGGATGGGGATCAGGGAGTGTCGGTTGGTGCGATATTGCTGCCGGTGCACCGTCGTGGTAGCAATTGGCACCTGTTGTTCTTCAGCCTTCAGCAACCCCACAATCAAAGGGTCTTGGGAGAGACCAGGCAGAGTAGACAGCTGTTTAATTCCCTCCGTCTCCAATGCAGCTATACCAAAGGCCCAATGGTACCCTTTTGGGTCCTTGAAATACCCCCTCCTGAGATAATCTATACCAAGGATGCACGGGGCCTCTGGGCCAGTCACAATGGGGTGTTTATGCCACTCATTCCCAGTTAGGCTTACTTCAGCTTCCAATACAGTTAACTCTTGGGATCCCCCTGTCACACCAGAAATACAAATGGGTTCTGCCCCTTTATAACTTGATGGCATTAGGGTGCATTGTGCACCGGTGTCTACTAGAGCCTTATATTCCTGTGGGTCTGATGTGCCAGGCCATCAAATCCACACTGTCCAGTAGACTCGGTTGTCCCTCTCCTCCACCTGGCTGGAGGCAGGGCCCCTCTAATCCTGGTTAGAATATCCGTTACTCACTTTTCGCACACGTGAATCAGAAGTCCCTTCAAGAGGATCAGAAATGAGATCAGCCCATCTACTGCGTCTGGGGGACTGCTCACGGGAAACTGGAGCAGCAGTTTTCCAAGAATCCTCTTTTCTGGTTGCTTTTTCTCGCAACTCCCGTACCTGTGCATCCAGGACTGAGGTAGGTTTTCCATCCCACTGTCCCTCATGTCCTCTCCATGGTCATGCAGGTAAAACCACAGGTTAGCCTGTCGTGTGTACTTTCTCTCTCCTCTCTCTTGGGCAGAGGAATGCTTACTCCCAATAACTGCGATGCGGGCCTGTACAGGTGAGGAGGAGGAAATATCCATTTTGAATTGCTGGAACTCTCGGGACAATTCCTCTACAGCCGAGACACAGGCCCGAAGGGAGGAAGAAATTTCCTTCGTATTACCGGAGTTGGACAGCCAATTCATCCACCGTTTGTCCATAGCCTTCTTTCCAGGACATTACTGCCAATGAGTTGGCATAGGTTGGTGGTGCACTTCGTAGAAACTTCCGCCACATCGGTTGTGTGCATTGGACTTCATCTGGATCTGTGGGTGACTGCGCATTTTCCGGATCATTATAAATCACCTCCAGCACAGCTAATTCCCTCAGGTACTGGATACCTCTCTCCATGGTGGTCCACTTGCCTTGGTGACATGTAACTTCATCCTTGAAGGGGTATCTTTCCTTCATACTTGACAGGAGTCGCCTCCAGAGGCTGATGGCTTGTGTCCCTTTTCCAATTGCCTTGTCAATGCCACCTTCCGTAGACAGAGATCCCAGCTGCTTGGTTTCCTTACCCTCTAATTCCACACTACTAGCCCCATTATCCCAGCATCGGAGCAGCCAGGTAACAATGTGCTCACCTGGGTGGCGGCTAAAATCTTTTCGCATGTCACGCAACTCACTTAGGGATAGAGATCGGGTAATTATTTCAGGTTCTGCCTCTTCCTCCTGTTCTCGCGATGACCCTGGTTCGTCTTCATCTCTCACTAAGCGAACTGATTTCTTTGTGTGTTTCTTTTTCTGTATAGGGGCGACTGATACTGGCACAGGTTGGTTCTCTGGTTTAGCTGCAGTACCTGTCACCGGGGTTGGGGTAGCCACGCTCCCTGTTGCTGGGGTAGGGGTAGCCACGCTGCCTGTTGTCAGGGTTGGGGTTGCCACGGTGTCTGTTGTCGGGGTTTGGGTAGCCACGGTGTCTGTTGTCGGGGTTTGGGTAGCCACGGTGCCTGTTGTCGGGGTTGGGGTAGCCATGGTGCGTGTTGCCCTGTTTTCCATCTTTTCCCCCTTTTCCCCCTGAGGGTGCTGCCTAATATCAAGCAGTGTTTGGTAGATACTGGCTAGGGCCCAGCATAGTGCAGTAAGTTGTGCGTCTCTGGAATAGCCACAGCATTTTTCTTTCAAATATTCTACCACTTCATGAGGGTTCTGTAGTTGTTTGGGAGTGAACTTCCAAGCCACTGGAGGTGAGAAGTTCTCTAGATACCTGCCCATATCCTCCCACATGCCGTGCCACCCATGAATATCCAGCTTTGGGGCAGATCTCTGGGTGGTTAAAGAGCCTTTTTGTAGCCCTAAACAAGACCGGAAACATATTCAGGAGGCATAGCACTAACAGCACACTGGCTTGCGCATCCCAAGGATATTCAAAATTCTCAAAAGCTGTTGTAATTAGTCGGAAGGAGAGAAGGGAGGCGAATGGATGGGGGGGAAAGTATCCCCCCCAACTTCCCCATGGATTGGGTGCGATTACCAATAAATTCCGATAGAAGGCGCCCGAAGTATGGAAATGATATCACTGCCTCATACAGATACCAGCTTAACCTCATGACCAGTGATGTAATCATTTCACAAGTCGACATTGCCCAGTACTGCAAAATGATAATCCCAGTCACTCTCCCAGAGGTGATAAACATAACTACAGGCAATACATAGAGCATATAAGAATTTACAAAACGCCACCATGTGAACAAATGAACCAACATTGTGACTAACATCTATTTAACTAATATAAGAAATGTGTATGACAAATTTGTTTTAACACACTCTGGCCAGATCTGTGGTTATCTCAACCCTTCGTGTCCCTGTTCGGGTGCCAAAAAGGACTGTCGTGGTTTCAGCCCAGCCGGTAACAAAGGACCACGCAGCCGCTCGCTCACTCCTCCCGCCCCCCTCCGGTGGGATAGGGAGGAGACGGAGGAGAGAAAAGAAAAAAAACCCTGGAACCTCGAGGGTTGAGATAAAGGCAGTTTACTGGGACAACACAAAAAAAAGGTTACAACAACAACAACGGTACTAATGAAAGAGTATACAAAAAGAGTGATGCACAGTGCAACTGCTCACCACCTGGAACCCGACACTCTGCCACTTCCCCTACCGAAAGTCAAGAGAGCTCCCCCCGGCCCGCTCCCCATTTATATACTGAGCATGATGTCACATGGTATGGAATAGCTCCTTGGCTAGTTCAGGTCAGCTGCCCCGGCTATGCCCCCCCCCCCCCCCACCTCCCAGGTTCCTGTAAAAAATTAACTCTATCCCAGCTGAACCCAGGACAGACTAATACCAATTTCGTGACTGACCTCCAATCTCCATCGCTTACAAGTTTTGTTTATTAAGTCAGGCCACCCCGTGTCCCGAGGGATCTCATAGAAGTCTGCTTCATCTCGCTACCATCTGCCAGAGGAGGTATAATCACTTCGATATTGATACTCAAAAGGAGCATCTACTAACCGTATAATGCCATTGCTCATATTATGATTTCCAATATTGAGCTTCATGGGTATCAAACCAAATCTAATTCCCTGCTCAGCAGAAGTAGGAATCTGAATACAGATCCCCTGATCCGTTCTATTCCAGACATGTATGAATCCTTGTATCACTTCCCAAGCTAAATTGGAGGTCCTTTCTCCTTGTCCAGATGCATCAAAGCTAAGAAAGGCAAGGAGGAAGGAGTTCCAAACCATCTTTCCCTGTTATACCATAAGAATATCACAACCAAAATCAAACAAACAATAGAGGTAATGGCCCACTCATCAACCAAAAACATAAGTCCTGCCGTGGGCTTCTGATAACCTGCAAAATATATACAAAAATAAACAATCTTTAGAGGGATAGGATTGGAGGAGATGCCAAGCAGTGCTGCTAGTGGTTGGGATCCATCCGAGAGGCTCAGGTGCACTCTCCAAGGTGCTCATGCAGCTTCTGTAAAACAACCTCATACAGGCCATGTGTAGGATGTGTTACTTATTATAGATGCATACAAACTAGCCTTAATCTTCAAGCTCTCTTGACTGGAATTGCTCTGATTAAAGCATCCGTAGATCAGCAGAGTGTGCTCATTGTGTGTAAAAAGGCTAATAAGTTTATAGCGACCTCTTGCTCTTACGTGGCATAGGTTCCGCTGCAAGAACTCCAACGCGGTCTGCTGCCAAGCTCTCTGTGTCCTCCCCCCAACTCAGGAATTCTGAGAAGTCAACACAGCATCACTAGTCAGAGTAACAAAAACATAAGCAAGCAATCAAGCAGCTATGGTTTTAGTACTATAACAGAGGGTTAGGTTTATATTGTGCATCTTAACTGATATGCTTGTTAGAATCCAGCTAGTGGGATACAGAAAAAACATATTCTTATCAGCCATTTAACATCGGAACAAATTTAATTCAGAACATGAAGGTCCACTTAGAAGGATGGGACAATCCATTGGGTATTGATACGATGCTCTTTCCCATGAGCATCTGTGGCCACCCAGGAATAGAGGTTAAGAGGCGTCTTTAGGGTTAGGGGCACTTGCCCCACAGTGGGTAGTTCCACTAATACTGGTTGTCCAGCATAGTGGAGCAAGTGTGCAGGGTCTTTGCCACCTTTTGTCCCTGGAACAATAGAAGGAGGTGTGGGACAGAATGCTAGGAGTTGGGGGCAGCCATTTGCCCCCCACCGGCTATTGATTCGGTATACTGCTGCTGGTACTCGCGAGGCCCACCCTGGTTCATGGGGCCTCAGAGCTCGTTTTAGAAGTCCGTTCGTTCTCTCCACAATACCATTAGCTTGAGGGTAGTAAGGGGTGTGAAAAACCCACTGGATTTCCTCACCCTTAGCCCATTCTTGCACCACTCCAGCAGTGAAATGGCTCCCATTATCAGATTGAATTGATTGAGGCTTGGGTAAGCAGCTAAACCATACTTTAAGACTTTTCACTGTATTTTCTCCTGTTGCTCTGGATACTGCTTCAGCTTCTGTTAGTCCTGATACTACCTCAACTCCCACTAACACATATTGTTTTCCCTCTGATACCCGAAAGGGGCCAATATAGTCAATTATTTGCCACGTTTGCCATAAACCTTTGTTCTTAAATGTAGGGGTTGCTCTTTTAAAGGGTTATATTTTTCCAAACGAACTCGACATTGACCACATGCAGAAATAAGTGTTACATAATTCTTGTGTAACGGCCCATCCTCTACTAATAGCCTCTTTGTACAGGTCTTTACTCCCTGAATGGCCACGCTTCACGTGCAGCCACTCCAGGTGTTCCCATTTCTCTGCTTCACTATCGATGGCAAGACTGGCTAGATGTGTTAAGGAATCTACTTGGTTATTTAGGAGGTGAGCCGGGTTATCTCCTGCCTGGTGTGCAGCAACCCAGCCTACCAAGAAAGATCTCTGCTTGGCGATATTCAGTATTTCTTCCCATTTGTCTCGTTGCCACACTGGCACTTGGTTTACTTTCCACTGGTTTTGTTCCCAAAATGGTAACCATTCAGTGCATCCTTTAAACACTGCATAGGAGTCAGTATAAATGTATACTGGTTCTGTTGTCTCAGCTTCCTTAACGACTACACTCCACACAGCAACTAACTAACTCCCCTACTTGGGCGCT
Source organism: Haliaeetus albicilla (assembly GCF_947461875.1). NCBI lineage: Eukaryota > Metazoa > Chordata > Aves > Accipitriformes > Accipitridae > Haliaeetus > Haliaeetus albicilla. The sequence continues at coordinate 21,668,396 of NC_091515.1, read as the reverse complement.
ACCCTCTCCCTCAGTTATCATATGCTCCCCTGAATCAATATGTAATGCTACTGCTCGATACTTCCACATCTTTCCTTCCCTTTTTGGGGAAGCATCAGTGAACCACATGTTTTTTAAATGGGGTTTGAAATCAGGAGCCACTTTGATGTACGATGGAGAGGATTCTGTATCTGGGTGATCAGAAGGGGGATCCTGTATTTAGAGCATTTTGGGTGTTCCCTCCTCTATCTGTCTAGTGTGACAGTAGTGGTCTAACTGGGCATACCAATTCCTTACTGTTTCTCGTTGAGCTACTCCTACAGGGGGAGGAGTTCCAGCCAATATTGGTTTCAGGATCTTAAAAGGTCCTTGCAAGATGATGGGCTGCTGCCGTATAATTCTCTCGGCTTCCTGTAAGGCTAGGTTAACCACAAAGAGTCCTTTCTCCCAAACTGAATACTGTTTTTCAGCATCCTTAAAGCTACACGAGAAAAATACTATAGGATGAGTAGGACCTTCAGGTCCACGCTGCCACATATGTATAGGTAACCCATGAATTGCAAAACCATATTCTAGGTGGACTGGGTTTGTTGGATGTATCGGCCCTAGGGCCTGGTAAATCCCTGCTTCAAAAATTAATAATTTCAGAGCATCTTCATGGACAGGTGTCTGGTCCCAAGCAGTTCTTTTATGGGTTAAATCATATAAAGGGTGTCGTGGTTTAACCCCAGCCAGCAACTAAGCACCACGCAGCCGCTCACTCACTCCCCCCCATCCAGTGGGATGGGGGAGAAAATCAGGAAAAAGAAGTAAAACTCGTGGGTTGAGATAAGAATGGTTTAATAGAACAGAAAAGAAGAAACTAATCATGATAATGATAACACTAATAAAATGACAACAGTAGTAATAAAAGGATTGGAATGTACAAATGATGTGCAGGGCAATTGCTCACCACCCACTGACTGACACCCAGCTAGTCCCCGAGCGGCGATTCCCCGCCCCCACTTCCCAGTTCCTAAACTAGATGGGACGTCACATGTTATGGAATACCCCGTTGGCCACTTTGGGTCAGGTGCCCTGGCTGTGTCCTGTGCCAACTTCTTGTGCCCCTCCAGCTTTCTCGCTGGCTGGGCATGAGAAGCTGAGAAATCCTTGACTTTAGTCTAAACACTACTTAGCAGCAACTGAAAACATCAGTGTTATCAACATTCTTCTCATACTGAACTCAAAACATAGCACTGTACCAGCTACTAGGAAGACAGTTAACTCTATCCCAGCTGAAACCAGGACAAGGGTGAGCTATGATAGAAAAGTCGGGGATGTGTTTTCTCCAAAACACTAGCAAGCCTAGGGCATGCTGTAATTCTTTCTTATTTTCAGGCATTTTCACTTGTTTGAGGGCGGACAAGGTTTCGGGAGGTATACACACAGTCCCTCCTTTCCACCAGATACCTAAAAATTTTGCTTCAGGTGATGGGCGTTGCACCTTTTCGGCAGGAATTTGGAGCCCTAAATTCTCTAAGTGGCTAATGATTTCTCTCTGGGTTTGCCCCACTGCAGTGGTGTCTGGTCCTCCAATTAGCACATCATCAATATATTGATATACTTTTACTCCATCTTTAGGAGTGATCTGATTTAGTTCCTGGGCCAATGCATAGTGAGCAATGGTTGGCGAGTGGTAATAGCCTTGGGGAAGTCGTGTAAATGAATATTGTACATCTTCCCATGTAAAGGCAAAGCGGTCCCTATCTGTTTCTTGTAAGGGACCCATAAAGACCATGTCTTTCACATCAATGGTTGCTAAAATCTGGTGACCCTGTTCTTGTATGGTTGCAATTAATTCTGCTATATTGGGAACTGCAGCTGTTAATGGGCCAGTATTGGCATTTAGGCGTTGATAGTCAACTGTCAATCGCCACTTCCCATTTGCCTTACGGACCAGCCATACTGGGGAATTATAGGGTGAGTGCATAGGAATAACTATCCCCTGTTCCCATAACTCAGTTATCACTGAAGTGATCCCTTCTCTTGCTCCCAAAGGCAAAGCATAAGGTTTGACATTAACTATTTTTGAAGGGGGGAGAGTTGGTGCCGACTGCAGAAGCCTCATAGAGATTGCGGGACACCCGAATTTCCATTCTCTTCCCTTAGAGTCTACACATGACCAGCCCTTTAAGAGGTCGAGTCCTAGAATATTGGTGGGTAGAGGACCTAGTATCATAGTAACCTCAACAGGGGATGAATCCCCTGGCAGCCAGCATTTAACTTTAGCTGTTGGCTGAGGCTGGGAGCTTCTGAAAACATCCATGACCCATATCTGCTTCTTATCTGCAATTATTCCATTGCGGTTAGCAACATCCGCCCGGAGTGCTGACATCTGAGCACCCGTATCAACTAAAAAAAATACTGGGGTCTTAAAGGGACCAAGGGGAAAAGTAATCAACAGGTCTCCTGTCTTATTTTCAGTGAGCCTCCTTAAATAAACCCACTGGCCGTCCCCCGGCTCACTTACTGGGGACGGCGTGTCTAGTTTCCCGTCCTGTGGACAGTCATACCTTCCTCTGGGGCAGTAGGTGTTTGGGGAGTGGGAGTTGCCAGCAACTGTGGATTCACCCCCTTATAGCCTCGAATGTTTAACTCAGTATGGGGAGGCTCCTTGTTCTTGTCTTTCCACCCTAGGACCAACTTTTCTAGGACAGAGGTGGGCAAGCCGTCCATCACATCCCGGGGAATTCCCTTTTCTATCCCTTCTGCCCACAACAAGTTCCGCTGACCCCCATACGGCTTTTTGGTGTTTACAGTCTTAGATGGGGGAGGTCGGCCAGGTCCTTCTATTCGGCAGATAGCAGGCTTAGCCCTGCTTTCTTCCCTTGTGAGACCCATTCTCTGGCCGTAGTTAATCAATTCCTTTGCCACTTCTCCCCAGGTCAGGGCCCCTCCTGCATTCCGCCTGCATCCTCTACGTGCTATCACATCGCATAATCTATCCTGCAGCTGGACAGCATATAATTTCAAAGAATCTGGTAAACCTCGGATTAGAGGAGTCATTCTATCGGGATTGGCATTTAACAACATCAGAGAGGGCTGTTGTGGCACTCATTGCCTATCATGCATTAATTGAAGACAAGCAGTTTTCTGTAAGCTCTTGGTTAACTGATTTATAGAAGGGGTGTCTATCCGTGTTGGTTCTCCTCGTTCCATTTGGTCTATTCCCCCTGCCCAGTAAGCTGCCCGCTGCATCGGAGACCATGGTTCCCTAGGATCATCGGTAGTTAGGAACACTCCAGGCCCCCAATATCCTTGGGCTTCATCTTCATTGTCCTGTTCACAAAACTCCAGCATTTTTACAGAGGCCGTTTTCTCCAGCAAAGCTCTTTAACGGATGTTTGAGACATTGAATTTGTCAGACAGTCACAAGAAGGGTCTGATGAACATTGTTAAGGGCTTAAGGGACCTTTTTGATCAGCTTGGCCTAATTTGGCAATACTGTTTAAGAGACATGAGCAGAACTCTAAAGTAGGCTTTGTCTAAGTGATAAAAATCACTTTTTTATATCATCATTAATTCATACTTTTCCAGGGAAAGTGAGAGATCTGCATTTTTATGACTAGAGCTATTTCCAGCAAAATTTATTTCTTTACAAGCTGTATTCTTTAACAGCTGATATTGTAAGGTAGGATGAGTTCTGTCCTCCTTCAAAACATGTGCCAAAGCAAGCTCAGGAAGGATATCAATGAAGCAAAGTTCTCTGATTCTTTCCTGTGACAACAGGGAGAGCCTGGCCAACAGTTGCTTAAGAGCTGCTCTGATGTTCACACCAGGTTATTGCATGAAATTAGCACAGGAAGCACTCATGCATACCCAACTGCAGAGTTGAGTAGAGCATGTGCCTATCTCGCTGTATGTGCACTTTTCATGCTATTCAGGAAATGGAAGTCACTTTCCTCAATCCAGCTCCATGAGGTTTAGGTTTAAAGTTAATGGGTATATTTATGTTTTCTTATAAAGCTCTTACAGATTTTAGTTGAGCTGATCTCAGTCTATTAATTGTGGATTTTGCTAAAATAGTAAGTTGGAATAATAATCTGCTTCTCTCTAGCACCTTTAAATTTATAAACTTGAATTTTAGTACCTTGTTGAAGAAACATTTGCAAAAAAATAACTTCTTTTTCTCCCCCTCCCGGCAGTGTTTTAGAGCACTTTGCTGCAAGGGACCGCCACCAGCACGACCTGAATATGACTTGGTTTGCATAGGCCTCACTGGTTCTGGCAAGACAAGTCTTCTGTCACAGCTTTGCAGTGAAAGCCCAGAGAATATAGTGTCTACCACAGGTAGGATGCTGCCTTTATTCCATGATGTGCTGTAACGTTGCCCAAGGGTAACTTCTGAAACACATAGCAAAGGCGGTAGAGAACTTCAGCTTAGTTATCTTGCTTTTGAACATACCTAATGGATTGCTTTGAAGCTACCACTACTTACTCTTTCAGTGTTTGGTCATACACTGGGGAATATTCATGAAAAAATACAATTTGGAATATGTCTAAAGTCAGAACATACATTGTGGTGTAAGTAGAATCTTTGGAAAGAGACATTCACAGTTTACTGTAGACAGACCTTAAAAGGTTTGTTTCTTCTGTTTTGGTTTTCAAACAGTCTCATTATACAGACAGAAAAAAGGAGAATGTGATATAAAATAGAATGGGACAGTCATGTTCTGAAACTTACATCGGGATTTATTTCTTCTCATGCTCGGTCAGTACTGCCTTTTGGTATATGCTAGCAACCAAAAGAATAAATGTAATGGAAATGTTTATTTCTGGTGATAATCCTTTCTTTTAGATCAGCAAAGAGACTTGTTTATGTAGTAAGGGCAGATTGAGATCAGAGAATCAATTTACAAAAACCTCCAGTGGCTTTGAGAAGATACATAAAACCAGACACAACAACCACAGCTAAAAAGTATCTTAAGTTCAAAAAATTGGAATATGCACGCTGATATAGATGAATCAGAATGCCTTATATTGAAAAGGGTATTTTGATTAAAAATAAAAAACACAGAAAAAAACAAAAACAAACTTGTAGAGTGAGGAAAAAGGAATACCTGGATGCAAAATTCAGAAAGAGGACAGATTAGGTCATAGAAATGGAAGAAATCTGGTTCTGTGGCTACAATTTAGTAAGGTTGATTGGCTGAGGGAACAGATAGTGAGTGTTGTGTGAGTAACTTGTGTATATAGTTATATGGCTTTATATTGTAGCTGTGGTTCATGGGCTTGAATTTTATGATTGTCCCTTAGCAACCCTAACTGGTTTTCAGTGTATCCTTGTTTAAATACAAGATCATAAGGTTATTTAATACAACTGTAAGTAAACAAAGTAAAACAGTTACAAGAAAATACTGGGGGTTTTTCTGCAATGAATAATTAACTCATTGCCTTCGTAGTGATGTTATTAGGGATGTTAAAGAGGTCTGATACTTCACTGTGTGGAGAAGATGTCAATGCATAACTCAAAAGATTAGAAGGAAATTGTTGAGTAATTCAGTCTTTTATTATTATTATTATTATTATTATTATTCCTCCCCTTTTCTTTAGATTTCACCTGAAATTAGTGCAAGTTCACCTGGACTCTGAAAGCAATAGTAACAGCAATGTACTATAGCAGTATAGATCTATCAAAGGAAATCATGAAAATATGATTTATTTTAAAATTAAAATTCTTATATGTTTCTAGATAGTTGCAACAAAATACCATCACTTAGCGAGGCAACTTGAGGAATGAAAATAGATTCTAGGCAGCATCCAAATCAAAATGATGCATATCTAGGCTATTCAGCTTATAATAAATCTACCCATATGTACCATATCTGTGCTGTTGTGGTGGGTTGACCCTGGCTGGACACCAGGTACCCACCAACGCCGCTCTATCACTCCCCCTCCTCAGCTGGACAGGGGAGAGAAAATATAACAAAAGGCTTGTGGGTTGAGATAAGGACAGGAGAGATCACTCACCAGTTACTGTCACGGGCAAAACAGACTTGACTTGGGGAAAATTAATTTAATTTATTACCAATCAAATCAGAGTAGGGTAATGAGAAATAAAAACAAATCTGAAAACACCTTCCCCCAACCCTTCCCTTCTTCCCGGGCTTAACTTAACTCCTGATTTTCCCTACCTCCTCCCCCTGAGCGGCACAGGGGGACAGGGAATGGGGGTTGCAGTCAGTTCATCACACATTGTCTCTGCCGCTCCTTCCTCCTCAGGGGCAGGACTCATCACACTCTTCCCCTGCTCCAGCGTGGGGTCCTTCCCATGGGAGACAGTCCTCCACGAACTTCTCCAATGTGAGTCCTTCCCACGGGCTGCAGTTCTTCACAAACTGCTCCAGCATGGGTCCTTTCCATGGCATGCAATCCTTCAGGAGCACACTGCTCCAGCGTGGGTCCCCCACGGGGTCACAAGTCCTGCCAGAAAACCTGCTCCAGCGTGGGCTCCTCTCTCCACAGATCCGCAGGTCCTGCCAGGAGCCTTCTCCAGTGCGGGGTTCCCACGGGGTCACAGCCTCCTTCAGGAGCCCACCTGCTCCAGCGTGGGGTCCTCCACGGGCTGCAAGTGGATATCTGCTCCACCGTGGACCTCCATGGGCTGCAGGGGGACAGCCTGCCTCACCATGGTCTTCACCACAGGCTGCAGGGGAATCTCTGCTCCAGCGCCTGGAGCATCTCCTCCCCCTCCTTCTTCACTGACCTTGGTGTCTGCAGGGTTGTTTCTCTTACATGGTCTCACTCCTCTCTTTGGCTGCAGCTTGTTGCGCAGTTTTTTCCCTTCTTAAATACGTTATCCCATAGGCACTACCACCGTCGCTGATGGGCTTGGCCTTGGCCAGCGGCAGGTCTGTCTTGGAGCCAGCTGGCATTGGCTATATCAGACATGGGAGAAGCTTCTGGCATTTTCTCACAGAAGCCACCTCTGTAGCCCCCCAGCTACCAAAATCTTGCTATGCAAACCCAATACAGCTATATAAGAAAATATGGTTGAGAATCCAAGAATACAACGTGACAACTTCTCCACTCAGTTTTCAAATTATAACCTGTAGTTTTGCTTTTCTCATCAACACCACTCAGGTCCATTCCAGTTTTTGCTCCTTTCTAGGAAGAGAAAGAGCAGATATAATTTTTCCTATATAAAGTATTATATACACTTACATGTATGCATGCACTAAACATGCAGAATCTAGTATGTAGTATATTGAGGGATTGCTGGAAGCCTTTCATATTCCCTTTCTTTTGGCTCTCTGAATTTCCAATTAAGGGAAAACATCAAACTTCATTAAAGTTTTTTAGTTTTAAGCATATAATAAGCTAATAGAGGATTCATAGATGCTTCTAGTGTGCTTGTAACCATTTTAATACATGCCAGTCAGGTCTGTAAAAGGATCTTTCTGTTAATAACATTTATAAACAGGATTAATACTCTAGGTGTAACCAAAACCTGTGAAGTTTAAATGTAAGAAAACAGTGATTTGAATTGTGTATTGTCTTCCACGTCACCTAAAAATTGCGGAAGGATCACTTCATATTACTGGTAATCTGAAATCTAAACTTTAGTTCCAGATGCATTAAAAGATCATTTTCTAAAGGTATATTCCATACTAACTCCTTACCAAATGGTAGATGGCCTGGATAGAAGTTTTGTGCGGAATTTAATGTATGCCAGCTATTTAATAGTATCTTTGCAAATTTCATTGCTCATACTGATTTATTTTTTTTCCCCCCATCTTATAACTGATATTTTTAAACATCATATTGAAATAGAATTTCACATGCAAAATCCTGGTTCTTGGTGAAAAAAAGTAGTATTTTCTGAATGTATGCAATTGATTTCAAATGGCCTCTTTAACAAAAATTTTCTAATACTCTTTATTTCTCTTTTTAGGTTTTAGCATAAAAGCAGTGCCATTCCAGAATGCCATCTTGAACATAAAAGAACTTGGAGGTATATTCATTTGATTATAAAAACATGCAGTGTCTAAATCTCATGATGCAAAACTGTTAGTTGTTTTAAATTTAAAAATGATAGATTTAAAAATTCCAGTGTGGCTGGAATTTAAAACACATGTTTCACCACAGCAGATAAAGTTGAGAAAAATTGAACAAATGCTGACTAGAAAGAACAAAAAGTAAAAAGCAGGAGGAGCAGAAGGCTGATAAGTATCTGGTATATCTCCTTAATGTCATTTCTCTGATTGCGGAAGTTAAGTCATACAGAAATACAAACTGGGCTATAATTTTAGTATGGCTCATGTGGCAGCTCAGGGAAGTGTGTTCCTTGTGTTTATTGTACATATAAGCTTTTACTTATGAGCACTAGCTCAGGTAAGCTATATATAGCTTTCAAATCAAACATAGTCCTGCTTGAATTACTTGAAAAGGAGCTCTTGCTTTATTTATTGATCAAGTTGAACTGCCTGTTCTCTAAGTTTCTATTTTGATATACCAAGAATCCCTTCCTGCTCCCTGAGAAACTAAAAAAACCCCACATATTTTCTTCCAAAAATTTAGTCTATAAAATAATGTGTATAATTTAGATTACTGTGAAGATGTGCAGTGCCTGATGTACTCTTACCAGGATAACTTGAAATATCTCTCTATATTATGCAACTCAGTTGAGTAATGGTATAGAAAGAAATTACAGATTTGATGATTTCCTGTTATGATGCAGCAATCTCTGGTGGGAACTAAGGATGAAATTGTGTACAATGAACATACAAGAGAATGGGGAAAGACTGGAAAAATAAGGCAGATGATAACATTTGTTGTTCAGAAGTTTCTAACAGCATTTTGCTGATAGAAGTTTGGGATGCTGAGGTTTAATCTGAAGACAGATAATGAGGGTGCAAAGGCAATAGGAAGCTGCTGCTTTGGTTCTAACAAGCATCTTTCCAGCCTGGAGACACAGTGCCTGAAACCACCATTTATTCAGTGTATTTATTCAGTCATTTGCTGTTGTAATGCTCTCAAAACAGAATGTGAAGTCATGGTGGTAGTTGTGATATGGATACTTATTCAGGCCTAAATCAAGATTATAGGCCCATTCTAGAGGCCCACTAATAATTTACAGTTGTTTTTTTTTAGAATAAGTCTATTTTATAATTTAGTTTGCTATCTTGTAAATGCAGACTTAGAAACTACTGGTGAGATGCCAGTAAAAATACTAACAACATGTTATAGGGTTTAGTAACTTTCTCTGTTTTATGTACTAAAATATATTGTCATACGTTTGTGTTACATTTTTGTAATCCACCCAAAGGCCTTTTTCACAAGCATAGAGAATCAAAATGTTGTGTAGTCATCTCTGAAATTTCATTTAAGACAAAATGTGTTAAGTGCTTAGCAAGAGCAGAGTGGTAAATATCGGGGATGCTTGAGTTTCCAGCTGGTTGAGCATGCCCAGGAAAAAGAGAGATCAGAACTGTCCTCCCCACTGTTGTTCCTCCTTAAGCTTCATTAACAAAGTAATAAATTCACACTCTTAGGCCAGCTAAATTAATTGTCTAGGTGAGATGAGAGCTTGAGAAAAAATAACTTTAAATAGAATTGGTTAAACAAAGCATGTGTATTTTGCCTTAACTTGGAACTAAAGAGCAAAAGAAGAGAGAGTAGGAGGGGAAGTCACACTGTTATGCAATCCAAATTGAATGGAAAATATGAACCCTTGGAGAAGATGGCAACAGTTGTCAGGTACTATCTGCCTTGTGAAAAAATGAGGGAGGAGGGAGAAGATGATGTTGAGCTATTAATTCAATTTAGTATTTGAATAGTTATGGGAAAACCACCCTCTTCCTTTGTTCTGTGGAGAAGGAGGGGAGTACTGAACACCCTTCTAGCAACATAGCCTGGCAGAGCAGCTAAAATTTCATCTAGTTAGTCATCAGAAAACTGATCCCACAAGTAAATGCCAGCCTAAGTCATCCTCACAGGGACATACTAACACAAAGCAATAAAATCTCTGTACTGTATTTGACTAAAAGACAGTTGACACCTCTACAAAATCTGGTTGTGGAGTGCATGCAATGCCATCTGCAACATAGCTGCATCTAACAGTTTACAGAATGTCTTAGCAGATGAAATTTTTAGATGACCCTGATGAGCTGTCCAAGCTATGAGTCGCAGAGAGATATTCAGCTTCCGAAAGCATTAAAGCTAGATCTGTTTGCTATCAATCATGCTCAGTCTGCTGTTCAAATGGTGCCTAAGCCCAGGCTCTGTCACATAATTTCCTCATTTCATAGATAAGAGAGATCATTTGCATCTGCTTACAGATCTTAACTTTACTCCTGAGGAAGCTCAGATAAGGATTCAGCAGTAGCCATCTTTCCACTGTTCTTTGAAAGCATTCTTTTTCTACAATTAGCTTTTTATGGTGTGAATAGACAATCTGTTGCCTATCTTATTCAAAACAAGTAGGAGCCATGTAAGCAACACCTATCAAAGCTATGTACAATAGGATAAGCAAAACACAAAAATTCCTAGTTACATTTTTTTGTGGGGCGGGGGGCTGCTTTTTTGTTGATGGGATGTTTTGTGGAGAGAAAAGTAGAAACTTTGGTTTGCTAAAAATTCTCTGTCTCCTGTTGCACTTACAACTCCATTTTCTTCAGGCTGAATCAAAGGGTAGAGTATAGCAGCCTAGTTTAGCATCAGAAAAGATACCTACGTTTTATGAACATTCCCCCCCCCCAAAGATTTTATTTTTTATTCTAGCCAGAAATGGCTTTGATCCTTTCAAAGGCTAGAGCAGATTCAAACTTTGTGAGCCAGTCAGCGGAAGGGCTAGACAGACAGAACTAACACAGCTGTGGTATGTCTACTAGTCTTAAGTGCCATCATAAAGATAGATGCATAAAGAGTGTTTTGAGCTTTATTTGAGATTACCTGCAGTGTTACCAAAGGTGTGTGACTGCAGCTCAGAAGAAGGTACATCTGAGCCTTGCTGGGTGCTCACAGCAGTTGTCAGCCTGGGGAGCTGTGCTGCTCTTCTGAGATCCCAGCTGTCCTTCAGCAGAGGTGGAGGGAGGGCAGAGATGGGTTAATAGGTAGAAAGGAAACTGGTAGGTGATTTTCTTGTTGCCAACCATTTGCTGTGTGTTTGTGCCTTTAAAAATTTAAAAAAAAAAAGGAGGTGATTTTGAGAATGGCTGTCATACATAAAGTCCAGTTTAGTGTGGTGTGCCACCTACTGCAAACTATTAAAGCTTCAGACTTAAATAACTCTTAGAGCATATCGCAAGGCACATATTTTCTTATCTTCCTTTTAAAATAATCTGTAAGATTTTTTAGGAACTTTTATGAACTTTTAATTAACTTCATGGTCCTGACTAGAACAGGAGATTTTTGTTTCAAATTGCGTGTTTTATTTTAAGATGGTAGTGTAATGCACATGCTGAAGTAGATCAAACTGACTTTTTGCAGGCAAGTGTAAATATGGTGTTTTTAAAACTTCCAAGTGCTTGCAACCTAAATGTTGTTCTAACAGTTTTAAATATCTGAATAGGTAGAGATTCAAAGTTGGAGACAGCACCTAAGTTACCTAATAGGGAAAATACTGAAGGCTTGACTTCAAGATTAATCTCACTGGGGAAGCCTGGAAGGCAGACAAGAGATGACAGAGATGGTTTCCATAAATTTCAGTTTGATAAGAAAAGTAGAAATAAGCACAATAAATTATGCATATTTCTGTTTTTTGTATATATTGAAGATAAAGGGAGAATTCCTCAGCATTTTTGGAGTTGTTTCTTTTATGCTGTTTGTTCAGTGTTGTTGAATTGCTGCAGTGAATATAGCTGATCTAGCAATCTCAAAATGTTCCTCCTTGAGGGAAAAAAACCCTGCCAATTCCCTGCTGCCATGCTTTGTGTATGATTGCAGGAGTACAGTGCCTGAAAAGCTGGAGAAAGCAGGCTGTGATCTCTTGGTCTTAAACCCTAGGAAGCAAAAGTCCTGGAACTTTTGAACCTTGAGGAAGGTTTTGGCTTAGCATCTGTATTGCTGCTTAGCAATAAGCAGTAGCAATACAAAATAGCTATTGAAGGGTGACTGACATTACACCTGCGAGAAACTTCTGTATCTGTGTGTGGATGTGTCTGTCAATCTGGACATATTGCATGTACATACAAAGTGCCTATCTTAGAAAGGATTTATAACTTTATTTGTAATAAAAAGGAGAAAACAGGTTGAAAAATAGCTCATGTAAAAAATCAAAAATCCATATGCTGTATTTCTTCAAGAGGATTACTGGGAGATCTAAACAGAAAGTATGTCTGAGATAGATAAGAAGCAGCCAGATCTCTTAAAAATGTGTTAAAATTTCAAGCATCTTCCTGATTACCTAAGAGAACATGGCAGTTTTCCTTGTGAGGAAGTGATGGAAAGTGAAGTTTTAAATCCTACATAGATTTAGAAACAGTTATTTCAAAAGCCTTTTTATAAGGTTTTTCAGGGAGGGGGTAGGGTATATTTAAAAATTTTGCAAGAACATACAAGAGTTGTTGGGTTTTTTCCCTTCCCTTCCTTCTTACTCCCCCACCAATGGGGCAGTCTTTCAGGCAAGAAGATTTTTTGTGGTGCAGTTGACATATTCCTTGTCATCTTTTAATCTTTTTGCTAGTTATAAACTGTCTGTTTAATATCAGTAGAGGAATTAACTATGTAACTTTTTATCAACTATATAACCTTCAAAATAGGTGGGTGTCTTTATTTCAGGGGAGTGGATGTTATACTTGAAGTGGCAGAAAAACTGGTTGCAGCCTGCAGTCTTTGATGGCCCCAGGTTAACTATTTTTGGTGGGAAGGAAAAAAAGTTCTTCCCTGGATTGAGAATATAACTTCTCTGGAGCTGTGATGTATTCCTCCTTCTGTTTTGAGGTGAATAAGAGCTTTCATGCACAGGCTAGACTATCTTAAAGCAAGGGCTGCGTGACATTTGTTGTGCTCTCGATGGAGACTTGCTGCAAGTTTGACAACTAACAAATTGCTTTCAGTGAATTTTTTCCTGTAATGCTGTGTTCTGTTCTCCTTTAAGTACTGAAAAGGAGGGAATTGAAGGTAGCCTCAGACTGCTGTGAATGAAGATGTAAACAGAAGTATTCATAGTTAAAAGGAAGATTTGCAGCTCTGCATTTTGCATAATATTTACAGGAGTGCAACCTGTTTTGGATGTGTATTAAACTGCACATAACTCTCAAACTCTTCCCCCCAGCTTCCAAGGGGCATTCGAGAAGGTATTTATTGGCACTGATAAAAATAATAAACTGTATTAATATGGAAACACTATACCCTTGGCTGATAATCAAAAAGAATTTCTATATTTGATATTTAAAAAATTACAAATGAAAACTTTTTAAAATTTTGAACAGTTAGTTGAATTAACCTGCCCTGTAGTAATGCTGAATGACTGGGGTTTTTAATTACAGCACCTCATAGTTTTTCTATTAGAAGAGAGGTTGGTTTTTTCCTTTTATAAAGTAATTCAAACCTATGTTTGATGACTGAATACTATCTTTTCTAATAAGTAGCATGATTGCATTGTGGTGGGTTGGTTGGTTGTTTAGGGGTTTTTTTTCCCAATTTATTTGTAAATGGGATGTTTTAGTCATATCACATGACTTTTGGCTCCTGTGGATTTGTTGCTGAGGGAAACAAATTGTATGTCTGGGCACGAGTCATGGCTCTTGCCTGTCTCTGAGCAAAATACTACAAAAATACTACACTGAATGTCACATTTTAGTGAACCCCTTGTATAACATGTTCCCTAGGTCTAATGTGAATTGTTGTTATGTTTTTCTGATGCTTTGGGGATTTTTACCTGAGTGGTTTGGGGTTTTTTTTGTTGTTTGTTTTTTTTTTAAACTTAGTTTAGGCATGAAGTGATTTAGGAAACAGCCATGTGCCTGCAAAGCTGTTAGAGCAACACATGGTATTAGGCTGACAAACCTAAATGCTTATCTTGTGTTACTATTGTTTGATAGGACATTTTGGGTACCAGTTAAATTTCTGGTTTCATTTCGGTAGTCTCTGAGAGCCTGAGGATGTTTGATGGATGCACATTACATTCTGGATTGTCGGAGAACTTGGACTTTGAATTTCCCTGTCTTAGAAACCTTTGGAATAGAGGAAAAGATTAATTCATAGAATAGTCTGTGCTAAACTACACCTTTAAAAACAACTGCTTGTTCTGTAAGACTAAATTTGTCATACCGTGAAGTGCGATGGCTGGATCATTATACATAAGCCAGCGTTTCCTGCCCAGGATAGCACCACAACATACTACCTAATGCTCTGGAGAAAGAAGCTGAGAACAGGTTGTGCTCCCTGGATATGAAGAGTTAAGGCAAAAGAATATAAGCTTATTTGTCTTGTAGAAATTGTGATTTCCAGTTGCTGATAGCTTATTGATGCCAAGAATTACTTTTCAAGTGCATTTGTTAGAAAAATGAGTTAAAATGGCACCCCGAGGTACAGACTTTCTCAGTCTTCTTTCTTGTCTGCTTAGTACAAATTTTTTTTATTCTTAAACCTCAGGCTGTGATTTCATCAGAATTGAAGCATAAGCAAGTTCAGAGCAGGTCACTATTCTAATGGAAAATCTTGAAGGAAATACCAAGTTTTGTTGGGCATTATTAGGTGGTTCTTAGAACTATGCCATGGTGACTGGCCAGGGCTGGAGAGAAAAGGACTACTATGCTTTGGTGGTGTTTCTTTTGGGACAGTCAATGTGGAGGAACAAAGTTCACCAGCTAAAGAACCTGAACCAAAAAGACAGGGCCATAAGGTCAACAAATCAGCATACTGCTTTTCTGGCTCCAGTGTCTCATGTAGGGATCCATGTGCTGCTTTCTTCCATGTGCCTGGATACAAGAGGTCAAACGCTCTGCATTTCACCACACAATTTTTCTCCTTAGAAATAGTACAGTTACAGAGATAAGACTCAGGGTCTGGCAGCGACATGTGGTTGAAAAGTAGCTGGCTGAAGTTTAGAGTAGATAAGACAGAAGTTATATTGCTAGGGGAAAAAAAAAAAAGACCTTCAAAGAACTGATCATGGCGTTGGCCTTTCAGTTCACTGAAAATTATTCTCTACCAGTTTTTAAAGTAATGTGATACTTCAGAAGCCTGCAACACTGCTGTGTGTGGCTATGTAAATAGTGTCCCTCTGGCAACTTGCTCTACTTGGTTCTGACATACATAGCTGTTTGGAAAGACTGGGACATCTAACAGATGCTATGAAATTCTTTACAAGTACAATCGATAGATATTATGGTGGTACAGAAACATAGAATTAACTTTCAGTGCAATCCCTCTTCTGTATAAGTAATGTTGATCTTCAGAAGTTGATAAAATAAATGAAACACCTATCCTATTTGTGTGTTGTTACTTTATGAGTCTGATTAAATTAATAGAGAAATTAAGCAAGGTCTTGACTAAATCCCATGACTGTTTACCTTTAACCATCTCTTTAGATCTCTTGCAGAAAAACACTGTTCAGGTCTGACTTCAATATCCTCTATAGGAAGATGTGTGTGTTCACAACATTCATTAGCCACCTAAATTGGCTAATTAAGGTTCTAGTGTGGCTGGTACAGAGAAGGGAGTAACTTCATGTAGCGAGATTTGAATACTCTGAGTTGGATGCCTAAAGTGTATGGTGTAAATTCCTTCTTAGATATTGATTTCTTCACCTTTGTTTAGTGGCTGTCTTTTCTGTTGCACAGTGTACAAATTAAGTGAATGTTTTAAGTATCATATCAATGTTATAGTAATTATGTTGCATTAAATTCTCATTTTGTGCCTACGTTTTGGTCAGAACTTTTGTGTAGTTGTTTTGTTTCACAAAAAAATGGAATTTTATTATTATCAGCACTTGGTATCTATGTCTACATTAAAGTTCACTTCTCTCTATCTCAAAGTAAGAATAGTGTCTGTAAAAGATACTTTCAGCACATTTCTGCGAACCACTGTCTTGCAGACATGTCAAGCTTTCTACTAAAGTATTGCTGCTGCTGTTCACTTTTTAGTGTTAGTCCCCATGAGTGTAGTGCCAGATTCAGACAGACAAAGAATAGCCCATATCCAAATCTTAGTTTAGATAGTTTGACAGCTGTCAAATACAATTATTTTTTTCCTACCTCAGTGTTACAAACATATGCTACTCTCCAGGGGAGACAAAAGCTTTCTATAGATAACCTTATTGCTTGGCTTCTGTTGAGATGGCTGAGTGCCGCTGAACTGTGTCCTAAAAATTACTGTGGCACATAAGCCTGTATAGTCACTCATGTGTCTGCTGTTGGGCTCTTCCAGAATCCTTAGTGTGGCTGACAGAGCAAAAGCAGTTGAAATGAATGCCTTTGCATGTTGTCACTGTTCAACTCACTATTGTATCACCATTCTCCTCATTAAGTGTCTAATTACAACTTTAATAGGCCTTCCTGACACTTTTTTTCCAGTTATGAAGTGTTTGCCTGATAGTTTGGAGATGAACTGGAAGACCTTATCATGCTCAGAAATGAGCAACTGCCATAACAGAAGCTACAGGTTATGAAAGGAGCTGCAGGGCTAAGGAAAAAAGAATGGGCAAAGGTTTATATATTAATACCAAGATATTTCAGTGAGAAGGTATGGGGTTAGGCTAGGTGGCACTGAGAGCATAGTAGTTCTGCCAGTACTTATTAATGGAGCAGAAACTTTCAGGGATGAAGAGCTGCATTGAGTCAAATTCCTTCCTTATTTAAACATTAGTTTGACGTTTGTGTGTGTGTTGGATTTATGGTTGCTTTTTTCCTTTTTATTCTTTCAATGATGTATATTTAGGAGAGAAAATTTAGTCCATTGCTTTGATTGTTCTAAGTAGAAGGGTTATTTTCAAATACAAGTGTTAAATCTGTTTAACTATACTTGTTTTAATTAGTTCTTATTATTGTCTTGAAAGGGACTGACAATATCAGGAAATATTGGAGTCGTTACTACCAAGGATCCCAAGGGGTAATATTTGTATTAGACAGTGCCTCCTCTGAAGATGATCTAGAAACTGCTAGGAATGAACTGCATTCTGCTCTCCAGCACCCACAGTTATGTACTTTGCCGTTTTTAATACTGGCCAATCATCAAGACAAGCCAGCAGCTCGCTCCGTACAAGAGGTATGTTAACGTGGCAGCATCTTGCCTGTTTGTATTTACTATCTGCACACCACTGACCCAGTATTACATATTACCCTGACATCCTAGTTAAGGACTGGCCTCAGTTACTCTTTGCTGTAAGTACACAGACCAAGAACAGTCCCAGCCCCTAAGAACTTAGTCCAATGCACTCTATACAGGCTTAGTTGTTCTGGAAAACAGACAAGTAATACTTGGATACAAACACAGTTCTCCTGCTTTCACCATGTTTTGCTTAAGGAAGAAAAGATGTTTTTAAACTACTCTTATCAGAAGCTGCTGGGACAGTGATTTTTTGTTTTGCTTGGGGTTTTATTTGCTATTAGTTTTAATCTTGCACTATCCCATTACTCCATTCTTTGCAACTGCTTAAACCAATAGATTGCAGCCATGGGTAGTCTTTTATGTAAAAGCTTTTTTCTTAGCTGTTACGTACTGATGTGAGGGCAAAGTTGCAACTCCTGTTCTGAAATCCTTAACCTGTTCTGATTTTCTTATTTTAAGGAGTAATGTCATTGTCTAATTTGTAGCTATCACATAGTAAATTATATAATTATTCTATTCAGTGTACCTTTTGCTCTTAAGTTTCTGAAAAATTCTTCTTACCTACATTCCTATCATGTCACATACCTTTGAGGAAATGCTGAAAGTTACCGATTCTTCATGAGAAGCTCCACTTATTCTTCTAAAGTTGTAGGAAGAAATTAATCTTTGATTGTATCATTCTGTCATTTAAAGGACTCTTCCCATTAAAGATTGTACGTGAAATCTCCTGTTTGTTCCGTGAGTGGTGTTTTTTACTATGGCAGATTCAAAACTGTTTTAGCATCTTACTGTGTTGCTGCTTTGTATTTAAAATTGTTGCTTTCTTAGATGTGCTTTTGTCAAAAAGATGATCTTTCTGAAGAATGCCAATTTAATTCATTGCAAAACGTATTGATCCGTAGGATAACTGCTATTTGTACAGTATAGTTTTTTGTACATTCTGTATTGTTTTATTGCTATTTATGCCTCTAGTTAGCAAAAAGAAATAGAGGATAAAATGTTAAGCTTATTATGTGTTAAGGAGAAATGTAAATGTGACTAGGGTATAGTGACATTTTTAATATCAGAGGAAGAGAGTGAGAATTGTGTAAGCTATACTGTAAAATGTTTTATTAAATTATTGGTCCTTTCCTCCAAGAATCTGTGCTTAAGAAAGAAAAAAAACCCACAACCCCAAAACAAAAACCAAACCAAAACAAAAAAACCCCTGAAATAAGGAATTTGGATTTAGTATATCAAGTTACATAAAAAGGTAAACTGAAATGATGCAGGGATAGAATCTACAAGTTCTAGGTCTTGTTCACCTAAAATTGGATTTAGGAAGAAGTAATGAATATTTAAAAGAAATTTAATATAGATTTTAATATATTAGTTTATAAGTTTCTTCTAGTTTATTGTGCAGTGTAAAAGCAAAGCATGTATTCCTAAGCCTTCCACTTAGAAAAATGACAGTCCTGAGACACAACTGGTTTCATTTTATTCATCCAAATATACCCAAGGTGTTTTGATTTTACTTTTTTCATAGAGCAGTGCAGATTACAAATTCCATCAATGGAAATGCTTTTTTCACATGATTCAAATATTTTTAAGCCTTTATTATTTTACTACTTTTTTCCTTTTTAAAGCCTCCAAATTGGGTTTAAAGTTAATTGAAGATTTTGATTATAAATCTCATTTAAGAAACGTTCCTTCTCCGGTTTCATGAGAACAGTGAATACAGGAGAGGAACAATGTCTTTATGCTATGTGACTGTGATGGGTTGACCCTGGCTGGACGCCAAAGTGCCCACCAAAGCCGTTCTATCACTCCCCCATCCTCGGCTGGACAGGGGAGAGAAAAATATAACAAAAAGCTTGCAGGTCGAGATAAGGACAGGAGAGATCATTCACTAATTACCGTCACGGGCAAAACAGACTCAGCTTGGGGAAAATTAGCTCAATTTATTACAAATCAACCAGAGTAAGGTAATGAGAAATAAAACGAAATCTCAGAACACCTTCCTTCCACCCCTCCCTTCTTCCCGGGCACAACTTCACTCCCGGATTTCTTCACCAAGCCCCCCAGCGGCACAGGGGGACGGGGATGGGGTTTACGGTCATCACATGTTATTTTCTGCCGCTTCAATCCTTCTCAGGGGCAGGAATCCTCACACTCTTCCCCTGCTCCAGTGTGGGGTCCCACCCACGGGAGACAGTCCTCCACAAACTTCTCCAACGTGGGCCATTCCCACGGGCTGCAGTTCTTCACAAACTGCTCCAGCATGGGTCCTTTCCACGGTGTGCAGTCCTTCAGGAGCACACTGCTCCAGCGTGGGTCCCCCACGGGGTCACAAGTCCTGCCAGAAAACCTGCTCCAGCGTGGGCTCCTCTCTCCACAGATCCGCAGGTCCTGCCAGGAGCCTGCTCCAGTGCGGGGTTCCCACAGGGTCACAGCCTCCTTCGGGCACCCACCTGCTCCGGCGTGGGGTCCTCCCCGGGCTGCAGGTGGATATCTGCTCCACCGTGGACCTCCATGGGCTGCAGGGGGACAGCCTGCCTCACCATGGTCTTCCCCATGGGCTGCAGGGGAATCTCTGCTCTGGTGCCTGGAGCATCTCCTCCCCCTCCTTCTTCACTGACCTTGGTGTCCACAGGCTTGTTTCTCTTACATGTTCTCACTCCTTTCTCCGGCGGCTGTTTCTCTGCGTCCCAACTTTTTTTCCTTCTTAAAAATGTTATCACAGAGGCGTTACCACTATCGCTGATTGGCTCGGCCTTGGCCGGCGGCGGGTCCGTCTTAGAGCTGGCTGGTATGGGCTCTCTCGAACACAGGGGAAGCTTCCAGCAGCTTCTTACAGAAGCCACCCCTGTAACCCTCCCCCGCTACCAAAACCTTGCCACACAAAACCAATACAGTGACATATACCAGTTAGTTTGCTTTACAGCAAATTATAGACTTAACTCTCCATTTTGCAGTTGAGCCCATGTGGATAGACTTTTGGGCCTGTACTGAATCTTTTGTGTATTTAGAGTTAGCATTTCTTCTCTTTTCTTGACAGTACCCTCATTTTCTCCTTATCCCTCTGCATCATTACTGATTGCTTCATATCTCAGTAGAGGAATAGATCTTTATGTGCTTACAGTAGCATTTAAATATGTTTCTACTGCATGCTCTTCATAAAAAAAAAATCTTTCAGTGTATTTTCATAGCAAACAAGTCTTGCTACTTTGAGTCTGTATGAAATGCTGAATACAAGAATTTTGTTAAATGCACACAGCTTATGCATATTTAAAAAAAAACCAAACTTGTATCGAGCTCTTTGAAATTCTTTACTTAAGAATAGTGGAAAACAAAATTACAAAAAAGAAATGAAGGAGAATGTCACAAAGTTGTTACTGGTATTTTGTCCCTGAAAAAATTATGTCCTGTATTTGCTGTGAATTCAAAGCGGGAGCCTTACTTGGTCAATTTTGCTGATGTTGAAATAGAAATTTCTTGCTTTCCTAAAGGCTTTGCTGTGGTTTTGCCCTCATTATTGAAGTGTGAAATGAAAGAAAATAAAATGCTGAATCATCATAGAACCATTTATTAGTTCAAAAAGAGCATTTTTAAAGCTTTAACAAAATGTTGAGCATTGAGTTTTATTAGACATTTTTGCAGAGCTAAGTCCATTAAATATAGGTATTGCTTTACTTTTTTATGTGTCACAAGACAAATGAATCACAGTTGAAATTTAGAAGTATGTATGCATTCTTTTAGACAACAAGTTGCCTTTCTTTAATGGATATGAAAGGACCCCTTGGAGTATAATTAAAGAAAATGTCTGAGTGGTGCGTAATAGGAATTATAGAAAAATTATCGACAACAAAAATCCTTCACAAAACTGTACAAGTGCCAAGCAGTTTCTGCAACAGATGTTAGTTATATTTATTATTGGGAAGTGCAGTTGCTTCAGTTTTTCAACATTTTATATTTTATTTTTAATGTGTTTTCTCCATGCGTTGCTTAGTATTGTAGAAGTTTCTACAGTATTGTAGAAGCTGCATGCTGTAACTATTAAGCAATGTCATGAATAGTTCAATTCAAAACAATGACTATTTTTAAGAATATCCAATTAATTTGTTTAATTTATGAAATGCAATTGAACCTAATTCATTTTGCAGGCATGATTGGAGAAAATACTTAATATTATTGAAGTGATTAGGAAAAATTACAGGAGAAGCTAAGTTGAAATACTAATCAGTAAATGTAATCCTTTTTTCCTTTGTTCAGTTGCTGGTTGGCTGTTTCGTATTTTTTTAATTTTAAAATGAAACCAAGAGACTGCGTGGCCATGTGATGAGCTGGTTTGGGCTTAAAAATTACTTGCTGCTCCTCTCCTTCCTGGTCTTATTTTCAAACAGACTCAGCTCACAAGACAATTGGATAAGTTAGTGTACAGGCACAAACAAGGGGTGGGAGGAAGGTGAGAGTGGAAGTGGTACTGGTGCAGAAAAACAGTGATGTGGAACTCTAAGACCCATCATATATAAACCCAGTGGGACTTGGACCTTTCCTCCTGCCACCTTTCTCATTCACCTTTTTTGCTTATCCCACTAGAGTGAACCTCAGTAGAGGAAGGTTATACAGGAAAACCTGGGAAATAATTTTCCCTATTCCTTAACAATGAAGGTTCTGGAGTAGATGTTAAAGTACTTTTTCTGGGGTTGAGAGAGAGGTATGAAAGAAGCATTTATTTTCACTATTTTCTTTGAAAAGTAAATGTCCTCATTGTCTTCCTAGCCAGGACAAAAGAAAATGTCATTCAAAGAGGAGTTGCCCTTCCAGAACTGAACATAGTGACTGTGAAGTCAGAGCATAGTCTGTATAAATAAAAAGCAAAGTGATTAGAGAAACTTTCAAATGGGTTCAGATAAAAAAATCTGTATTCATCTTTTAGTAAATGTTTTTCATAAATATTTGTATACTTACGAATGCTTATGTAGTATTCATTAAAGACTTCTGGAGCTAAGAGGGCAGCTTTTTAGAGTTCTTTCTGAAACCTTTTTTGCTTGGTCAAAAGTTGCTGGGCTTTAGTAGATAATTAAATGAAATACTAAGGCCTGTTGGATACAGATCTGACTACATGATCATAATGATCCTTTTGGGTCTCTGTGTCTGTGAAATTACTGTTCAGAGGAATTCCTGAGTGCTCAAAAATTTAATTATTGTTTGAGACATTTTGCATAAGCAAGAGATTTCTTTCAGAATAAATAACTATTTCAAATTGAACAAACTAGTGGCTGTATAACTGCTTTCCAAATACAATGCTACAATTTTTATGAAAAAGGCCTCAGGATCAGATGAAAAAGAATGGAAAAGTATTTAGTGATGCATTGGATCAAGTTTGTGAAAACTCTGCTATTGTATAAGTGATTTAGGATGTGTTTTCCTTTCAGAAATCTTTCTTATATTTATTAGAATGAATTCTCAAGTGCAAGAATACAAGCTGCTGCTTTTTTAAAGATGAGGACATATCCTTTTTTTTTTTAAAGAGAAAGTATCAGAATGTCTTTTAGTATTAAAATAAGTTTACTGATTGAAGGGAAGTTAAATATATTGTGGACCTTTTATTTACCAAGGCAAGAGGCTCTCTGATCATTTTGCATACTTTTTCTATATTATTTATATTTGGTATTCAATGTAACAGAATTAAATTTAAAAAAGTATTCAAGTTAATTGTGATCACATAGTCATCATTACATTAGAGTTGGCATGCAGCATATGAAATTAATTTCTGGTCTCATTCCCTTCTGCAGGAATTAGATTCTCGTACTGCATGGGAGATCATGATGAGCATCTTCATTGGTCATGCCAGAAGGGAGGTTCAAGAGTAACTGAATAGGAGAAAAGCTATCCATTTCATATCCATGTAGGTAGTTAAAGTTGGAATTTAATTATATGCCTGAAATTTTCAGCTACATCAGCACTACCCACACTGTGAAGTAACTGAATCTATAATTACCAACAACTCAAATAGCTTGCTGGGAACATGTGTATGCTCAGACTTCAGCTTGGGTATGGGATGCTTTTGGTGCCTCGCAACACTTTTGAGGCAGAACCCTTCCCTATTGGGGTAACAGTGTCTTTCCTGCCAATTTCTGAGCATAAAAGTCCTAAGATTATGAAAGGGAAAGAATCATGCAGCTCTGGATGTGGAGATGATGGCATACATGTGAGACTTTACACAACAAGAATGTGTTTTGAGTGACAGGATACGGAAAGGATTGTCTTTGCATCAGCATTCTGGATGCATGTTACTGGGACAATGCTGCAGTTGCCAAGGACCAAGAAAGAATGACCTAGTGTTATAAAATGAGATGAAATTTTTTCCTTTCCAATCTCAGTGCTGAACTGTTTTTTTCCAGGATGCCTTCATACCATTATGCTTCTGGAAAAATCTTGGATGCTGTGTGGGTATGAGGGAACCCAAAAATCAAAGACTGTTCCCAAATTATGAGCTTGAGTGTTTGTCCTGGGTTCAGCTGGGATAGAGTTAATTTTCACAGGAACCTGGGAGGGGGCACAGCCAGGACAACTGACCTGAACTAGCCAAGGAGCTATTCCATACCATGTGACATCATGCTCAGTATATAAATGGGGAGCAGACTGGGGGGTGGGCTCTCGGCTTTAGGTGGGGGAAGTGGCGGAGCGTCGGGTTTCAGGTGGTGAGCAGTTGCACTGTGCATCACTTGTTTTGTATATTCTTTTATTAGCACCGTTCTTGTTGTTGTAACTTCTCTTTTTGTGTTGTCCCAGTAAATTGTCCTTATCTCGACCCACAAGGTTCCGGGTTTTTTTCTTTTCTCCTTTCTGATTCTCCTCCCCATCCCACCGGAAGGGGTGGGGAGAAGTGAGCTAGCGGCTGCGTGGTCCTTTGTTACCAGCTGGGCTGAAACTTTGGCCTCTTAAAGGCACTGGTTGAGAGAGTCGCTTGGGAGACAGTCCTGAAGGGCAAAGGGGTCCAGGAGGGATGGACATTCTTCAAGAAGGAAATCTTAATGGCTCAGGACCAGGCTATTCCCATGCACTGCAAGTCGAACCGCCAAGGAAAACGACCAGCCTGGCTGAACAGGGAGCTTTTGTGAGGAGTCAGGAAAAAAAGGAGAGTTTATCACCTCTGGAAGAAAGGGCAGATAACTCGGGAGGAGTACAGGGATCTTGTTAGATCATACAGAGAGGAAATTAGAAAGGCAAAAGCTCGGCTAGAACTCAGTCTGACCACTATCATAAAAGACAACAAAAAATGTTTTTACAAATATGTTAACTATAAAAAGAGAGCCAAGGAGCATATTTATCTTTTATTGGATACAGAGGGGAACATTGCCGTGAGAGATGAGGAAAAGGCTGAGGTACTTAATGCCTTCTTTGCCTCAGTCTTTAATAGGAAGACCAGTTATCCTCAGGGTACTCCAGCCCTGAGCTGGAAGGCAGGGATGGAGAGCAGAATATACCCCCCTTAATCCAGGAGGAAATAGTTAGTGACCTGCTACACCATCTGGACACTCACAAATCTATGGGACCAGGTGGGATCCATCTGAGAGTACTGAGGGAGCTGGCAGAGGAGCTTGCCAAGCCACTCTCCATCATCTATCAGCAATCCTGGTCAACAGGGGAGGTCCCAGAGGACTGGAGGCTTGCCAATGTGATGGCCATCTACAAGAAGAGTCGGAGGGAGGATCCGGGGAACTACAGGCCTGTCAGCCTGACCTCGGTACCGGGGAAGATTATGGAATGGTTTGTCTTGAGAGCACTCACGTGGCAAGTCCAGGATAAGAAGGGGATCAGACCCAGCAAGCATGGGTTCATGAAAGGCAGGTCCTGCTTGACCAACCTGATCTCCTTCTATGACCAGGTGACCCGCCTAGTGGATGAGGGGAAGGCTGTGGATGTTGTCTACCTTGACTTCAATAAGGCCTTTGACACTGTCTCTCATGGCATACTCCTTGAGAAGCTGGCGTCTCATGGCTTAGACAAGTGTATTCTTCACTGGGTGAAAAACTGGCTGGATGGACGAGCCCAGAGGGTTGTGGTGAATGGGGTGAAATCCAGTTGGCGGCGGGTCACAAGTGGTGTTCCCCAGGGCTCGGTGCTGGGGCCGGTTCTCTTTAATATCTTTATCAATGACCTGGATGAGGGGATTGAGTGCACCCTCAGCAAGTTTGCAGATGACGCCAAGTTGGGAGGCAGGGTTGATCTGCTTGAGGGTAGGGAGGCTCTACAGAGGGATCTGGACAGGCTGGATCGATGGGCTGAGGCCAATCATATGAAGGTCAACAAGGCCAAGTGCTGGGTCCTGCACTTGGGTCACAACAACCCCATGCAGTGATACAGGCTGGGGGAAGAGTGGCTGGAAAGCTGTCCGGCAGAGAAAGACCTGGGGGTGCTGGTTGACAGCTGGCTGGATATGAGCCAGCAGTGTGCCTAGGTGGCCAAGAAGGCCAACGGCATCCTAGCCTGTATCAGAAATAGTGTGGCCAGCAGGAGGAGGGAGGTGATTGTTCCCCTGTACTCGGCACTGGTGAGGCAGCACCTCGCACCTCGAGTACTGTGTTCAGTTTTGGGCCCGTCACTACAGGAAAGACATTGAGTTGCTGGAGTGTGTCCAGAGAAGGGCAACCAAGTTGGTGAGGGGCCTGGAGCATAAGTCTTATGAGGAGCAGCTGAGGGAGCTGGGGCTGTTTAGTCTATAGAAGAGGAGGCTGAGGGGAGACCTTATAGCTCTCTACAACTACCTGAAAGGAGATTGTAGTGAGGTGGGTGCTGGTCTAGAAGAGAGGTGGCTGGAGATAGGACAAGAGGAAATGGCCTCAAGTTGCGGCAAGGGAGATTTAGGTTAGGTATTAGGAAAAATTTCTTTACTGAGAGGGTTGTCAGACATTGGAATGGGCTGCCCAGGGAAGTGGTTGAGTCACGATCCCTGGAGGTATTCAAAAGCGAGTAGACGGGGTACTTCGGGACATGGTTTAGTGGGCATGGTTGATGGTTGGAATCGATGATCTTGAAGGTCTTTTCCAACCGAAATGATTCTATGATTCTATGATTCTATTCTATGAAACCACGACAGTCCTTTTTGGCGCCCAAAGGGTTGAGATAACCACAGATCTGGCCAGAGCATGTTAAAACAAATTAGTTATACGCATTTCTTATATTAGTTAAATAGTTGCTAGTCACAATGTTGGTTCATTTGTTCACATGGTGGTGTTGTGTAAGTTCTTATGTGCTCTATGTATTCCCTGCGGTTACGTTTATTACCTCTGGGAGAGGGGTCAGGATTATCATTTTGCTATACTGGGCAATGTCGACTTATGAAATGATTACATCACTGGTCATGAGGTTAAGCTGGTATCTGTATGCGGCAGTGATATCATTTCCATACTTCGGGCGCCTTCTATCGGAATTTATTGGTAATCGCACCCAATCCATGGGGAAGTTAGGGGGGGATACTTCCCCCCATCCATTCACCTCCCTTTTCTCCTTCTGGCTAATTACAAAAGCTTTTGTGAATTTTGAATATCCTTAGGATGCGCAAGCCAGTGTGCTGTTAGTGCTATGCCTCCTGAATATGTTTCCGGTCTTGTTTAGGGCTACAAAAAGGCTCTTTAACCACCCAGAGATCTGCCCCAAAGCTGGATATTCATGGGTGGCACGGCATGTGGGAGGATATGGGCAGGTATCTAGAGAACTTCTCACCTCCAGTGGCTTGGAAGTTCACTCCCAAACAACTACAGAACCCTCATGAAGTGGTAGAATATTTGAAAGAAAAATGCTGTGGCTATTCCAGAGACGCACAACTTACTGCACTATGCTGGGCCCTAGCCAGTATCTACCAAACACTGCTTGATATTAGGCAGCACCCTCAGGGGGAAAAGGGGGAAAAGATGGAAAACAGGGCAACACGCACCATGGCTACCCCAACCCCGACAACAGGCACCGTGGCTACCCAAACCCCGACAACAGACACCGTGGCTACCCAAACCCCGACAACAGACACCGTGGCAACCCCAACCCTGACAACAGGCAGCGTGGCTACCCCTACCCCAGCAACAGGGAGCGTGGCTACCCCAACCCCGGTGACAGGTACTGCAGCTAAACCAGAGAACCAACCTGTGCCAGTATCAGTCGCCCCTATACAGAAAAAGAAACACACAAAGAAATCAGTTCGCTTAGTGAGAGATGAAGACGAACCAGGGTCATCGCGAGAACAGGAGGAAGAGGCAGAACCTGAAATAATTACCCGATCTCTATCCCTAAGTGAGTTGCGTGACATGCGAAAAGATTTTAGCCGCCACCCAGGTGAGCACATTGTTACCTGGCTGCTCCGATGCTGGGATAATGGGGCTAGTAGTGTGGAATTAGAGGGTAAGGAAACCAAGCAGCTGGGATCTCTGTCTACGGAAGGTGGCATTGACAAGGCAATTGGAAAAGGGACACAAGCCATCAGCCTCTGGAGGCGACTCCTGTCAAGTATGAAGGAAAGATACCCCTTCAAGGATGAAGTTACATGTCACCAAGGCAAGTGGACCACCATGGAGAGAGGTATCCAGTACCTGAGGGAATTAGCTGTGCTGGAGGTGATTTATAATGATCCGGAAAATGCGCAGTCACCCACAGATCCAGATGAAGTCCAATGCACACAACCGATGTGGCGGAAGTTTCTACGAAGTGCACCACCAACCTATGCCAACTCATTGGCAGTAATGTCCTGGAAAGAAGGCTATGGACAAACGGTGGATGAATTGGCTGTCCAACTCCGGTAATACGAAGGAAATTTCTTCCTCCCTTCGGGCCTGTGTCTCGGCTGTAGAGGAATTGTCCCGAGAGTTCCAGCAATTCAAAGTGGATATGTCCTCCTCCTTACCTGTACAGGCCCGCATCGCAGTTATTGGGAGTAAGCATTCCTCTGCCCAAGAGAGAGGAGAGAGAAAGTACACACGACAGGCTAACCTGTGGTTTTACCTGCATGACCATGGAGAGGACATGAGGGACAGTGGGATGGAAAACCTACCTCAGTCCTGGATGCACAGGTACGGGAGTTGCGAGAAAAAGCAACCAGAAAAGAGGATTCTTGGAAAACTGCTGCTCCAGTTTCCCGTGAGCAGTCCCCCAGACGCAGTAGATGGGCTGATCTCATTTCTGATCCTCTTGAAGGGACTTCTGATTCACGTGTGCGAAAAGTGAGTAACGGATATTCTAACCAGGATTAGAGGGGCCCTGCCTCCAGCCAGGTGGAGGAGAGGGACAACCGAGTCTACTGGACAGTGTGGATTTGATGGCCTGGCACATCAGACCCACAGGAATATAAGGCTCTAGTAGACACCGGTGCACAATGCACCCTAATGCCATCAAGTTATAAAGGGGCAGAACCCATTTGTATTTCTGGTGTGACAGGGGGATCCCAAGAGTTAACTGTATTGGAAGCTGAAGTAAGCCTAACTGGGAATGAGTGGCATAAACACCCCATTGTGACTGGCCCAGAGGCCCCGTGCATCCTTGGTATAGATTATCTCAGGAGGGGGTATTTCAAGGACCCAAAAGGGTACCATTGGGCCTTTGGTATAGCTGCATTGGAGACGGAGGGAATTAAACAGCTGTCTACTCTGCCTGGTCTCTCCCAAGACCCTTTGATTGTGGGGTTGCTGAAGGCTGAAGAACAACAGGTGCCAATTGCTACCACGACGGTGCACCGGCAGCAATATCGCACCAACCGACACTCCCTGATCCCCATCCATAAGCTGATTTGCCAATTGGAGAGCCAAGGAGTGATCAGCAAGACTCACTCACCCTTTAATAGTCCCATATGGCCCGTGCCGAAATCTAATGGGGAGTGGAGACTAACAGTAGGTTATCGTGGGCTGAATGAAGTTACGCCACCGCTGAGCGCTGCTGCGCCAGATATGTTAGAGCTTCAATATGAACTGGAATCAAAGGCAGCTAAATGGTATGCCACAACTGACATTGCTAATGCATTTTTCTCTATTCCTTTGGCAGCGGAGTGCAGGCCACAGTTTGCTTTCACTTGGAGGGGCATCCAGTAAACCTGGAAACGACTGTCCTAGGGGTGGAAACACAGCCCCACTATTTGCCATGGACTGATCCAGGCTGCACTAGAAAAAGGTGAAGCTCCAGAGCACCTGCAATACATTGATGACATCATCGTATGGGGCAACACGGCAGAAGAAGTTTTTGAGAAAGGGAAGAAAATAATCCAAATCCTTTTGAAGGCTGGTTTTGCCATAAAAGAAAGTAAGGTCAAGGGACCTGCACAGGAGATCCATTTCTTAGGAGTAAAATGGCAAGATGGATGTCGTCAGATCCCAATGGATGTGATCAACAAAATAGCAGCTATGTCCCCATCGACTAATAGAAAAGAAACACAGGCTTTCTTAGGTGTCGTGGGGTTTTTGGAGAATGCATATTCCAAATTACAGTTTGATTGTAAGCCCTCTCTATCAAGTGACCCGGAAGAAGAACGATTTTAAATGGGGCCCTGAGCAACGACAAGCCTTTGAACAAATTAAGCGGGACATTGTTCATGCAGTAGCTCTTGGGCCAGTCCAGGCAGGACAAGATGTTAAAAATGTGCTCTACACGGCAGCTGGAGAGAATGGCCCTACCTGGAGCCTCTGGCAGAAAGCACCTGGGGAGACCCGAGGCCGACCCCTGGGGTTTTGGAGTCGGGGATACAGAGGATCCGAGGCTCGCTATACTCCAACTGAAAAAGAGATATTGGGAGCATATGAAGGAGTTTGAGCCGCCTCAGAAGTGGTTGGTACTGAAACACAGCTCCTCTTAGCACCCCGACTGCCAGTGCTGGGCTGGATGTTCAAAGGGAGGGTCTCCTCTACACATCATGCAACTGATGCCACATGGAGTAAGTGGGACACAATGATCACACAACGAACTCACATAGGAAACCCCAGTCGCCCAGGAATTTTAGAAGTGATCACGGACTGGCCAGAAGGCAAAGATTTTGGAATGTCGCCAGAGGAGGAGGTGACACGGGCTGAAGAGGCCCCGCTGTATAATAAACTGCCAGAAAATGAGAGGCAATATGCCCTGTTCACTGACGGATACTGTCGCATTGTGGGAAAGCATCGGAGGTGGAAAGCTGCTGTATGGAGTCCTACACAACAAGTTGCAGAAACTGCTGAAGGAGAAGGTGAATCGAGTCAGTTTGCAGAGGTGAAAGCCATCCGGCTAGCGTTAGACATTGCTGAAAGAGAGAAGTGGCCAGTGCTCTATCTCTATACTGACTCATGGATGGTGGCAAATGCCCTGTGGGGGTGACTACAGCAATGGAAGCAGAGCAACTGGCAGCGCAGAGGTAAACCCATTTGGGCTGCCGCACTGTGGCAAGATATTGCGTCCCGGCTAGAGAATCTGGTTGTAAAAGTACGTCATGTAGATGCTCATGTACCCAAGAGTCGGGCCACTGAAGAACATCAAAACAACCAGCAGGCAGATCAGGTCTCCAAGATTGAAGTGACTCAGGTGGACCTGGACTGGCAACGTAGGGGTGAGCTCTTTATGGCTCGGTGGGCCCATGACACCTCAGGTCATCAGGGAAGAGATGCAACATATAGATGCGCTCGTGATCGAGGGGTGGACTTGACCATGGACACTGTCGCGCAGGTTATCCATGAATGTGAAACATGTGCTGCAATTAAGCAAGCCAAGCGGTTAAAGCCCCTGTGGTATGGAGGGCGATGGCTGAAATATAAATATGGGGAAGCCTGGCAGATTGACTATATCACACTCCCACAAACTCGCCAAGGCAAGCATCATGTGCTTACAATGGTGGAAGCAACCACCGGATGGCTGGAAACATATTCTGTGCCCCATGCCACCGCCCGGAACACTATCCTGGGCCTTGAAAAGCAGGTCTTGTGGTGACACGGCACCCCAGAAAGAATTGAGTCAGACAACGGGACTCATTTCCGAAACAACCTCATAGACACCTGGGCCAAAGAACATGGCATTGAGTGGGTATATCACATCCCTTATGCACCAGCGTCCAGAAAAATCGAACGATACAATGGACTGCTGAAAACTACATTGAGAGCAATGGGGGGTGGAACTTTCAAACATTGGGATACACATTTAACAAAAGCCACCTGGTTAGTTAATACTAGAGGATCTGCCAATCGGGCTGGCCCCACCCAACCAAGACTTCCACATACTGTAGAAGGAGATAAAGTCCCTGTAGTGTGCATGAGGAGTATGTTAGGAAAGACAGTCTGGGTTAGTCCTCCCTCAAGCAGAGGTAAACCTATCCAAGGGGTTGTTTTTGCTCAGGGACCTGGGTACACCTGGTGGATGATGCAGAAGGATGGGGAAGTTTGATGTGTACCTCAGAGAGACTTGATTTTGGGAGAGAATAGCCAGTGAATTAGGTTGTATGATATTTAACTGCTAAATACCCTGCCAATGCATGTCATTGTATCTATAGTGTCTATATGCCATATCAAGGGTATTACTGTAAGAATTTCCCAAAATGACTGCAGGATGGACTTTGAAACTGAGCCAAGTGCAACAGCGATAGAACTTGAACTGGCACCCAGCAATTTCCCTCAAGATCAACATCTTCGACCTGCAGACCAAGGGCGTGGGTTGCACCAAATGTACCAGCCGCAAGCTCCAGAGGCAGCATGCAACAACCCAACACCTCACACCATCTCTCTTATCCTGAAGAACTGTTACAACAGATGGAGCCCCAAAGTCATGGACTAAATAAAATTGATGGACACATTGGAGGGATAGGCCATCGACTAAGGGAACACTATATGGGGGGGGGGGGGGGTGGAGGGGTGTCCATATACATATATATATATATAAGACAAGGAAAGTGGTAGTGGTTGATTGGAAAATGTAAGATCTGGGCATGATGTAGATGGTATAGAATAAGGGGTGGATAATGTCCTGGGTTCAGCTGGAATAGAGTTAATTCTTTACAGGAACCTGGGAGGTGGGGGGGGGGGCATAGCCGGGGCAGCTGACCTGAACTAGCCAAGGAGCTATTCCATACCATGTGACATCATGCTCAGTATATAAATGGGGAGGGGGCCAGGGGGTGCTCTCGACTTTCGGTGGGGGAAGTGACGGAGCGTCGGGTTCCAGGTGGTGAGCAGTTGCACTGTGCATCACTCTTTTTGTATACTCTTTCATTAGTACCGTTGTTGTTGTTGTAACCTTTTTTTTGTGTTGTCCCAGTAAACTGTCTTTATCTCAACCCTGGAGGTTCCAGGGTTTTTTTCTTTTCTCTCCTCCGTCTCCCCCCTATCCCACCGGAGGGGGGCGGGAGGAGTGAGCGAGCGGCTGCGTGGTCCTTTGTTACCGGCTGGTCTGAAACCATGACAGTGTTGGACAAGACATTGTGGTTTTTGGAAATGGGATAATCCAGAGATGAGGAGTAATGGGAGGAATCGAAGGGGACTAGTGACAAATCTTTTGCGCACCTCTCCCTGCCACTCCCCAAAACATTACTGGCAGTAAAGCAGAAGAGATGAGTAGAGAGCAATCTGGGACTGAAACAAAAATCAAGAATGGAGGGGAAGTCAGCAAGATCAAAAGTGGTGAAGGGTCCCACAGTTCAGGGAAGATGAGGATGGAGTACTGCTGAGTTTTTGCTTAAAGCAGTCCATTGGAGGCCTTCTGTAGGGATGTATGCTGAGAACAGTGTCCATTATTTTTTTCAGAAATCTTTTCTGTCCAGTGCATAATGACATTTGGTTCAAAAAGAGGAAACCATTCTCCCATCCCCCTCTTGCAGTGATTCAGCAGCAGATGCTGACATACCCCTGAAGAAACATGAATTATCCACTCTACCATCTGGGAACAATCTTCTTCATAAGACTAGAAGCAGAGTTTTGAATATAATGACATTATTCTAATGATGATTTGTTGATACTGCAGCATATATTAACTACAAATCTACTATCCAATGTTCTGTTCCAGATTAGATACCTTCGTTCCTCTCTCTTAATTAAGCCTTTACTCATGGCTGAGGATAAAGGAAAGAAGAGAATGATATTTGATTTACCCTCTAGGGTAGAAAAATAAAGCTCTTCAGATTTATAAATTAAAAGATGCCCTGTCACCAATATTGCAGGAAACATTGGGGTTCTTTTAGCTGCACCATTGTCTTCATTGGTGGCACAATGTATGTTTGTTGTTTAAAGAATATATAACTCATTTTGAATAAGCAGAGTTATCTATGCAATTTTTAAAATGCATTATGTAGGTTCATTTTTTTTCATATTTCATTCATTCTGGGTAAGTAGAGACTATCCAGTGTTGCTTTCAAAAGCACATGTGTGCACAGAACTTTGTTATACAGCCAGTACTCTTCATTGAGTAATTTGGTCTGTTCTGTGTATCAAAATTCATTACTTACAGATAAAGTTGTTGCTTTATATAAAATTTTTGTTTTGGACTTTTCTTTGGTTTTCTTAGTTGTCTTTAATAAATTCCTATATGTTCTTAAAAGATGAACAGAGGCTGCAGAAAGGGTGTTGCACATTCTTCAAGTATTGCACGTGTCTGCACATCCGTCACGTATCAGAAGAGCGCAAACTATGTAATTTTGATTGACTACTTTTTCTGTGGACATACTACCTGTATCATTTTTCATGAAGTTCAGAATGCATCATTTGTTTAAATTAAAATCATAATTTAATGAAAATTGATTTTAATTATATTTTTAATAATTAAATATTTATATGATGGAGAGAAAATCCCCAATATTTTCCATGATTATTTCTCTTGCTAATTTTCTTAAGGTAATTTTGAGGTTTATTGAAACCTCACTCTTAGAACTTAAAAAATAATCTTACTTTTAGAAAATCTTCTGAAAAACAAGGTATTGCATTTTAAAGTGAAAATGGAGTGTTGTTAAGGGGGGAAAAAGCTTAGTATCTTTGTATTCTGATTTATTATACAGAAGGCTGTTTTTTAACAAAAAAGGGCTGCTTTTTCTTTTTTCCCTCCACTATTCTCAGTCTCTTTTGATCATTGATCTGGGTGACCCCATGCTTATTGTTTTGTTCTTCATTTGACATGGACAGATTTTTGAAGTATAGCTCTCCTTTGGGAACCTCGGGCAGTTCCACTTGACTAACCTGTGATCTAATGAGCAGTAATGCAGGGTTACAGTGACCATTTTGTTTGCTTTGAGGGAGGATGGCTAGACAGAGAGTGGGAGAGAGGCAGTGTCTGTGGAGAAAAAAGATGCAGGGTGATCGAACAGTGTGAAAAAGACTTGTTAGCCCACATTAGTGTGCCTGATTTACTTCACAACAAGTCAGAAAAGGCCAAAAGCAGGGTTGTCATTAAATTGCAAAGTTGAAAATCCCGGTATTCAAAAGTATTCAGATTTCTGAAAGTTGTAAATTAGAAAGTTTGTGGTTCATGTTGAATTTGCCAGGAGGACATACAGAAGTACCAGCTTCTATAAAACATGAAAGGTACATTATAAAATCATGCTGTAAATATGAAAAGAAAAACAGCTTTTTAAAGTACTTTCATGGTTGACTGTTTTACAGTGAGACTGGGTGCAAAAGAAAGGCCAAACACTAAAAAGGTTGTTGCACTTTCTTTATGAGCCCTGGGGACCCCTTAATTATGTGCCTGTAGAGAGTATGTGTGCACATGTTTGTATAATATATAATTTTTATTTGTATTTATTAAATATACACATATACATGTATATATATGTAAAAATAAAAATCTAGCAGCAGTTACCCAGGAATGTAGATTTCTAGTCTTCTGCAGCATGATTTTTTTTTTCCTCATATCCTTTATTGTTTGTCTTGGAGCAAACATTAAACACTAATCTTCATGCCATCGGTCATGAAAT
Organism: Haliaeetus albicilla; assembly: GCF_947461875.1. Classification (NCBI taxonomy): domain Eukaryota; kingdom Metazoa; phylum Chordata; class Aves; order Accipitriformes; family Accipitridae; genus Haliaeetus; species Haliaeetus albicilla. The sequence goes on along the minus strand of NC_091515.1, from coordinate 21,633,286 downwards.
GAATACAGATTTATCTTAAATTTACACTTATAAATGCAGAGACCAAAAAAAACCCATTGTCTTTATGTTCTGAAGAATAATTTTTCCTAATAGTAAATGTTGCTTCCTGACACTTGAATTGGACTTGACAGCCTGTCTTTAAGATAGACTAATATACTTTGTCATCTTTGGTTAATATTAGCAAATTTTTTATGGCCACTTTGCAATTGCAAAAAGAAAAAGCTGGAGCTACCTATTTCTGAATTTATATTTGCTCTTTTGTTTCATTTGCTTACTTGGCAGTGGCCTGAATCTCCATGATTTGAAGAGTACAACTACCATGCAGAATATCCTTTTAAGCTGTTGCATTGATAGCCTTTAACTCATAGCAAACTCGTCATTGCTATTTCTGATCTGGCTGGCTTTAGTAAAAATCAAAGTGCAGCCTTTTAGCTGCCCACTATCCTGGGCCTTGAAAAGCAGGTCTTGTGGCAACATGGCACCCCAGAAAGAATTGAGTCAGATAGCGGGACTCATTTCCGAAACAACCTCATAGACACCTGGGCCAAAGAGCATGGCATTGAGTGGGTGTATCACATCCCCTATCATGCACCAGCCTCTGGGAAAATTGAGCGATAGAATAGACTGTTAAAGACTACATTGAGAGCAACGGGGGGTGGAACTTTCAAACATTGGGATACACATTTAGCAAAAGCCACCTGGTTAGTCAAAACCAGAGGATCTGCCAATCGGAGTGGCCCTGCCCAATCAGAATTTTTACATACTGTAGAAGGGGATAAAGTCCCTGTAGTGCACATGAAAAATATGTTAGGGAAAACAGTGTCTGGGTTACTCCTGCCTCAGGCAAAGGTAAACCTATTCGTGGGATTGCTTTTGCTCAAGGGCCTGGGTGCACTTGGTGGGTGATGCGAAAAGATGGGGAAGTCCGATGTGTGCCTCAAGGGGATTTGATTTTAGGTGAGAATAGCCAGAATTAAACTGTATGATATTAGTTGCTATATAACCCTGCTACTGTATGTTATCATTACTATAATTGTTATATGCTATATCCATAGTACTACAGTAAGATTCATTTAGATCAAGCAAGAAAGAACTGTGATAAAACTGAGCAAAGTGCAGTAGTGATGGAACCAGAACTGACTCCAGCATGCAGCAATCCAACGGTGCACACCATCCTCCTGCTGCATCCAATGTCACCTGCTCGTCACACCGCACTGAAGCCCAATTCTGCTCTACCGACCGAGAGGACTTTGCACCATCCCTCCTGCCCAAAAAGACTGGTATGACAGATGGAGCCCAGAGTCGGAAACTAAATGAACTCAACAAACATTTTATGAACATAACCCATGAACTAAAGGAATGATATCTCTGTGTGCATACATATATATATATATCATTGTTCATATGTCTCAAAGGGATGGAAAGGTGGTGATGATTGATCAGGATGTAACTAAAGGTATGGGAACTGAGCATGACGTCAATGGTATAGAATAAGGGGTGGATACTGTCCTGGTTTCAGCTGGGATAGAGTTAACTGTCTTCCTAGTAGCTGGTACAGTGCTGTGTTTTGAGTTCAGTATGGGAAGAATGTTGATAACACTGATGTTTTCAGTTGTTGCTCAGTAGTGTTTAGACTATAGTCAAGGATTTTTCAGCTTGTCATGCCCAGCCAGCGAGAAAGCTGGAGGGGCACAAGAAGTTGGCACAGGACAGAGCCAGGGCACCTGACCCAAAGTGGCCAACAGTGTATTCCATACCATGTGATGTCCCATCTAGTATAGGAACTGGGAAGTGGGGGCAGGGAATCGCCGCTTGGAGACTAGCTGGGTGTCGGTCGGTGGGTGGTGAGCAATTGCCCTGCGCATCATTTGTACATTCCAATCCTTTTATTACTACTGTTGTCATTTTATTAGTGTTATCATTATCATTATTAGTTTCTTCTTTTCTGTTCTATTAAACCGTTCTTATCTCAACCCACGAGTTTTACTTCTTTTTCCTGATTTTCTCCCCCATCCCACTGGATGGGGGGGAGTGAGTGAGCGGCTGCGTGGTGCTTAGTTGCTGGCTGGGGTTAAACCACGACAATTATCATTGTGAATTGAAGCAGTAGGTAATAAAACAAATGGGTGGTCTTAGGGGTAAGGTACTATTTTCTGTCTGCTACCAGAAGTTTTGCTAATTGATTCTTACTTCTGCTGCCTGTGAAAAATCAATTTTCCACAATTGGCATACAACTGTGTTAACTTTTAGATTGTGCTACAGGGACAGAGTTTGTTGTCTTGATCTTTCTGTGTCTCATTGCTGTTGTCCTAAAAGCGGATTCGTTACCCAGTGTGTAATAGACCAATCTCACACAGTCAGGAGACATATTGCTTTTGATTCAGGCCTGGGTGCTCGGTGGACTTTCCACAAATCAAGCACACCAGATTCATCAAGTGTGTCTCTTTTATACAGTAACAATTGCATCTAATTTATTAAACTACTCCTACCTAGTACATATTCAAACTATCTAATGCATATGCATAGGATTACATAACCATGACACATCAGATGCCTTCTCCGCATTTGTGGGGGTCTCAGGTTGTCTTCAGTGGTTGTTTGAGGAGGTATCCCCTCCTCACTTTGACCGCTAAGTTACTCTGTGCTGGGTCAATGGTTTGTTTTCCTGCCAAGAGGGACGCATCATCAATCAGGAAGAATAGAAAGGATCAGAATGATCTTGGCTACTTCGCTAGGTATTAATTAAAATTGTTTGAAGTTGAAAATGATTAACTAACTTAATTTAAAACAGGATTTTCTATATTTGACATCATTGTGACTAGTAAATATATAAACTTAAATGTTTGAGAACAGCTGACCAGAATTAAGAAAATTTTTATTTTCTGACTTCAGGAACTGTACTCCCCTTGATCATTCAAATTATTTCATTGACATTAAGGGAGTGTCTTGGTTAAAAGGAACAGAGGACAATAGGATGTCAGGCTAATCATGTTGAACCTTAGCTTTTGGTTTTTACTTGCATTGGATTATGTATTAATATGTGTTGCCAGATTATTTTTGGTTTATCTTGATCCTCTTTTGTTTGCAGTGAACGTATGGTGTAGTTTTACCTCCTGATAAACTGAAGTTTACATGACCATTTAATGTGGGAAACAAAGTACATTTTCTATATACAATGCTGCATTTCTCAATGACTTTCTGAGTGTGTCAATCCTGGTTTTACCACATTGTAAAATTAGCTAATGATTAGAATTTTTATATGGAATTAATTTATTTTGAAACAGTGTAGTATACAAAGTAGCTTAGTGGTTACCACAAACTCAACTGAAAGAATTTTACCAGGGTACATTTCCATATTTTAACTGATGTTTAGTTGCAGCAACTTGGTGGAGATACATTCTAAGAAACTGCATTTGACTAGCTTTCTCTGTAGCTTTAAGTCATGTTAGTCAGTGGAAAATTATTGGGGCATAAAATGATGGGAAAATGTTTAACAAATCAGAATACTGAATCAAAACACACTTAAGCTTTACTACTATTCTCTTTCCATTTACTTTCTCCATTCCCTAGATAACATTGTCTGTGCAGTGTCTATGCACTCTTTATTAGCTCTTCTATTTGATTTAATTATTCAGTTAGTGTGTCTGAATTAAGTCATCTCTGCCAATCTGCTTATTACAAAGCATTTGGTCAGTGAGAAGAGACTAATGTCATCTCACTGGACTAATTTTTGAGGGTGTTTGTTTAGGAATCAAGACACTGGAACAGTATTTCAAAATTGGCTTATAAACAAAAGTCAATCTAAGAGTAGATTAATGTACTGATACTGCCAATCACTGGCAGTGAAAGAGTATTACTTACCCATCTGAAGAACATGATACATTTTCATATATTCTTGTTGGCTTTCTTAAAGACATGAATAGTTTTTGCAGCTTGGTGTCTGGAAATTCTTTTAAAAGAAAACCCAAAAAGTTTGCTGCCATGTAAATTGGTTTTAAGCCCACAAAAAGTTTGCAGTGGGATGTCAAGGTAATATACTACTGTGATTATTTTAAATTCATCACATTTTAGGTTGAGGTCTTACTTGTTTATTCAGGTATGGTGTTAAATAGTGCAGAAATAGTATTTTATAAAATATTTTGTAGATATGTGAAATGTCCATAGTGAAGTGGTCATTTTGCTAGTATACCCATTGAAGACCATAATTTTCTCTATCCTGCAGAATTAAAATTCTCTGTTACTGTTTAGATTATTTCAGTTGTTTCCATTTCTTTCGCTTGATTGTATGTTCTTAATGGAGTTTTAATTCATCTTTTATATGAAAAAAAAATTAAATTGTTCCTATTTAGAAGTATTTCAGAATTAATAAGTCAGAATGTAGGTGCTAATATTCAGAATATAAGTGTTAATATACAGAATGTAAGTGCTAATAGATAACGATTCTTTAATTTTGTATTAATAGGCAAAAAGTAGTCTCAGCTAGTTTGTGAGTTGTTTGCAAGCTTTGATAAAATTCTGTGTTTTTCCAGAGACAGAAAAGAAAAAGCTTTAAATCTGATTCCCATTTCTCTTTTTTTGGACCTTAATTGTTGCTTTGTTCTTAATTTAGACTGATGAGGTTCTTCAGGAGTCAAGTTTATGGGAGTTTTGTGAAGACTGGTATAAATTATTACTGCTTGAAAAGTGTGGCAATCTTGTACCTATTAAAGGAATTTGCAGCTTGAGCTCCACAAAAGACTCAGCAAGAAACTGATGTAGTTCTATACAATGCAGGAAAACTCTACCAGAAATCCTGTAAAACACCACAGGATTCCACAAATTTAGCATTTTTCAGCTGATTGCACTTTGGACAACTGTCCTCCCTCTACAACAGCGATAGATCTGAGCGGGGCCATCAGTCTCACAACCTCTATCAAATTTGTCTCTGTTGCATCTTCAGACTTTGCTTAGATGGCTGCTTTGTGCAGTGCTCAGAAATAGAGAAATGTTTTCTTATTTGCAGCTTTTGTTGCTAGGACAGTTGTGAACAGTTATTCATCACCATGATGTTTATAATTGTCTTACTTGAAAGCACTCTGAAAGTCTTAATTTCTGGTGATAAGAAGAAAACTGAAGTCTATTCTTATTGAGCAAAATTCTACTTCAGGGCTATTGAAAATAGTTGTCTTCTTTCAAAAAGAGTTTGGATTTGTCACCTTATTATTAAAAACCTCTCTGATTTTGAGTTGGGTTTCTATATATCTACCCTTTTAGTAGAATGCTTGCTGTTCCTACAGAGGAAGAGTTATAGATACCACCATCATAATCTTCCTCTTCAGGAGCTTTGAGGTGCTATGGGTAATTTCCAAAATAAAACTTTGTTTATCGTCATAATTTTCTATGCTAGACATGGATCAATATCAGAAACCTTCCAACAACCCCATGCTACTTCTCCTTTAAATTGTGTGCTGCAAACTGGTACTGGATCCTGTAAGGTTTTATTGTGCTATGGTACTATATTTTAGGGCCATATCAGCTTTTTTGTATTTTATAGCACTAGGGAAACATTATTATTTACACATAGTATCTAAAGTTTTGTCTTGGAAGGGCCAAGCCACATGTTTCTTGTAGTTTGTCTCTGAGGCTGGCAGACTATTGTTAGAAAAGACAAGGTTTGTTTTTTGTCATACAGTAATAATCTCCTGCTTGTCTTTGCAGACCTGAGTATTTAATCTTAAATTTAACAGGCAAACAAGGGAGGAGAGATGAAGAGGAGAAAAGCAAATGAGTCCTAGAAAATTCCTTTTCTTTTTTTCTCCATGAAACTAGTTCTGCAGTGAAAGAATATTTACAGACAGGGTGTGCCAGCTAATTTCACTAAGCATTGAGTGAGAAGAATGCTAAAAAGCAGAAAATGAGAGCTGTGCTTGCCTGTTTGCCTTGCAAAAAGAATTGAAATTGTTGATGTTTGGGACTTCTTGTCAGAGGCTTAGAGCCTCACCTGTTTGTGGTGCTCTGCAAATCTGCTCCAGTGACCATCGCCCCTCACAAATGTGTGTCTGAGAGCAATTAAAATTTTACCAAAGAATACTGAAAAAAATTAGGTATGTGTGTGTCATGTAGTTACGAATTTTTTAAAGATAAAAACAAAGGCCACCATAGAAGCAAATTAAAGTTCCTGGGAGCTGACATGGCTTTAACAGAGCTACCCTGCCATGGAAACCTGCTTTCCTATTGTCATTCATTTTGGTCTCTGAAAAGGATTTTACGATCAAAGTTTTCTTTGAGCACAACATAATGGCACAGTTAAGCACTCAGATTAGATTTTGGCAAAATTAGCCAGGGATTTGGGTATTCTTTTTTTTATGTGGCACTCATCCTACAGTGAGAAAAGCATTTTACCCCTTAAAATGATTACCCCTTAAAACAGAACTTTACCTGGGATGGATTTTTAAGGCTACTTTTAATCTTAGCTCCTTTTTTTAAAAAAAAAAAAGAAAAGTGGAAGAACCTGTTCAAGGTGTTTTTCTTGAATTATGTTAGATCTGTGTTTCTTGTTTTTATATCGGCTCCTACTGTTTCATGATAAACACCAATTTAGAGCATCTTTTGTGGGTTACATCTCACAAAGTAAATGAAAGAAAACTGTATATTTAAAATATTTTAGCTCTAAGATGCTTCTATGCATAAAGTTTCCAACTTGATGACTCCAGCAAAATTATTGAATGTCTACTGTCCAATTTTTAAATTGCTATCATCAGAAAGAAGTTATATTTTTGAAAATTAATATACCATAATATTCTTTTTCATTATGCAAGCTAATTACCAGTTGCTTCATTTGACAACACATACAGTTTGCTTTAATCCAAGGGGGGCTTTTGGGGGATAGAAATTAAGATTAGAAATAACTGTTACTTACAGTGGAAGAAGTCATAACAATTATTGAGATATTAGGAAATACAGGTTCATTTCCTGTCTTTGCTGTGGACTTGCTGCACAAGTCTACAGTTCACTTTGTGGAAGTAGGTTATTTCTGCACTCCATCTTATGTCCATATAGAAAAGTCTTATAAATGCTCTAGGATTATAACGGCAATGTGTAGCTTTGAATAACTTGGAGACCCAAGTACAGGTGAAAGAAACATGTTGTTTTCTGTGATAGAAAAACAAAGCTCCAAAGACTGTGATTGTGAAATGAATTATGTAAACTGATAAAAAGTAATTTAAAACAAGGGTCAAGAAAAATATCTGTGTATACAGTTCCCTTAACATACAGTCACGCTGGTATACATTGGAATTTTAGAAGTAGCTTTAGCAATGCTGTTTCATGGTGTGATCAAAGCAACATGAGCAATTGGCAAATTTAAGTCTTGTCTTGAATGCCCATGGGAAATAGGAGTATTAGCCTAGTCCTATATATGATGTTTGTAAGAAGAATGCATTAGAAGCTAAATAATGGATTTATAAGACTGCCTTTGGAGTGTGTTGAAAGAAAGAAATCATAATAGAGGTCCCCTTCTGCTGGTAGAGAGTTTAATGTTCAAGACATTGCAGCATATCTAGTCAATTGAGTCTGAACATTTACGCAATAAAAAAAGCCACTGTTAGAGTATAAACTATTGCAAATCTACTGAAAGCATTTTAAAGTGGAATACAGTACAACTGAAGTTATCAAGTTCCCTGTCTATTCATTTTAGCTGACACAAGTAATTCACATCAAGTGCCCAATTAGAGTGTACACCATATTATCAATTTGTATTACACCCAACCTGTGTCACTGTGCAGCTTGTTTACCCATTTCAATGCTGTTTAAGAATTTTGTCCTGGTAAGCAACCCTTTGCACTTATCTTTAAGGGATTTATTTCAATTCAGTTTAATTAATAATCTTAAAATATTAATTGCATTAATATGCATGCCTGTCAGGAGAATTTCTCAAGTCCTTTTTTTGGTGGGAAACACTTGTACCAAATTTTGCATGTTTACTTTGGGTACTCATGAAGAGTGAAAATTTTAGGGGTACTGGAGAGAAGTAGATTATTCAAGGTGAGAAACGGATACAGTGATCCACTAAGTGAACCAGCAGGAAAACACAAACAAAAAGGCATGTTAAGTGAATCTCTCGAGGACACGCGTGAATTCCTGCTGCATAGTGCATTTGTCCTGAGACTGGTATGCAATCTGTTGTCCTGACAGCCCCAGCAGTGTGATGCTTTCTCCTCTCCCAGAGAAGAGATTGCCCATCAGGAAGAGAGATAATTCTACTGTCTCTTTGCTGGCTTCTTCCAGCTTTTCTTTTTCATGTTTGGCTAGGTTAAAACTCTCTCTTAGCTGCAGATTCAGTGTTCAGTAAGATGGTGAATCAATTCCTTATTTTAAAATGTAACACGTGTTGTAGCTGGTTATTTACCTCTGTGTGTGTGTGTTGTAAGTGGTGCCTACTTTTATAGAAGGCATGCAAAGGTTTTAGGTTCTGAAATGTATTCCAAAATTGTTTAATTTTGGAATGGCAAATATTAAAGTAATTTCAATTAAGTACTTGAAATAAATACTATTAATCTATCTCAAGTAATTTACATTTCTTTTGAATATAATTCATGATCTCTTAAAACTGTAAATCAAAACTTTTCTAACTTTTTAAAATTAAGGCAAGTATTTGAATGTTAGAGTTAAATTTACTTATGCAGTCTTAATGTTGTCTCTCTGTACATCTAGCTAGTGTAAATGAGACAGAATGAGGTTTTGTTCCCTTCAGATATATAAGACTAGTGTGGATGAGTCTAATATGATCGTTCAGCTAAAGCTGAATGGAATTTTATATAGCAAAGAAACATCACCATCAGCCAAAGGGGTTTTCACCTTCTCTTAAGCAATGGGCAGTCTTGGAATTCTTACAAAATATTTTTGTAGCTTTTTTTAGATGAGAAATGATAGGCAATGTTAATACTACCCCCCTTCATTCCTTTCCCTCCTGTGTTTAGTATGAGTTGAATGATTTTAATGCCTAAGAAAGCAAGTAGGCTTTTTGTCACAAAATCTGATTTTGATTTTTATATTTTTTAATATTTTTAGATTTATAAAGGCCTTGTTGGTCATACTCACTGTTGTTTTGAGAAAAATAGCTCTGGCTTTTTAATCACCTAATTTGTTTTTATATACCTGTTGGTGTCCATGGCAAATATTAATCCATATCTATTGGAGTTTTTCTGTTTTGTTTACTTGTATTAGATTTAAATTAAGAATAAGAATGTGTATTGGGTTTGCGTGGCAGGGTTTTGGTAGTGGGGCAGGGGCCACAGGGGTGGCTTCTGTGAGAAGCTGCTAGAAGCTTCCCTGGCTCCAAGTCAGACCCACCACTGGCCAAGGCTGAGCCCATCAGCGACTGTGGTAGCGCCTCTGGGAGAACAGATTTAAGAAGGGGAACCTGCAGCGGAGAGGGGAGTGGAATGTGAGAGAAACAGCTATGCAGACACCGAGGTCAGTGAAGAAGGAGGGGGAGGAGGGGCACCGGAGGAGGTGATGCCCCTGCAGCCCATGGTGAATTGGCAGGCTGTTCCCCTGCAGCCCATGGAGGTGAGCGGGGGAGCAGATGCCCACTTGCAGGCTGTGGAGGACCCCACGCAGGAGCAGGTGGATACCCCCAAAGAAGGCCATGACTCCATGGGAAAGCCCATGCTGGAGCAGTCTGTGCCTGAAGGACTGCACACCGTGGAAAGGACCCACGCTGGAGCAGTTTGTGAAGAACTGCAGCCTGTGGGAAGGACTCATGTTGGAGAAGTTCGTGGAGGACTGTCTCCTGTGGGAGGGACCCCACGCTGGAGCAGGGGAAGAGTGTGAGGAGTCCTCCCCCTGAGGAGGAAGGAGCAGCAGAGACAACATGTGATGCAGTGACCGCAACCCTCATTCCCATCCCCCTGTGCTGCTAGGCAGGAGTAGGTAGAGAAAATCGGGAGTGAAGTTGAGCCCAGGAAGGAGGGAGGGGTGGGGGGAAGGTGTTTTAAGATTTGGTTGTATTTCTCACTATTCTGCTCTGATTTGATTGGTAACAAATTAAATTGATTTTGTTTTTTCCCCAAGTTGAGCCTGTCTTTTGCCCATGACCATAATTGGTGAGTGATCCCTTCCTGTCCTTGTCTCGACCCACAAGCTTTTTGTTATATTTTCTCCTGCCCATCCCACTAGGGGGGAGGAGTGAGTGAGTGGCCTCATGGTGCTTTGTTGCTGGCTGGACTTAAACCACGACAGCATGCCTTCTCAACTTTCAGTTTTATGCTTCCCTTTCAAGATGGTGTAAGCTCTGTCTACCACTAATCTGTTATTTTGTCTTGGCCAAGAAAGTTAGATATGAGATGGCATATTTTCTCATTAAACTATCACTAAAAATAAACAATTACCATTACAAATGAGTTTGTAATTGCAACTTTTCTGATAATTTAATCTTGTTTAATTTTCTTTAAACTTACCAAATTGTTTTAACCATTTGCAGCTAAGTTTTGAGGCTGGCTATTCAGAACTTGATTACATGCCTTGTCTGTGTACTTATATTTTTAGTATAAACTAATGGAGAACAGAGCTGACTTGAAAATTTGGCTACTCCTATATGTATGGTGAGTTCAAAATTATCCCTGTTTATACAGCCTTTGGCAATTTATGCAGTGTGTTTTGTCATCTGCTTTGCAGTCTCATGAAGCACTGGAACATTTATGAAGTAATAGAAAATATGACTTTGAATAATTGATGTCTTTTAAATAAATGCACATATTGATAGTGACAGATTGCTTCACTTGGTTTTAGACACTTAGCTGTGTTTCTTGCCAAAAGTAATCCAGATGTGCATAATTTATCCACCTGCTGTATGTACACCTACATGTCTTTCTATAATCAACTGTCTGTTGAGTATTGTTAAACAGTTAAATGTTCTTTATCAGCTATCTTTTTGAATAATGCTAATAAATCCTTTAAGGAGTTAAGGAGCAGCAAGACCATAAAAACAGCTTTCTTAAGCTGAAGAAAACAACTTTAGATTTTTGATTGCCCAAAAGACATACATGTTCAAAATAAATTCATTGGTAAAAGAAGCTTATGTAAAGACCATTTTAGGTGGTGTTATGCAACAAAAGAGGGTGTATATTTCACGTAATCTCATTATGATGGGATAGATCTTTGTTGTGACAATATAAAGGAAGTTGCTATGGAATAATAACATTCATTAATAAGGATTTTTTTTTTGTAAGAGGTGCTTGTTGAAAGGAGAAAATTATCTTAATTTTACAAAGCAGTAACCAAGCATGTTCTGGTATTATGTTCAGAAAGAGTTGTAGGAGGACACTTGTGTCATTTGGAATATTTCATCATATCATCAGAAGGAACAACTCCCATTTCATGGCATTGTCATGGTTTAACCCCAGCCAGCAACTAAGCACCACGCAGCTGCTCACTCACTTCCCCCCACACCCAGTGGGATGGGGGAGACAATCAGGAAAAAAAAAAGTAAAACTCCTGGGTTGAGATAGGAACAGTTTAATAGAACAGAAAAGAAGAAACTAATAATGATAATGATAACACTAATAAAATGACAATAGTAATAATAAAAGGATTGGAATATACAAGTGATGTACAATGCAATTGCTTACCACCCACCGACCGATGCCCAGTTAGTCCCTGAGCGGCGATCCCCCCACCCCCACTCCCCCCAGTTTATATACTAGACATGACATCACTTGGTATGGAATACCCTGTTGGCCACTTTGGGCCAGCTGCCCTGGCTGTGTCCCCTCCCAACTCCTTGTGCCCCTCCAGCCTTCTTGCTGGCTGGGCATGAGAAGCTGAAAAATCCTTGACTTTAGTCTAAACATTACTTAGCAACAACTGAAAACATCAGTGTGTTATCAACATTCTTCTCATACTAAAATCCAAACCATAGCACTGTACCAGCTACTAGAAGGAAATTAATTCTATCCCAACTGAAACCAGGACAGGCACATTTTGCAATGGGTGTTTGTTCTTCAACTGTCCTCAGAAAGTTATTTATTGATTAGTAGTATTACATGACCTGAATGGAAAAATTCCTATGCAAAAATTTTTCTGTCCAAGAAGTTCATTATCCCAAAATTTTGTTTGCAAAGGAAGCACTGATCCATATAAATATTTCCTCTTTGTTTCCTATATGCTTGTCCTTTCACCCCATTGACATAATGTTATCAGAATATTAACATGGATAATCTGACTTTCATCAGTCTCTGAGCCCAATCCCAGGATTCACCTTGGAGGTATATAGGAAGGTGTGTGGTGTTCATGTAGAGCAAAATGCACATAGTGTCTCATGGTTCTGAGTTTCCCCTGAGGAGAAGGGTGTCTGGCTCTGATGTTCCTGTGCATACAGGTAAGTATTTATCCCTACAGTTATATAGATATCTATCTGTTGTACATAGGCCTGTCTTTGTAGCAATCTGCTTTGGTTTTTGAACTGCCCCCCCCCCCCCAGTTGCATAACTTGTGGCATGATTAGCAGCTGCTCTTCATCATCCTGGGAGGTCTCAGTCATGATTTTTCCAACTGCTGATTTTCATCATTAAGATGAGAATAGGTGTACATAAGCTGTTGAGAGCAGCAACTGTATGATGTTTATTTCTATAAGGTCATCCAGATTTGAGCAACTCATCTTGGTTTGTACAAAGGAAGTAGAAGAATGCCTACATAATGTGCTGAAATTAGGTTACCACGCTAGACACAGTAATGTGGCAAACAGTTCTTGCTACCATCCTGTTAGAATCCATCATTGCTGAAATGGTAGAAAGATGCTGCATGCTCCTAGTTTGTAGACTTTGTTGTTTAAAACAACTTAAGAAGATTTTTAACTTTTCACCAACACTCAACTCACTTTCCTGAAGAAACAGCCCAACTTTCCTGCTTACTGCCAGCATTTGCATAAGGGTACTTTTCCATACCATGTCCACACAGCCTGTAACTTTGATAACTACAGCAATATAACATCTCAAAACACTGAATTAGTATTTCCAAACCATTTAGATCACATGTGTTGGTCAAAGAGATAAATTGAAATCTTAAATTTTAAACAACATACATGGCTTCTATGAAAAAAACTTTTTTTGCTCTGACTATTTAAATCCTGAATTTGCTAGAGCTGTCATTGTTTGCCGAAGAATTATGCTCCAGAATCTTAATTTTTAATTTTCTTTCTTAAACTGTTTCTGTCTCAATTTTGGGAGCCAGAAACTCTTAAAAAAAAACCCCAAACAACCATCCCCCCCAAAAAACCCCAACAAAACAAAACAAACAAAAAAACCCCACCAAAACATACAGAGTTTAATAAATGTTACTATGTTATTACATTACATGATTATCTGAAAATTAAGGATTGTAGCATTTTGAAACTCCGTTACTGATCATTTAATCAGTATCAGTGATATCTTGGCCACTTCTAACATGATAGTTTTGTCATTCCAGATGTTTTCTGGTAGATAGATGAAAAGGGGGAGTGGGGAGGAGAGGAAAGATCATTCAAAATTAACCTGGATGTGTGCATGTATGTTTACATACATCCCCTAGACAGTGCTGCAGTGAACATCAACTAAAATATTGTATATCTGTGCACTATACTTTTACTGTCCAGCAGCATTTAGTTATTTTAGTTTGTCTTCAGTTACATTTACCAAAAGACTATAATGTAATAGAAAAGTGGTTTTGGCCAAACAGCAGCTAGTATGACAACTGAGTTCTCTCATTATATTTCCATCTATCTATCATGCTAAAATAGACGAGACCCTGGACTGACTATAGTTTGAAAGGTTAGTTGAAAAGATTAAAGGTGACTTGTAAATGGAAATAGGCAACTTTGCGCTTTTGGATTCTAAACACATCTGGTATACTGTTCCTCTTGTTGAGTGGTAGGATTGCCAAGACTTGTTGCAGACTTTGTAGAGCAGTAATAATAAACCTGTTCAGAGTGTTTAAAAGAACTTGGCATGCCATATGACAGGTTCTCGAGTAGTTCCATCAGGAGCCAAGTGTACTCTAATAGACCCCTTTTAAACTGTTGGCTTACATGAAAACTGGAGACGTTTGCGTTTTCTCCTTCTCTTCCCCCCCCTCCTCTGAAGTACAAAAGGCAGATGAATTTATTAAAATGCTTCTTTAGTATATGTTACTGAGCTGTGAAAGAGACCGATAGATAAAACATTATTGTAAGTCTGCAGATGCACTCTCATTTATGCCTGTAGGCAAGATAAATTTATCTACTTTTGTTAGAAGAGCCTTTAATCAGATAATTTGTTATTACAAGTAGTTTAGATCATGAGGTGAGTAGTTTTTAAAAAAGCCTTTACAATGTGTGTAGATTTGCTGGTCCTGTTCTTCATCATGAGAAACATAAAACACAATCAGGTATAAAGAACATAAGCGGCATCTTTTTCTCTCTTACCTTCAATACAGTGTACATAACTGCAGACATATACAGTATTTCTAGATGAATATACAGCCCATAAAATATTGCTTATTAGATTATAGAGAAAAGAACAGATCCAGATGTTTGGATAATAACATCCTTCTAGAGAAGTAAAAAAGTGGCAGAAGGATTGAAATATATACAAATAATATTGCATGAAAAATCTGGCCTCATATACCTAGAGGTAAAGGAGATAGAGATTATAACAGAGGCCTAAGCTTGTTAGACCCAGCATGTGCTTTCATAAAGAATGAGTTGTCTCACTGTGATGTACATGTTCGTGCTGGTCTTCAGGTCTGGTCTTTATACTGGTCTTATGGAATTCTCACTTTACACAAGGAAACCTGTGGTTTAATATATGGAGAACTTGATCACCTTTGAAACCGACATCCTCTACTGCTATACTGGAAAGGGTACACTTTTCTGAAAGCATCTTCATTTTATTCAAGATGTGGCAGGAAGTGAACGACACACAGAGATACTTTAAGTGGTTGGGCACAAATTAACTCTGAGAAGAAAACCTATGTTCATGTTCTCTCAGAAATTTCTAATGATTTGGCACTCTATAGTGATTTTATTTTTAAATACAGTAAAAAAAAAAATAAAAAAAAATCTGCTATCCATTTCCTTTGGATCACCTAGAACTTAATGTTATCAAAATATCCAGGAAAGGAAAGACCAGTTAACAGCCCTCCTATTCTTCCATCTCTCTAACCCCAAGACCTCAGAGTCCTCTTACCCTCAGTAAAATGTAGAGTACTGCAGACTTTGGGCAAATTGAGCAAGATTTTGCACTAAGGCAGAAATGATAGACGTGAATGGTGGAAGCTGAATCATGAGTTCTAGACTTGTGAATGTAATCCGGTCCATTCAAGAAGTTTTTAGAGTAAGATTAAATATTTCAGTATGAACTTCCCCTGAATTTCAATAGTATTAGCTTCTCTTAACATTACTCATAATGGAAATCTGTTCCTCCAAGAAAGGTTCTCAGAACCATTTTTAAGGATTCTGAAAGTGAAGTGAAATACACAAGTCTTTGCCTCAGGGTTTAGAATATGATGGGGAGAAAAGTTGCAGTTTTCTGAAGGGGTCAGTCAATCACATTTGTTGCAGTTGTACAGCTGTTTGGATCCTCTGCTCTTGCCTGGCTCTGATGAGGAGAAGGAGCACCTGACTGGATGTGAGAAGGCAACTCTGCTTAGGCTCCCTTGCAAGAATGAGGATGGGATACAAAGCTGGACTGGAGGGAGTTGGGTTCAACGATCAAAGCCCAGAGTAAATGTTTCAAGAAACTATAGTTAGCTTAATTGCTGTATTATCTTTGACTTCTTTCACAGTGCAGCTGAATTGAGGAAAAAACAAGCAAACAAAAAAAAACTTTTAAAATAGTTTGTCTGTTCTGACTTTCATTTAGTTTTATATGTGTGAGGCAGGATTTTCTGGTGTTGTTTCTGACCCTGTGGTTCTTTCTCCAGTTCCTATGTCCTTTCTTCTCTCCCTCATCCTTTTTATCATACCCTCATCTCATTTTTTACTGAATATTCTTTGTTTGTAGAAGGACTGCTCTGTGCTCAGTGAAGGTCAATATCAACACCAAAGTAGTACCACGTTTCCAAGGAGAAGTTTAACTTAATTGCTTGGCTATTTTCTTCTGGCTGTCTCCTTGTATGAGAGCCTGTTACAGTGCTGCTGATTTTGTGGAGATGCAGTGTGTCAAGGCGGGGAGTGGGCAGATGTTTCTGAGGTAGAGAGCAGGCTTGCCGGGTTCTAAACACAAAATCTTTTAGAGAATGTTTTACAAATTCTTCAGATTTATAAATCATTTTGAAAAGCTAATGCTTTATCTTCAGTATTGTAAAAAGCATTTTTACAATGCATTGGCATTTTCTTGCTTCAGCTGTATCACTGAAAAGTAAGGTATAAAAGTGGTCTGTGAAGACAATGCTACTGAAAGCTACTAAACTTTACTTAAGAGTATTAAGAAGTAGTCTAGTTTTATAACTAATACCTGGCATCACAGTTACTTCCATTAAATAGGATGAAATATACTTAAACATCCTCACATTTAGATTTATTAAAATAGAAAGTACAAGACAAAGCACTGCAGCTGTTTGCTATCCAGGAGAGTTGCAAAACCTTGGAAACAGAAGCATTTTGGATGTCCACTCTGCTACGTGGTAGTGGTCTTCACACAGCCTGGGCTTGTTTTGGGGGTGATTTTTTGGGTTCTTGGCTCTTCTGTAGACATGAAAAGGGAGACGGTGCTCAAGTGCACGCATGACTAAGCCAATCAGGTAACCCAAATACAAATGTTTACGAAATGGCCCCTAGCCCAGACTCTTCTGTGCAAGGGTGGGCTTTGAGATTTCATTTTTCTGAAGAAAAGGACTTGACCAGGTTTAGAGGCGATTAATAAGATATGTTAAGTTTTTTAAATCCTTAATAAGCTGAGGGGTGAAAAAGCTTTATTTTTATGGATTTAGACTTTTTTTCAAAAATAAAATGTTCCCCCTTTTTAAGATGCTCTTTATCCTCTCAGATTCAATCTTTTTTCTTTTGAAGAAATTAGGGCTAAACATATTTTTTATTTCTCTCAATTAGGATATCTTTAATCTTGTTTCCTAGGACAGAAATCTTTGAGCTATCTGCTCATTTTGAGCTTAATTCTAAGATAGGGAGAGACAGAGGTGTAGGCATGGTCTGTGTTACTGTCAGTTCTGGATTAGTGAGAAAAAAAACGCCTGATCCAGCCTTGGAACAAGATTTGGTTAGTAAGGCAAAAATGGAAATGTTTGTATATGAATGCAATGTTTCCCAAGTGTCTTGGACTAATAAACCTACAATCATAATCAGGTCAAGAGAGCAAACGGCTTTTAAAGAGGTAATTTCATCAGTCATCCGAGCTGGGACAGAGATTGCCATTGCCTGCAGGAGAGGAAGAATGCACTTGATCAGCCTTGCAGGCTCCACATAGTCATCCGCCCCGTCGTAGTTGCGAAGCTGGTGGGCTTGGTAAGGTCTATGTGTAATTCATCTTACTCCTTTCAGAAGCCATTCATGTGCAGTTATTGTGACTGGAGGCATCTTACCTCATGTAGCCCTTCACTTGCTTTAGCTAGATCCCTCTGATCCCTTACTCAATCTGCATCATGATCAATATTGCTTAATTTATAAATTTTTTTAATATATAAGTGTATATATGCTAATGCAATATTCATATTTAACATAATTATTCAGATATGCATGTAATTTAATATCAGATAGCAGAAAAATAATTTTAAGTTTACTTTAATCTATTGGTTAAAACAACATACAAGTGATTTTCACATCCATGGCATGTTGAATAATAGTTCTGTAAACCCCGTCTTATTGGTTAAAGGAGTGGTTTTGTGACATCTCAAAGTTTTTCTGGTGTTATAAAATTGCAGTATGTCCCACTTATAAGAGAACTTGAGATCATGTTTAAAATGCAGAATGCGAGTTAGCTTCATTTCAATATGATGTAAAACTAAGAAAATAAAAAGCACTCAAAATTCCCATGCAGTAAACAGTTTTCAGTCTTCCACCAAAGTTAAAATATCAATAGCTCAATATGTCAAATAAGAAATACATATTTGCTCTGAAGAGATGCGTAAAATCAGCCAGAGATTAAAAAGTATCTCTACGCAGTATTTTCCAGGCAGCTGCAGGCAGACTCTGACTGTACTCTGAGCAGACCAGAAGTCACCAGTCGTGTTAGTGTGGCACTGAGCTTGGGATGTCCTGGCACTTGGCACACTACTGCAGGTACTCTCCTCTTGGTCTGAAGTCATGACTCAGCTCTACAAGGAAGCTCAGGTCTGCCTTCAAGATAGATTTGGAGATACCTATGTAATGGTCATTGTGACATACTAGCACAAAATACATATTAATAACAAATAATTTGGGATTATACTTCTGTGCATACTCTCATAGAGCAGAATTAAGATCACATTAATTTAGGCATGTCCTGGCTCAACTGAAAGATGGAGCCACTGTATACATTAACGTCTTTAGTTTCATACATACTGTATAGAGACTTTTTCTACTACTGGTTGCTGGTCCTGTAATTAATAGAGAACAGAAGATTACACTGTATTCAAAGAAACAAATGTTCTGCAAAGTACAGAACTGGCAGATGAATGGCAATGCTGCTTCAGTATTCACAGTGCAGTCACTTGTGAAGTGAACTTCTTCTGTGGTCTGAATGCAGGGCTTGATACTTTGCCTGTTATTGCGGTTCAGCCTAGCTTCAAGATGAAGATGCATTTTACAGAGAGACCATGGGGTAATTGCAGTGTGAAAACATTAATTATTTCATTATTTACTTCTCCTAAATGCCTTCTGGAGTTAAAAAAGTAGTTGTGCAGGAAGCTTAATCCTTCATTTTGGAATGTTAAAAGAACACTGATAAGTTTGGGGGTTTTTTTGTTACCATTTTTCTTGGTGCTTTTTGGAAGTTGTCATTATGGTTAGAAAAAACAGTAATTCTTATTTGTAAAGAATTTTAAAGTTACTTGGCTTGTGTTGGGTTTAGCAGCCTTGACAATATTTGCACGAGGTGACCAAAATCTGGAGATGTGCATTTAGGGAAGAAAATGAGTGTTGTGTTATATTGATCTAGTTTGCTGTCATGCAGCATCACTGCAAACATAGGTGCCTTGTGATGTGATGGGCAGCCTGCAAATAGCTAATTGACTCCGATCTCTGTTAATTAGTGCAAGTAAATCTTATAATGAAGCTTTCTAGAGATCATTCTCATCTAAAGCTGAGGCTTTACTTGGTGTCAGGGCCTTGATGCTAATTATTGAGTCCTGTGACCCAGCAAAAGGAAGACTCACTGATAAGGTGGTCTTATTACAGGAACTTCTATTGTTGTGCTATTTTGCAATTTACGTGAATTGTATCACCACCTCTGTTTCACTATTGCTGTACTTCAGCACAGAACTTAAAATAACTAAACCAAAACCTGAGGAATGGCGCCCCTGATTTATGCCTAAAAGACAGTTTAAATACAGAAATTAGCTTTTGTAATATAAAGAAAAATTAAAATCTTAGAATAGCATATTTATATTAAAATAGCATTTTTTGAACACAGAAATTAATCTTCTGTAAAAGCCCTTGACTTTTTTTTTCCCCTTGAAATTTTAGATGAATCTCTAACAATGTCAGATAGTAGACTGATCATATTTACATTTTATCAGCCTAACCTTCTAGGTGTAGGGAGTAATACTTTGTAAGCTAAGGTCTCAGTTAATTGTTATTTTTTTATGCTGCATAATTTGCTTATTCTATAAAAGTATACACTCCAAGTTTTATAAATGAGTAACAAAATGTTAAAAAAATTGCTATAAACTATTCAAGTGTAACTTTTCAGTGATAAGAAAGACTAAAATGAAAACTGGAACACTCTCAATCCTGATTTTTTTTTAAAGCATTTATTTTTAAATCTATTTACAGTAATGTCATAGTGTAATTTATGAAGGTGCATTACTGTGTAGAAGTGACCTCTGAACCTAAGTTCTTAACACTCATTCATAGAAGTTGCATGTTAAAAAGACCCAATTGCTAGCTATGGAATTGGTCCCAATTTTCAGGTATAATAAAAGATGAATTACGTATTTTGTTAGTCTGGGAATTGGAAATATGCCATAAAATCAGTGCTAGCTTCAAGATAACTTTAATATACATAAGTTGTTTATTAATCTTACACCTACAGAAGATAAGGGCTTTATTTTCAAAATAACTATATAAAAATAATCTTTACTGTAATATGTAAAAAAATTATTTTATGTTCATTACTTTAATACTAGGAGGCAATGCTTATTAAGGTGTCTAGCAATAGCAAAACACTTGGATAGAATAATTGTAAATAAGTATTGGTAGTTAGAATGATTTTGGTTTTTTGCACGCTACTTATAATTTCTATCAATTATTACAGATAAAGAGCATCACTGTAGGAGATTGTTAAAAAACACTAGAGAAATTTGCCTTACAATTATGCAAAATATGCTAAAGAAAACTGTGTTTATATAAGTTAATTAAGCTAGTTTGTGTAAGATAGATTATAACCAATGACAAAACACAGATCTGCCAAAGTACGGCAGTGGAATTTCCTAGTATAGTAGACGGTCTTGTACAGTGCAGAGATGGGGAAACTCCTGCTTTATTCTGCTTTGTCATAAACTGGATTATATATGAAAATAGTGCATCCTTAAGGAATGTCATAGAATATGGCCCAAGTTACATTCCTTAACTGTATGCAGAAGGACAGGGAAATGCACCCAGCAAAAATGTGGTTTTGTGAAATGCATGCTTTATGTAACTCAGCCATGGCTGTGAGTGTTTCCTTTTGTTCCATGCACAAGAAGCCAAGATGTGAGATGCACCCTTCGCTGAGGCTGTGGCTTCATCGGATCTAGGAGCTTGCAGTGTGAAGGTCATGATTATTTCCTAATTGTTCCTGGCTGGTGACTTGGGCATTGTTTGTCCCCAACTTGTTCCTGAGAGCTGTTTGCCAGGCTGAAGAAACAGGGGAGGATGGGACAACTTCCCTGAAGTAGGATAACAGTGTCATCTGATGTGGGACAGTAGAGTAACCATGTTAAATAGGATAACCATGTAGGTTATGAACACAGAGATAGGGTCGTTTTTCTGCGTCTCTGCATTGCATGGATGGAAAACTAAGTTTTTAACTAGCCCCTCTCCTTGGAGATATGAACAGTTTTTAATTTGCCATCCCCCACCTGCCTTCTCACTGCAGTAACAAAGTAGTATCTGTTTCCTCAGCTTTAGGCTCCAATTTTTGCCCGGTTTTAATTAACATGATGTTGAACTATTTCCCCTGTACCAGCTGAAGATGGTTTGATGGGTTGCAGTTTCTCTCTATGTAGATGCAGACTGGACGTGGGAACATTTTGCATTTTCTTACCTATGTCCAAACTAAAAGTTTTACAGAAAAATGTCCTGATTAACTTGATGCCAAAACCAGTGAGCTAATTCCTGGACATTGTTTGGTAGTCGGCATTCCAGAGATCATTCCCAAAAGGCAATTTCTGTGAGGCCACTCTGTTTTGCAGACTAGGGGAGTTTACCACCCTAGACACATGTCATTTTGTACTAGTTGGCCTCAGTTTCCTGGAATACTCATGGACATGTTTAATTTACTGTTACAGACGTATCTGAAAAGTTTGTTGTAAAGGAACCATTTTGGCTAAAGAATTACGATGTGAAACGCTTTCATGCTTGGTGACAGTGAACAGGTAGTCACTAGCAAATTCATCTGGTTATGTGACAGACAGCTCCATGGGCATGGGTGAAACTGCTCATGTGTGCTGAATTATATAAGCAGCAGTGCATATAGAGTGCTGCTCTTCTAACCTACATGACTCTTGCACGAATGCTGTTGTCCTCTCAGCTCTGATTCTCTCTGCTAATACCTTGTGATTCTGCAAATGCTCATAAAATATATGCAGCTAATAATTTTATTTTCTTCCTCTTTTGGAAGTCACAATATCTATTGTTGCATTTTCATTTGCTCAGTTCAATGTTTTCCCCCTTGGTTCTCATATGGTTATCAGAATTTATGCATCCCAATTCAGATGGGCATAAAAGTACTGATTTCTGAGACCTCTTCATACAAATGTTTATCTTTTAATTAACCTATGAAAGATCTTTTTCAGATACATTTGACTTTGGGTATAAAAACTATTTTAAAAACTCTTTAAGATGATTTCTTTTAAAATATTAAACTTGTGACCGTTCTAAACAGCTTCTAAACCAAAAAGAATGAATGCGCGTAGACATTTGCTTTCTTATTTATAGGAATACAAGTACCACTAGGGCTTGAGCTCCTCTGTACTTTTGCATGAGAACTAGCGTTCTGTCCAACTACTGTCACTGGCTTGGACTCTAAACTCTAAATAGGACCATTGTGAGTAAATTGGTCTTTGTGCAAGGTTTATATAAGCTAGAGTTAAGACTTTGGTGTAATATAGCACCAGTTAGAAGTAAACAGGCTATGATTTCAGTGCTAGACACTGCCTTAAGGCAGAAGAAATTACACTGCCATGCAGAGGATATGTAGCTGATGCTATTTTGGTGTTTGATTTCTTCATTGTCACATAGTTGAAAGCTATCCAGGAGAGGAAGAAATATAAACTGACGAGGGAAGAAAATTACCAACTTATGGAGGATATAGGAGTGAGGCATAGCATATATACTTAAGAGTCATTTGTACTAGTTGCAGCTCACTTCTATGTATCTGTTCATTCTTAGTGAAAGTATTGACTCCCAAGAATAAAATGCTTCTAACATCTGCAGTTATCAAAGACTTAAAGGGTTAAATGCTGATTAAATGTTTTAATAATCAATCATGGAGTTGGTTATCATCTGACTGATGGAAGTGCACTTCACTGTTAAAAATGCATATTTTAATAATAGGTATGGCTTTTAATGTACAACAATAGTTGTCTCAAGTTTTGAAGAAATTTCCTGGAAGTATCAACATTGAAAAAGGCTTGTTTATAGTAGCATATGAAAATATGTAAACATCACCTGTGTCATTGTGTGCTTCTCCAAAAGAGTCAGGGTTTTTTAGTCCTAAGCTTGTAAGTTGGAGATATGTGATTTATTAACAGGCTCTTTTAAATATAGTGCTGCTAATGCTAATGAATGAGCAAATGGATAATGAACTTCTGGGAACATATCCATAACAAGTTCTAAAAAACCTGGGAGGTATTAGCACAAGACATGTAATTGAAGCCTTCAGAAAGTATTAAAAAATCCTAGTAATAGCTGCCAATAAATCACACTCAGGAAGTGAAACATCTCTGACCTACTCAAGAATGAAGCATAATCGTATGCAACGGTATTCAAGATCACCTTGCATATCTTGCCCAGATACTTTCAAACATCCTAGTGCCAGGATGATAACTGTCTGCATTCTTGCATACAAATTGAACCCACTTTAGTGAGGATATTGGGACCAATTTGTGCGGAGTGAGTAGCAGGGCTTCATATATACAGCTTAGGTACATGTAGACTGAGAAGGAAACAGCGGTCTACACATTACTGAAGAATATTAAGGAAGGGAAGGGATTGTTCTGATATATATAGTGATTGAAATTAGTATGGAAGATGTTAAACAATGGAAAGAAACTTGTGTATGAAATACTGTAATTATTTTCAGGAATTCTTCTCTCACATAATACTGAGGGAAGAGAAATAGTATAAAGCCCAAGAATAAAAACCTTTAAAATTAGAGCAGGAAAATCATAGAATCATAGAATCATTTAGGTTGGAAAAGATCTTTAAGATCATCAAGTCCAACCATCAACCATGCCCACTAAACCATGTCTTCCTCCTGTGGGTGCTGCCTAATATCAAGCAGTGTTTGGTAGATACTAGCCAGGGCCAGCACAGTGCAGTAAGTTGTGCCTTTTTGGAATAGCCACAGCATTTTTCTTTCAAATATTCTACCACTTCATGAGGGTTCTGTAGTTGTTCAGGAGTGAACTTCCAAGCCACTGGAGGTGAGAAGTTCTCTAGATACCTGCCCATATCCTCCCACATGCCGTGCCACCCATGACTATCCAGCTTTGGAGCAGATCTCTGGGTGGTATTCTTAAAAAACTTTTTTGTAGCCCTAAACAAGACCTGAAACATATTCAGGAGGCATAGCACTAACAGCACACTGTCTTGCGCATCCTAAGGATATTCAAAATTCGCAAAAGCTGTTGTAATTAGTCGGAAGGAGAGAAGGGAGGTGAACGGACGGGGGGAAGTATCCCCCCCTAACTTCCCCATGGATTGGGTGCGATTACCAATAAATTCCGATAGAAGGCGCCCGAAGTATGGCAATGATATCACTGCCGCATACAGATACCAGCTTAACCTCATGACCAGTGATGTAATCATTTCATAAGTCGACATTGCCCAGTATAGCAAAATGATAATCCTGACCCCTCTCCCAGAGGTAATAAACGTAACCGCAGGGAATACATAGAGCACATAAGAACTTACACAACACCACCATGTGAACAAATGAACCAACATTGTGACTAGCAACTATTTAACTAATATAAGAAATGCGTATAACTAATTTGTTTTAACATGCTCTGGCCAGATCTGTGGTTATCTCAACCCTTTGGGCGCCAAAAAGGACTGTCGTGGTTTCATAGAATAGAATCATAGAATCATAGAATCATTTCGGTTGGAAAAGACCTTCAAGATCATCGATTCCAACCATCAACCATGCCCACTAAACCATGTCCCGAAGTACCCCGTCTACTCGCTTTTGAATACCTCCAGGGATCGTGACTCAACCACTTCCCTGGGCAGCCCATTCCAATGTCTGACAATCCTCTCAGTAAAGAAATTTTTCCTAATACCTAACCTAAATCTCCCTTGCCGCAACTTGAGGCCATTTCCTCTTGTCCTATCTCCAGCCACCTCTCTTCTAGACCAGCACCCACCTCACTACAATCTCCTTTCAGGTAGTTGTAGAGAGCTATAAGGTCTCCCCTCAGCCTCCTCTTCTATAGACTAAACAGCCCCAGCTCCCTCAGCTGCTCCTCATAAGACTTATGCTCCAGGCCCCTCACCAACTTGGTTGCCCTTCTCTGGACACACTCCAGCAACTCAATGTCTTTCCTGTAGTGACGGGCCCAAAACTGAACACAGTACTCGAGGTGCGAGGTGCTGCCTCACCAGTGCCGAGTACAGGGGAACAATCACTTCCCTGCTCCTGCTGGCCACACTATTTCTGATACAGGCTAGGATGCCGTTGGCCTTCTTGGCCACCTGGGCACACTGCTGGCTCATATCCAGCCAGCTGTCAACCAGCACCCCCAGGTCTTTCTCTGCCGGACAGCTTTCCAGCCACTCTTCCCCCAGCCTGTATCACTGCATGGGGTTGTTGTGACCCAAGTGCAGGACCCGGCACTTGGCCTTGTTGACCTTCATATGATTGGCCTCAGCCCATCGATCCAGCCTGTCCAGATCCCTCTGTAGAGCCTTCCTACCCTCAAGCAGATCAACCCTGCCTCCCAACTTGGTGTCATCTGCAAACTTGCTGAGGGTGCACTCAATCCCCTCATCCAGGTCATCAATAAAGATATTAAAGAGAACCGGCCCCAGCACCGAGCCCTGGGGAACACCACTTGTGACCCGCCGCCAACTGGATTTCACCCCATTCACCACAACCCTCTGGGCTCGTCCATCCAGCCAGTTTTTCACCCAGTGAAGAATACACTTGTCTAAGCCATGAGACGCCAGCTTCTCAAGGAGTATGCCATGAGAGACAGTGTCAAAGGCCTTATTGAAGTCAAGGTAGACAACATCCACAGCCTTCCCCTCATCCACTAGGCGGGTCACCTGGTCATAGAAGGAGATCAGGTTGGTCAAGCAGGACCTGCCTTTCATGAACCCATGCTTGCTGGGTCTGATCCCCTTCTTATCCTGGACTTGCCACGTGAGTGCTCTCAAGACAAACCATTCCATAATCTTCCCCGGTACCGAGGTCAGGCTGACAGGCCTGTAGTTCCCCGGATCCTCCCTCCGACTCTTCTTGTAGATGGCCATCACATTGGCAAGCCTCCAGTCCTCTGGGACCTCCCCTGTTGACCAGGATTGCTGATAGATGATGGAGAGTGGCTTGGCAAGCTCCTCTGCCAGCTCCCTCAGTACTCTCAGATGGATCCCACCTGGTCCCATAGATTTGTGAGTGTCCAGATGGTGTAGCAGGTCACTAACTATTTCCTCCTGGATTAAGGGGGGTATATTCTGCTCTCCATCCCTGCCTTCCAGCTCAGGGCTGGAGTACCCTGAGGATAACTGGTCTTCCTATTAAAGACTGAGGCAAAGAAGGCATTAAGTACCTCAGCCTTTTCCTCATCTCTCACGGCAATGTTCCCCTCTGTATCCAATAAAAGATAAATATGCTCCTTGGCTCTCTTTTTATAGTTAACATATTTGTAAAAACATTTTTTGTTGTCTTTTATGATAGTGGTCAGACTGAGTTCTAGCCGAGCTTTTGCCTTTCTAATTTCCTCTCTGCATGACCTAACAAGATCCCTGTACTCCTCCTGAGTTGCCTGCCCTTTCTTCCAGAGATGATAAACTGTCCTTTTTTTCTTGAGTCCCAGCAAAAGCTCCCTGTTCAGCCAGGCCAGTCGTCTTCCCTGGCGGTTCGTCTTGCGGTGCATGGGAATAGCCTGGTCCTGAGCCATTAAGATTTCCTTCTTAAAGAATGTCCATCCCTCCTAGACCCCTTTGCCCTTCAGGACTGTCTCCCAAGGGACTCTCTCAACCAGTGCCTTGAAGAGGCCAAAGTTTGCCCTCCAGAAGTCCATAGTGGTGGTTTTGCTGACCAACTTCCTTGCCTCACCAAGAATTGAGAATTCTATCATTTCAAAGTCGCTAAGCCCAAGACGGCCTCCGACCATCACATCTCCCACCAGTCCTTCTCTGTTTGTAAACAGTAGATCTAGCAAGGCTCCTCCCCTGGTTGGCTCACCTACCAGCTGTGTCAGGAAGTTATCTTCCACACACTCCAGGAACCTCCTAGACTGTTTGCTCTCTGCTGTGTTGTATTTCCAGCAAACATCTGGAAATCTGAAGTCCCAACCACGAGAACAAGGGCACACGATTGTGAGACCACTGCCAGCTGCTCGTAGAATGTTTCATCTGTCTCTTCAACCTGGTTGGGTGGTCTATAACAGACTCCCAGCACAATATCTGCCTTGTTGGCCTTTCCCTCTCATCCTTACCCAGAAGCAGTCCACCTTATCATCACAGTCGTGTAGCTCTGTACAGTCAAAACACTCCCTAACATAGAGAGCCACTCCACCGCCTCTTCTACCTTGCCTATCCCTTCTGAAGAGCTTGTAGCCATGCATTGCAGCACTCCAGTCATGGGACTGCACTCAATCCCCTCATCCAAATCATCAATAAAGATATTAAACAGAACAGGGCCCAACACCGAGCCCTGAGGAACACCACTTGTGACCTGCCGCCAACTGGATTTCACCCCATTCACCACAACCCTCTGGGCTCGTCCATTCAGCCAGTTTTTCTCCCAGTGAAGAGTGCACTTGTCCAAGCCATGAGACACCAGCTTCTCAAGGAGTATGCCATGAGAGACAGTGTCAAAAGCTTTCTCTTCAGGAAAAGCATGAGGGAGAGCAAATTGAGACAAATGTTTGTTGGGCCCCATTGTGTGCTGGTGGAAAACCTCTGTGGATCATGCCACAGACTGTGTTGTGGCAATCTGGGAGTAGAATCGAATCTTTTGCTCCCCATAAGTATTTTCTATGGTCTGGAAAAGCATTTTGCTGTTTAAGTTTAGAATTTGTTTCTGTGCCTGTGAGTTGATCATAGAGGACTATGCGTGGCATTTGCTATAGGTCATCTTAGAAAACTTCTTTTACAATAATGTTGGAAGAAGGCAAGAGCAGGAGTTCATATTTTCATTGACCTTAATAAAATTAAAACTAATGAAAATGAAGTCTTTCTAATCTTAGAGTATTTCCCAATGTATTTTATAAACTGTTTATATTTTGTTCCTTACTGAATTTTAAGTTGAGTGAATTTTTGAAATGTGTTTAAATAGTGGCTCTAGACTTGTTGGTATTCATAGTAGACACATCTAAACATAATTGATCCCCTTTTGGCAAATACAATATTCTGTAGTTGAGCTAAAGATACTCATTGCTATAGAGCCTTACGGATTACACCTGAATTTCATTAAGGAAGACTAAGTAATATCCCGAGGAATCTCCTCATGTAGAATTGCTTCAGACTGGTTAGGACAAGATGGGATGCAGCTCCCCTCCCCCGAACCAGTTGTATTTGCTTTTTGTAAGAATAAAATTGTATTGAGATGAACAGGATATTGTCTGTGAATAATTCGGAGAGAATGCAGATCTATTGTGCTGGAGTCGCATTTTCAAGGCATGATATTGTTTTATAAGCTTTTTTTTTAAAATAAAATTGTCAAATTTTAAATGAATACAAAGACTTGATATACAATACAAGATGTTGGGAAATAGATTAATTATAAGAACACTAGTTAAAGCTCAGTCTGTGTAGGTGAATGAAAATTCAGGAGCTTTATTCAGTGATCATATTATGGTCCATTTATCTCCCAGAGAAAAACTTTGATACTATAGGCTCTTCCCCATAGATCATTTTTTTACTATCTATTTATCCCCAGGATAGGTCCCTGCTTCTTTCATCATCTGTTTCTGTATAGAAAAATGAATAGGGGAAAGATGTGAAAATGCTTAAGGCTTCTATTCTATGTTTTGTTTTGCTTTTTTTATTTAGGGAGCTCTAGTTACAGTCATCTTAAGAAAAAAGTTAAAACTAATTTACCTGCTGCTGTGCATAACAGAGCCCACTTTAAGAACTTAATTATGTATGACAGGTGTTGCCTGTACTTAATGTCCTGCCAAATTAGAAACATGAGAGGAAATTTTCATCTTATCTGAAACTAAATGCTTGACACAGGTTTTGAAGTGTTTGTTATTAAACTTAAGTGCTGCCTTTTTGCTTTGTGCCATACACAGTCTCTGTCCTGGGATTTTATGTTTTAAATTTGGAGAGCTGTTGAAAACCAATAGATCGGCCTGTTGGACCCTGTTGGAGATCAGTCCAAAGCTTGAATTCTCTTGATGCTTCCTTTCTCACAACCCATCTTTGCACACTATAGAAAACATTCATCTTTGTCACAGTTTCCTCCTGAGAATTGAATTCCGAAACTGCTTAAGCTCACTCACCAGGCATTAAACTACCTGAATTTGAAACTTCTAAACAAGTTTCTTTTCTGGGAACACTTACTCCCCGTGTTTGTCAATTTCTTATAGCTTGGACTAGACACACCTCTGGGGTGATGATATCAGTTCTGCAAATGTATTCCTGCAGGCAAGACCTTTAAAAGTTTACAGAAGGATTGCAACTCTGTTTAAGGTTCTAACTAGGCCAAATCAAGACTTATATAGAGAAAACTTTTTTTTTTTTTTTTTTAAATCATAGCTTTCTGCTGGCTTGGCCAACAGTTCCAGACTGTCATGCAATAATATATTTCCTGTCATCAAGATGATTGCTTCTGTAACTAAATGGATTTTTTTTTTCTCCCTCTGAATTAAAATGCCTCGCAAAAGTATATAAGTGGCAAGTAATGGAAGTTCATGTAATTAAGAGCTCTGTTGTATAAAGTGAGATGGTGATAGTCTCCTGAAGACTCAGGTGAGCCCTGTTTATGTCTAGTACTGTACATGATGTCTCATACTTATGAGGAGCTCTATACAATTAGTTGTTCTAAGTTGTTATCTTGATAGATAGATTTATTACCAGTAAAACAAGTTCACATTAGAAGTCCTTTACATTTAAACAACTTCTGGCATTTTTACAAATGTCTTATCAGAACTGTAGAACTGGGATTGTACAAGATGAAGACTCATGAGGGTTTTCCAGGCTGATAACTGACTATTATAAGGGGGAGTTGCTGCTGTTTTACCATGGAGTTGCATGAATTGTTCAGGGGAATTACAGACTTGCTGTACTTTCGGTAGTTCTTTCAATGGTAATGCTTCCTGGGTTGAAAAGCTCTTCTTTACTTTCAGCTACTTCTAGTTACTTCCCTTCCTGCAAAAGAAAGGTAGAAAGTACGAGGGAGTCTTTTGCTAGCCCCTTGAAAAGTTTTGCAGTCTTGAGGAAGTTATAAGCCGTTGAAAATTGTCATAGTCTGTCTAGCTTTTGCTTTGTACAATGTGTTCCTGGCTTACTGCCAAAATCACCAAGCATTATTAGCACAACACTTGAACTATCTTAGCGTCTTGTATCAGTATGACACACACAATTTAAACTACAGACAGGACACAGGTAAAATAGTGGTTACTACTGCTTTTCTCCCTCTAAATACCATTTGGCCCAGACAAAGGTGTCCTGGGGCAGGTAATCGGAAAAGCATGAGATCAAGTGTCATGTCTGCTGACTAATGTTAATAATCTGTGCTTTCATAATCGCTCGTTACTGAGGAAGGAATTCTGACCTACCCAAGGCTACTCTGCTGGGCCTGGCTGTGAATCCTCTCTGGTGTCCCTCTTCCTCTGAAGGTGCCTAAACACCTTTTGAAGCCTGGCCCTTAAACCAGGAATAAAGTCCCAAAACAGGGGTTTCTCAGAGCACTGTGCATTGCTCCCACTGAAATCAACTGCCTTTTGGTAATTGTGGATTTTGGTGTAGGAAAATTAAAATTGAGAGCTTCTGGCTTTTTAACTGGATCACAGAAAATTAGATCTCTGCTGGTTAGCCCCACAGTGTGTCAGGCAAATTGCATGATTATGCTTTCTTGGTTTGGTATAACCTGCACATAGAGATGGAGAACTCATTCTGCTCCAGAGGCTGCCCAGTTGCATGGAATCAAGGAGGCATCTTTACAGAAAATAGGATTTGATGTATGTAATAATTATTTTGTTATCTTAATGGCAATTAAGAAAGCAAAATGCAGATTGCATAAGCAGCCTTAGCTCACACTTTCCTCCCTTCTGAGTGCTTCCTTCTACAACCTTATTGAAATTTCAGGAGTGGAGGATGCTAACTGGTGTGGAGTTGTCAGGTTAACATATGGAGGGACTTTACTGCTAATGGTTGCAGACTTGCTTTTAGAGAAAGAGCTTTAAATGTTTCAAATGGTGAGACAGATATAAGATTCTGGGAGCTGGTTTGATCCACAATCAATAGATTTTATTAAAATATGGACAACAAAGGAGTAGTGTTCAAGCCAGTGTGGACCCAGAAGCAGCAATGGGTTCTTGGAAAGTTTTATTAGGTTAGAGGAAGAGTGAACCTGGCAGTGCCACTTCTGACTCTGATATGGTGTATTGGCTTTGTGTGGCAAGGTTTTGGTAGCAGGGGGGGTTACAGGGGTGGCTTCTGTAAGAAGCTGCTGGAAGCTTCCCCTGTGTCCGATAGAGCCAATACCAGCCAGCTCTAAGACAGACCCGCCGCCGGCCAAGGCCAAGCCAATCAGCGATAGTGGTAACGCCTCTGTGATAACATTTTTAAGAAGGAAAAAAAGTTGGGACAGACGGAAACAGCCGCCAGAGAGAGGAGTGAGAACATGTAAGAGAAACAACCCTGCGGACACCAAGGTCAGTGAAGAAGGAGGGGGAGGAGATGCTCCAGGTGCCGGAGCAGAGATTCCCCTGCAGCCTGTGGTGAAGACCCTGGTGAGGCAGGCTGTCCCCCTGCAGCCCATGGAGGTCCACGGTGGAGCAGATATCCACCTGCAGCCCGGGGAGGACCCCACACCAGAGCAGGTGCGTTCCCGAAGGAGGCTGTGACCCTGTGGGAACTCTGCGCTGGAGCAGGCTCCTGGCAGGACCTGCGGATCTGTGGAGAGAGGAGCCCACGCTGGAGCAGGTTTTCTGGCAGGACTTGTGACCCCGTGGGGGACCCACGCTGGAGCAGTGTGCTCCTGAAGGACTGCGCACCGTGGAAAGGACCCATGCTGGAGCAGTTCATGAAGGGCTGCAGCCCGTGGGAAGGACCCATGTTGGAGAAGTTCGTGGAGGACTGTCTCCCATGGGAGGGACCCCATGCTGGAGCAGGGGAAGAGTGTGATGAGTCCTGCCCCTGAGGAGGATGAAGTGGCAGAAAATAACATGTGATGAACTGACCATAAACCCCATTCCCCGTCCCCCTGTGCCGCTGGGGGGGGGTAGGTAGAGAATCCGGGAGTGAAGTTGTGCCCAGGAAGAATGGAGGGGTGGAGGGAAGGTGTTCTGAGATTTTGGTTTTATTTCTCATTACCTTACTCTGGTTGTTTTGTAATAAATTGAGTTAATTTTCCCCAAGCTGAGTCTGTTTTGCCCGTGACGGTAATTGGTGAGTGATCTCTCCTGTCCTCATCTCGACCCACAAGCTCTTTGTTATATTTTCTCTCCCCTGTCCAGCTGAGGAGGGGGAGTGATAGAATGGCTTTGGTGGGCACCTGACATCCAGCCAGGGTCAACCCGCCACATATGGGTGTGTTCGTTCACAGAGCACATGCCAGTTGGCTAGTTTGGGTTTGCGTTCTTGCACTGTGGTTTATTTTTTCTTATGTCTACTAATTCATGAAAGTCCTATAGGCCAGGTGAAATGGTTTAGTGGGATGGATGTGGCCAACAGGCTGAATGCTTGACATACTTCCTTTAGAAGAGAAAGCTTCAGTGATCAGGTCTGAGAGTTAGGACTGCTATGGCAGTCTTCTGCATTTTAGCAACCAGATTGTATCCTGTAGAGAACAGCCATTAGAAAAATTTAGAAGCCTTTTAAGAGTTCAGGGTTGAATGAGGGAAGCAGGAGACTGAAGCTGGAATGTAAAACAGCTAGACGTGAAATGTGTCTATTTCTCACAAAATGTAGATGAGTGGATGAAGGTGAAGAGAAGGAATAAACAGCAGATGGAAATCATGCAGACTGGAGCAGGCCAGGAAAATAATAACTGTCACTGAGTATGACTCCATGTATTTTTTTAAGACTCCCCACGTCATGCCTTTGTGAATCTTCTCTAACCAGGTCACAGAGAGCTTTGTGATGATGTCCAGAACACTACTTTTGTTTTCTGCAGTGCCCCATTTCTTGTCATGTTGGGAAGATTTTTCTAATAAATGGTTTTAGGTTTTTTGGCCTTACCATCCTCTGAGACTGAATAATTCATTTCCAGCAGACCTGCTTTTTGTGTGCTCAAACTTAGATTAGCATGTGCCATTGTCTCTTGAACATGTTTATGGAGAAAGGGAAACACTGACTGTGTTGCTTTTTTAAATGTATGTGGTAATATATTCAATGGTGTATCTGAAACACAAGTAACCATTGCAATTCCATGTTAACAGTTTCAAACTTGTAATTAAGTGAAATAAAATCATTTTTATGTAATGTTGATAATAGTGGGTATTATATGACAAATTAGGGTTATTTAATGATATGTTCTGTTACTTTGGCTGGAGTTGGCTGCCTGGCATAATTTCTTCTGCTTTTGAAAAGGGAGAGACATCTTGCTTGCCTATTCTCCAGTTCTTCATTTGATAAAGTGTGAAAGTACAGTTTATCTTAAAATAATTGGATGCCTTTCTCCTGATGGGTGTATCTGTGCAGTTGCACATGTTTTCTATCATCATAGAATAGATTTAATGCACAGTGTTAAGTTTTGGATTAGCAACATAAGTACTATATCAGAATCAGTAATTTCCTCTTATGAACATGAGGAAAAAGAACAATTTCAAGTCAAGATCTAAAGTTTATATAACTGTGTCTGAAATTCTAAACACATTTCCTAGACTGAAACAGCAAGTTTCTTAATGTTTGTTGTTTAAAAAAATACACAAAAAGCTAGGGAACTTTCTTTTTAATTTGGATGGAAAATTTCCTTGTATGAAGGAAAGATAATAGTGAAAACCTTCAAAATAGGACAGAGGAATGTTCAGACTTCACATTTTCTGTACAAATGCTTGATGAAAACCTGTTTGTATACACCAGGCCTTCTATAGATTAGAAGTATAAAAGAGTTTAGAGGACTTGGAATGCAGAATACCTGGATCTACACACAAAGTTGTTTCCAAAAGACTGAAGCATTGTGGTGGATGATGTAACATTAGGAAGTACACCAAGAAAAGTATCACTTAAGACTTGTCTACAAGGAGAAATAACCCAAGATAGCTCTCATAATGAATCCTTTTCAAAAAGTGGGTTAAATACATTCTTTTGTGCGTGAAGGAATTTCCTTGTTATTCCAGTAGCTTATTCTCATGCTTTTCCCTGCTTCAAATGGGCTCTTTCTACCTCTTCAGCAGCAGAGAACTCATGTGCCAGTAAGTGTTCAGCACAAACAGAAAGCAGTTTGGAGTTTCCCAATGGGATGATGTGCCTTTTAACATTATTTAGATTCTAAGCTCCTTGGGAAAGATACAAACCCTAGCACGTATGTTGTGTATTGTGTGAAAAATATTGGTGTCACAGATTCAGAAATGGGGAAAATGCTCTTTAAAGTACAGACGGGATCCGTTTAGGGACGAGGCTCTGAAACCTGGAAAAATGTTGACAACTGTTACTCTTATGCTGGCAAATTACAAAACCTTTGGTGCAAAAGCAACACCCACAGCAGCCTCCTGGGCCCCTGGTTTCAAACTTGCACATTTTGGTGTTTGCAGTGTGTGACCTGCCCTGGCCGAAGCGTACAGCTCCCAAGAGGGCCCTGCAGCATGCTGAATGTGATGCAGGCATCAGGGTCTGTCAGGCTTCCCCCCTGGTGGAAACCCCTCTGCTGTAGAGAGCTGACAGTTGTTCTTGCCTACTTTTTACATGGTAAAATATTTATTGTCTGGTTTTGTTTGCAAAATAATTCTGCGAAATGTATTGCTTGTCATGACTGTCAAGAGCCAGTCATAGTGATAGGACAGGAAAAGCTATTAATGACTGGGAAATTGTCAAAGATCAAAGCTTAGTAGAGCCAAAATAGTAAAGAAATCGATCCCACTCGTACACCAGTTCAGTCTGCACATTATTATCTGAATGTGATGCTGTTCATAGTCAAAACAACATGGGCAGATTAGTAGATAATAGATTAAATAGATTAAATAGATTAATAGACTAAAACTGCTTTTTGTCTTTTTCTTCTTGAAAGACCAAACTTTTCTCTTACTGTGTTTGTGACTGCTTCAAGAACATAGGGCTAGACTTTACAGTTTGTTTAGCTATGAAGGGATGACAGACTAGGGGGGTGGTTAGGGGAGCTTAGTTTTGGAATGTAAATACATGTAGAGCTCTTCTCCTTTTGTTTAGTATCTCTTTAAACTAAGACAAAAAAAAATCAGTGAATGAATGAATAGCAGCATGGTGAAATACCTAAATGAGTTAAAATGTTTGGGCGTTTGAAATCCTATTTGGATCCTTTTCCCAGATCGCAATGCATTCATATGCACTCAGCAGGAAACTTCATGGAGATGCACATTTGGGCAGAAGGTCTTTGGCGGTGCCTTTTTCTTAACTTATGTCTTTTCTTCTTTTGAAGAAAGTAATAGCTTAAGTCTGACTGAAGAACAATCTTTTTTTGTATGATGTCCCTTATAAGAATTTACTTATGGTTCACAGATTTTACCCACCATCTATGTCTGCAATCCTTTGGATTTAAAACAGCATATATCCCACTGCAGACAACAGGAAACACCAAATTAAAGACTTAATGACATACTGCTGAAAGAAGACAAAAGGTGACAAATTATAAAACAACCAGCTAAATTTTTAAAGAAAATGCTGAAAAAACCCACACATTCAAACAGCTTGAAAAGGATAAGGATATTGTTACACTTGCAGACGTTAATAGAAATTAGACTGAATCATGCTGAATATAAATTTAAGCATTTTTAAAAAAACCTAATGGATTTCAAAAAAAATAGTAATTTCCTAGAACAATGAAAACAGGCTTCTGATTTAAAAAAAAAGAAAGTGAATGCTGTGATATGTTTTAACCTTGTTGTTATTGGCTACTAAACCACCGACTCCATTTGTGTAATTGTGAAACCGGTGAACGTGTGACTTCTACCCTTTAAAAATGGTTAATCTCTGTTGCTGATGCAAGTGCAGTTGTGTTAGCAGGGTTGATTTACAATGGGTGGAGCATCCTTTGATCTCCTGTTGAGTTCTGGAGAGTGAGATGAGTGGAAAAGAGAAGGGAGGAAGAAGTATACAGATGAAAAAGCAAGGTGACAGACCTTTCCAATCCCAGTGGCCTTGATCCCCTAATTTATTTAATCATTTTAATATTTACATTCTTCAATGGAAAACATTTTACGGTTTAATATCCTTGATGCCATTAACTTAATTTTGGACTGTAGCACTTTGTCAATAACTTAACGGGAGGTACTGTTTCTGGTTGGGAAATGGCAAGAGTGTGAACAATGGTTCAGCTGGTAGTTTTGAGAATAGTGGTGTTGCATTTACCTTAGACACTGTTCCCAATTTACTAAGGATTCATACTTAGAGGTTACCTACTCAGTAGCTTACTGATACAAGTCTGAAATCAGATCAGAGGGAATCTGTCAGTAACTTCACTGTAAACAATAATCACAATAGGACTGTGGCAAATCTGTTCATGTGCTCCTATTTGTGTCACTGCCACTGCAATATTTAGAAATACACAGCACCCATTTGATTGATAAATGCTGTTGATGTGTTGGGGGTTTTTTTGGAAAAAAGAATGATTGCTTGGGAGTTGCTAGTAGAATCAAACTGCATATAAAGAGAGCGAGCTATTTATTCATGACTCCATTTCTGATGAAAAGAAATATTTAAATAGGAACATTTGCAGGCCTATGTGAAGTGTAGTATTCATCTAACTCAGTTTATGATGCTAAATTCCATTGCTCACCTAATATTCAAACAAGCATCTTCATCCTCTGTGTGCCTCTATACTCAAAAGAAACTTGCCATATATATATAAAACCAGTCATCTGCCAATGTGCTGAGAATACCCTGACCAGCTTTACCTCCTTTTTAGATATTGTCTGCATCCATCTGTTGTTTCTGTTGTTATACATGCATTGTAAGCTCTGGGGCTGAGCCTCTGTTTTGTATGTGTAGCATCTATTGCAATGGGTACAACTCAACAGCTGCACATCGGGCAATGCAGTAAACCAAAATAATGAATGAGCATGTATGTGTCA
Source organism: Haliaeetus albicilla (assembly GCF_947461875.1). NCBI lineage: Eukaryota > Metazoa > Chordata > Aves > Accipitriformes > Accipitridae > Haliaeetus > Haliaeetus albicilla. The sequence continues at coordinate 21,596,119 of NC_091515.1, read as the reverse complement.
GACAAGCCGCTGTCATGTGAATGTGCAGCACTGAGAAACATTGTGGGATGAGTGAAATAGAAAAGACCCACTGACTTATTTTATTTGGTGGTGTTCTTGATAATATGAGAGGCCAATTTTATTTCTTTGGTTTAAAGCGGACTGAAACATTTACCCCACCTCTTCCCATATGGAAAAAAGTTTGCCATTGCAAAAGCACTGATTTTTGACTGCTTCTATTCAGCAGTTAGAAACTTGCTTGATTTTTAGTCGAGCTTGGTTTTATAAAGTGTCAAAGTCCATTTGATGTTTGTCTTTTAATACAGTGCTCCTCAAAAAAATTTTAAGCCAAAATGCTACCTAGTCTTTTTAAAAAATATGTGGATAGTCAAACTCAAAAGTATAGTCATTGCTCGACAGTCTGTGCTCTCAAGGGTGTTATCCAGGCTAGTTCTGAAGAACTGAATGGCCACACTGGTTTTATGTGCATCGTAGGAGAAATACAGATTTGCAAACTCTCTTGGGCTGGAGCCAAGTTCTTAACAGATATCTGTACAGCATATCATACAGTGGGGCCCCAGTCTCTAGTGGGGTTTATAAATTCTACCATGATAAAAATAATAAAGGAGAATCTTCTTGAAAAGATAACTTTGCCTCAGGGTGTTGCCTTTTTGTGCATATATATATAAATACACACACTCAGCTATTCAGTTATTAGCAGTTCAGCCAAAATTTTTATTTTAATACCTACAAGAACCATTAATTCCTCATTTAAAATAGAGAAAATGCTCAAATTGAGAAAAATACTCCAAATTTAATTTACAAAAAGTGAAAAGCAAAGATGAAGCATGGGAACTTATTAATAAAAGTGTATTTCTCTTATTCATATGACAAAAAATATTAATCAGAATATTCCCTAGTGATTTGCAGCATCTGGTAGAAATGGAGCAGCAGCAAAAGTCTGGAATATGATAATCTTGCAGAAGAAATGCGTAACCATAAACAGTATTTAGCAAGTGAATTTTAAGTTTTAAAATGTAGGCTCTCTTCTTGTATAGTTCTGCCAGAAAGCAAAAACAAACAAACAAAAAATCAGTAATCATCTCAGACAGATCTGAGACAGTAGCTACAGTGAAGGAAGTTTCCTGATGATGAAGACTACCTTCTTGTAGCAACAAGGAAAGGGACCGCTAATCCCTCAAGAGGGAGACAGTGAATGTAACTGGATTTGAGGTGGTTGGCATGGAGTGGAAGAAAGGGAAAAGAAATGCAGAAAAACAGGCATAACAAGGTTAGGGCCATTCCTTCTTTAGGACTTTCCACCTTTCCATTTGTGGTTGGAGGAAGATGAGAGCCAGCTGTTGGCTCACCTGCCTCTGGCTCCTAAAATTAAACTTCATGGGTGTGGAGAACATCTTTTTGTTACATTTAGGTACTGGCAAATAGAAATAGTTTGTAGGTTCTGATGAAATACAAATAATAGTTACACTCAAAGCTAATTTTGTATTAAAGGAAGGTACATACTTCCTGAGCAAGTTCAGGTACAATATTCCAACCATACCAGCATAAAATTAGCTCTCTTTACAGTGATAGTCTCTCTTGATGCAAATATTATTTTAAACTTAGTTTAGTCTGTGGAGAGTGCATGGTGGTTATTCCTAAAAACTGTACTGTGTTTATGCCCAGAAGTCATCCAGTGCAGGTGGCATTCAGTACAGCCTTCCTTCTGTTGGCTGTCCAGTACAGCTGTAACTTCGAAAGCCAGTTTTCAGGAAAGAAAAACAGTGTTTTTATTCCTGTGCCACTTCAGCCTTGGATCTGAACTGCAAAGCTGCAAAAATTGCTAGTAATCATGGTAGTGTGAACCAGGGGTTTTGTTTCTTTATTAATGAGAATGCCAGCTATTCCAGAAATTAAGCAAGACCTTTGATTAAATTTGCACAGGCTATCAAACTATCATCAAATGGCATCAACTTTTAGTAAGATACCATCAGAATTATCTTCTGCAGTGAAATCCCTCCAGGCTTCGAAGGAATGGTGCCGTGATGAACAGACCTGCCACTGGCAACTCTCCAACCCTGCAGATGTGAGGCAGAGGAGGTTCTGCAAAATTAGGGAATGGAGAATACACTGTGTTCAGCTTGAAAACTCTACCCTGATTTAAAATCCTAGGCTGCTCGATATGGATAGAAGGTGGCAGAAGCTAACAATATTTTATAAAATTGTTTAGGCAAAAAGTGAAAGCAAAAGATGAAAAAACAAAACAAAAGTTGAACCATGCTTGCAGTAATTTAGAAAGCAATCATATGTTCAGCCTACATACAAAAAAGCTTGTAACTTCTCAAAAATGCTTAAATAAATAAATAAAAATCCATGATCTTAAGACTGGCCCAATGAAAAACTGTCAAATGAGTTTTGAATTAATTATTTTAATGGTCAGTTTGCCATGTCTTTTTGATGTCATTGAAACACAACTCTCTTGTGGTGCACCAGACATCTTAAAGTGGTTTATCACTGTTATCTTTGGCTACCACCGCTATTCTGCGTTGAGCCAGTGGGACTCTTCACCACTCCACTGAAGTTTTCTAGCCACTGAAATGCAACATAAGACAAAACCTAACCAAACATCCGTAGCTTACCCTCTGTTGAAATGGAGAACCCAGGTCCTTACTGCTTTGTCTGATTTTCTAGGGCCATGGGGTGGTTTGTTTTTTTTCTCCTAGTGTTGGTCCTATGGTACCCCAAATACAGCAAAGTAAAAAAAAACCAACAAAAAAAACCCCCCAAACCCCCAAAACAAACACTGCACTTATTTTTGTTAACTAGAAAGGTCAAGGTTAAGAACTGCATTGTTTTATAATTAGGAAGCGCTCACCTAGCTTTTAACCAGATTGCTTGCTCTCTTGTATAAACCTTACTGCCTCTCCTTACAATACCTTTTCCTTGTGATGGACTGCTGATAGAGATCTTCAGTTTAGCTGCCCTTCTTCTGGAAGTTCATACCCTGCTCCCTGACTGTTGCTTCTTGAAATTTGGCAGTTACGCAGATAGAGACCTGAAGTAGCCATTTGTTACTTGGCTGGTGTCTCCTTCCTCTCTTTTCCTCCCAGATGATATGTTTTTCTCTTGTGTTTTCACTCTTTTAATATGTTTGTGTAGCACCTATCAAAACAGACCCAAACAATGTAATGGGTGTTATGTGTCAATGATAATCAAAGACATGGTGCTTAAACCACTTTGCAAAGGCTTGGGTTTCCTCAGTATTCTAAGGTATATTTGGAAACAATTAGATCTGTTTTTAGAAAAGACATCCTTCAGAGTCTGAAAAGTTTTTCTTATTCCAGATTGAAAAATTCAAACAAAAGCAAGTTTTCTATTGAGTGATTTAAATAGTTCTGGGAAATGACAATCTAGATTAAACTTTTTTATATTCCAACTTTGCTGTGAAATAATCTGAAAGATACTGTTACCGCAACGCTAATTCAATATGTAGTGTAATACTCCTCAGACAAATACTGAGTTTTATAGGCAGGTTTGTATTTTCATCATGTCTCTACCAGGACACAGTTTTCAATTAGGGTTTGGGGGGGGAAGAGTCTTGTCATGTGTAGTATGTATGTTTTGCTGAAATCATTTGCAAATAACCGCATCTGTTAGGTATTGGTGTCCTTGCTTAATAGTCAAGTTTAAAATAACTGCTTATACTTATGTGCTTCTGATTCTTTCTTTTGCAAAACAGATGAACCTCTGTATTCCAAAAATTGTTCCAAATCATATTTTCTGGCACTGCTTTTAGTCATTGTATGAATTAAAATATGCTTTCCACCTCTTGCCTACATTGTCAGAAAAAAGTCTCTATAGAATTAACACACATACAGTTTTTGCAATCTTTTTTTTAAGCAACGTTAAATTTGCTTGAGCAACATCTCTTGTTTTGACTAGTGGAAGATCTAAAAATACACTACTGTATTGACTGAACTATTACATTTCAGTTCTAGCCACTACCATCTGGACCTCTCTCTGGTTACATTTTCATTGCACAGATTGCACATGAGTGATTAGCACCATAAGGGGGTTGTCCAAATTTTGTTCTGGGTCTTAGCAGCAGCTCTGCAAAGCCATACATAAGTTGCTGTGCCCTTCATCTTCCTGTATGGATACTGCGTTCCAGTTGGGGGGGGGGTCCCCAGTTCAGCAGGGATGTGGAGAAAGTAGGGAGGGTCCAGTGGCGAGCTGCCAAGGTGGCCAAGGGCCTGTAGCCATCTTCTTACCAAGGGAGGCTGTGAGGGAGCTGGGATTCTCTAGTCTGGCAAAGAGAAGGCTAAAATGCAATCAAAATAGCTGCTTCCTTGAGAAGCAGTTAGAAAGATTATGAAGTCAAAGTCTTCTGAGTGGAGCCAGGTAATGTGATGTAAGGAGTAATAGCCAGAAGTTGTCATTTGGATGGCTCAGGCTGGGCATCAGGAGGGAAATCTCCCTCAGGAGAGCTTGGCTGCACTGAGACAGAGGGGTTGTGGTGTCTCTTTGGAGGTTTTCAAGACTCGTGGAAATAAAGCCTTAGCTGGCCTGCCTGGTGGCGCTTTTAGCATAACTTCAGGCAGGAGCATGGACTGTGTGAGCTCCAGAGGTCCTGTTTCTCTTTACTGAGGCTTTCTGACCCCTGTGAGCAGAACCTCTGTGGGATTTGTGATTCCAACCAGTGAATTATAGGAAAAATTTTCTGCTCGAGGCAGGTGCTCTGCCAGGCCACAGGTTTCAATCTTGGTAAAAAGCTAGTACATAACTGAAACTTTCTCCCTCAACCTTTTCAACTCATGCATCACTTAAACTGAGAATTTTTCATGCCTTGCTATAATATGTAGCAAATACCTGAATGATACAGTTTATCTGTGGCAAATTGCAGGCAAAAGGGGTATGCTGCCTGAGGGATGCCTATGTCACATCCCAATTTCTCAGGACGATGACTCAGGTTTGCTAATTCCCAGGTCAGGATTAAGGTGAAATGACACCAGGGATCCTTTAATTCACAAAACTCAACTTTTATTCTGTCACAACAAGAATTGGCATGAAACTACGTCAGTAAACCATGTAACATGCTAACCATACGTCACCAAACATATACTACAAGCCTTACTTATTTGGGGAACAGTTCAGGGAAGACAATAAGGAGAGCCCTCCCGTTGAGTCACGAGGTTCAGAGTGGACCCCCTTGCTTTCTAGACTCCTTCTCAGAGAGGAGCCTAGGGGCGGCTAGATCCACTCCTAGTCCCAGACTTGGTCAACAGTTTATGTCTAAAGGGATGAGATGTAGAGATTACGGGGGAAAAAAGAGACAGACAGAGAGAGAAAAGAGAAAGATTTCACCAGTCCTGGGTCCAGCGTTAGTCCAGCCAGCCTAGGGGTCCAGTTCTGGTGGGCTTGCACACATGGGGCTTCAGTTTCTGTCCTTTTATAATCTTCTTGCCCCTCCTTCGGGCAGGCACTCGAACTCATTAGGCTAAGTAGGTGTCATGCGCAGTTTGTGCTTCCAAAACCTTTGGGAAATGGGTTGGTGGGCTTGGGTGTCCTTTGGGGAGTAACTTCTCCCTCCCTGCAGGCATGACCATTCTTTGACCTTTGGCCATATATGGTGAGCTGCCCTGCTCAGCGTATCAGAACATGGAACTGTGCACCCTCCAGCATGCCCTCCAAGCCCTGTTGTTGATTGACTTCTCACCTGTGGTTCGTTGCTATGCAGGGTTCCTTGCTATGCAGGGTTCCTTGTTATGCAGAGTTCGCCATTATGCAGAACTTGCCCCACCACAATGTTTGAGACATTAACTCTTTCAGGCCCTCACAGCCTAGCTGAAGCTATCAATGTGAGTTCAGGTTGAAGGCTTTCCTGAGCTTGGGTGAAAGGTTCTCCTACACAGATGTACATTAGGCAATAGGGCTTGCATGAAGTCTTAGGGTAACCCTTGGCAATACTTTGTGCTTCTCTCTCTGTTCTTTCTGCTGTTCCTAAGGTAATTTTTACCTAGTCTTTTCTGTCTCAGTGTTGTAGCATATAGTTTTCTGCTGTTAGCAGACTGTCTCAGGGTGTAGCTTGTGGATCAAACACTGAAACTAGAGAGACAGTGGGATGGCATGACTGTGTCCCAATTGGTGAAAAGCAAAAGGCTTTTATTTAGGTGCCAAGTAAGGATTTAGATAGCCAATATTGCCACTGAAAGGTCTATAGAAAGTTTTCAAAACACAGGAGATGTTTAAATTGTACCAGCTCAAGTCACAGGATTTGTTGTAGAAAGTGTTCAAAAAGCAGAAAAAGCAGTATTTTAAGATTCAAGATCTTGCAAACCACCTGTGTTAGCAAAAATGATTATGTTCTCCCAAGTAAATTGTAGAAAAAGGACTGACGTAATGACTTCGATCTCTCTGTTTTATAATCCAAACTAGTTCTTTCAAAGATACCTCAACATACAAGCTTATCTAATCATAGCATTTGTACAGCCATCTTTCCTCCTCTTAAATCTTGTTCTATAAGTTCCCACCTGATTTTAGAGACTAACATCTCAAGAATGGATACTGTTAAAACTAATGCTATATGCCAGCTCTTCTTTTATATGTGTCAATTTGAAGTCTTTAATACTAGTTGAGTGGAACTGTTACCTGAAGTTGTGTTGCAAGTAGACCTCATGACCAGAATAGGCAGCATTTGGGTTACTAAACTTTATATCTTAACAATGTAAACTTGGTCCAATTTATTTAACCTTATTGACTGTCTTTTGTTCGTATGTTCACGTGATACTTTAGTACAGATAATAGAAATGGTCACATTCACTGCAGAAATATCTTTTTTGGTTTTTGTGAACCAGCCAATAATTCAAGAATAAGCACATTTTAGGGGAGGCTGTCAACAGTAAATAAGGTATGAAGTAGTGCTGATCAACTGGGAGCTACGTACTACAGTGAGGCATGAAAAATTCTCAAACAATTCAAGTGATGCATGGGTTGAAAAGGTTGATGGAGAAAGTTTGTTACATACTGGATTTAAAAAGGCAGGTTGATTTTTTTTTTAATTTTTTTAAAATTTTTTCCCCCAGCCCTGTCCTTGGCTGCTTTTTACTCTTTCCTAAGCTGCAAATTTGCATTCCCAATAGCACTAACACTGCTGCTGGAGGTGCCGGATGGAGATGTCTGCTGTAAACAGAATCACTGAAATTCTACATTCTTTGATGCACCCTCCTCTCTTTTCAGAGACGCTTGTTCTAGAGTGGCTCCATGATCCATTTTACAGTGCAGCTACACTGTGTTGTCACGCAGGAAGGGTGGGAACTTATTTCAGTCACTCTGTTGCAGAAACTGGCAAATGGAATACCTCCCAAGAAGTGAAAATTTGAGCTAGTTCTGCTTCTGCATTGCTAGCTGTTTTCTATCCCATTATACTACCCAACTGTTTGCCAGTCAATATATGTTAACATCTAATACTGTTTTCCCCCTCTGATTACTTTCCGTGTTTACAAAGCAAGGCTAAAACATTTTTTTCATTTGTATAGGTCTGTTTTCTGTAGTTATTGGGCCAAAAAAGCTTCTCTTCAATTGGGATCAAAAACAGTTTGTCAGTGATAGCACAAGGTTTGTGACCTGTTCCATGGGGCATAATTAAACATGGAATTCAGCCCCTTTTTGCAAAATAACTTTGACACATCTGGTTTAAACGGTTTTAGTGCAGAGAGGAGATAAATAGAAGTTTCTTTGCACAGTAGATTAGTTTCAGATGAGGTATAGGATCCCCTCAAATTCAGGTTCACATAAAAAGTACACCAACAGCACAGCCACCCATGAAAAGTGCATAGTCATCCATTGAATATGTGAAAATAAATGGTAGGCCTACAGCACAAAAAAAAATAAGAAAGAAAAAACTAAAGATCTTGTCACAGCCCAAGAAGGAAATATAGGATAATCGTCCGGAAGAGGAGGATGACCAGGGCTAATTTCTTTTACAAAATCCCTATTTTTTTTCCCTGCTTTCTCTGCCAGAGCACCTCTGATCCAGTTTTATTCCACGTTCCCCTTCAGTATGTTTATGTTTTTACCGATATAGCACATTTTATGACACCCACTAAAGTTATCTGCTGTGAAATTGTTGTTTAAATACTTTGTCCTTTTGTTACCCTTTTCTAATGGATTGCCAATACTCATTGCTTTTTCATCATATGCTGATAGTCTCTTTAGTAGAATTTACTATTCTGTAAAATGTTGATGAACATGCAATATGGCTTATAGATAGTGAAGTACAAAGTAGTTGTTTCAGCACTTTGCTCTTGAATAGAAAAATACAGTCCACGTCTGTTTAATATTCACTAGGCTATCCTGGTGCTTAAGGCATGTTGCTGGTAGATATCTCTCTAAACATTTAGACATGTTATTACTGCATACATTTTAGAAAACTATTTTTGCTCATTTTAAAAGACAAGATATGGGGGAGAGGTTTAGTAATATATGTGTAAATTAAGTCAGCATTTGTGAAGGCCTTATAAAGTCTTAATAAGAACAGTGTTTATTTGCATTAAAAAGTAGGAGACCTGGTCTGAATGGCTGACTGCTGGGAGTTAGACTGGTGTAAATAAAGGATAGCACATCATGATGCAGATTAATTTTTATGTAAATTATTTCTAGTTCACATTTTACTAGTTAATTAATGTTCTGTTGTATGTTTTCTCAAAGTAGACAGGTTAAGAATCTGAGATATCTGATATTTAAGCAGTCTGTTGTAAAATCTTTGAAATATCTCAAGAAATGTCTCACTTTTTGCACAGACTGTAGAATTACAGTAGTTCTTGACCAATCTGTGTGGGGAAGTTGAAATGATATAAAATAAGTTGAATGAATACAAGTATTTTTACATTTAGCTAGAAGTACATACAGTTTAAGTCACTATAGGTGGTCTCAATAAAGCCATTTCAGATGTGGAAAAGGGGTAGTGTTTTCATTCCCTTGTGTTATATGTACATTATCATGGATCAAGTTAAACTATTTCCAAAATAATTGGAACATGAGGAAGTTGGTTACTAGCAAAGTTAATTCAACCCGCCTCCTGCTTTAAACCTTTTACTCTCTAGAGAGGATATATTTTGGTTGTTTTTTTTTTAAAAAAAGTAGAAATGTGTTGTTCTGTCTTGTAATTAAGTAACTGACATCTTTTTGGGTGGTCTGTTCCTGAAACACTTGATTTGTTAGGAAACATTATCCTTTCCAAAAGTAATCTTTAAGTCCTAAATATTTTGAAAAAAATTTGCATTGTGGTATTGAATCGATACATTACTCACCAGTCAAACTCTCTAAACTGCTGTCGCTTCGCATTGGAGAGGGCTTCCAGGTTTTTTCTATCAGCAAAAACTTCTGTAGATTATAATATTGCTTGGCAGAGCATAAAGAATAAATACTAGAAAACCAGATCATTTAAGAGAAAATAAATGGAAAGACTTGAATCTCATTTTGCTTTTCCTTGGAAAAAGAAATCTGTAGTTTACAAAACATAGAAAGTTTGAAATTGCCTTCAGGTGCAATGTTTGTTTAGGTGTGGTGACCCTTTTGTATCCTTGTTGTAGTTTCCTCTCAATCAGCACAATTCTGATTGTCCCCACTGGACACTGGAGATTTAGAGGCTTGCTTGCTGCAATGAACCTCAATGATTTTGAGGTTAGGCATGCTGCCACTGAGTCTAGGATCATTTTAACTGCCAGTGATAATGAGCTGCTGAGTTTTTCAGATTAAAAGAAAACCAGTTTGAATATATTTAAATATTATGCTAATGTACATACACACTAATATATTGAATAAGGTTCCTGTAACCAGAGAAATCTACCCAAAACCAATTTTTGTAGACTCAGCTGATTGTCAGGTTACTCATTCTGTGCACAAATGTTTAAACTTTAGGTACCAGCAGGAAATAGCTAATGCACTCGATATTTCCTATAGTTTATAGTTGAAGGGTCAATATTAAAATGTTTCTATGATGCAGTTGGTGAAAACAGTCTAGGATGAATTTTCCCAAGCCTGATTTGTAACACTCTTACTTTCCTAAGATTATAAACATCTGTAGAATCACTTTTTGCAAAAGAAATATACTCATGGAAACCCAACTGCCCTTTTTAAAAAAGAGAGGAGAAACAAAAATAAAAACAGAATCAAGTTATACTTATTTGCTTAAAGATTTTGAAGATCAACATTCTTCTCAGTTTATTTTCCATGTGGTTCCACTGCTGTTAAGTTACAGACTTTGTTATAAAACGAAAATGGCAATAAGAGTTGAAGTAATCTGATCTTTGAGATATTAGGAAATATAGGATACTGTTAGATTTCCTTCTTTAGGACATTCAGGAATCATTGTATTATCATTCCCTTATTCCAAACAAGAGCAAAGGTGGGATGTGAAACTAGAGCTCTTTGCTCCCCTCTCTTTTACTCTGAGCACACTGCTGTAGCAGCAGCCAAGCCACGTGGCACAAGTAGTTAAGTGCTGTGGCTGTGTCCTCAAAATGGGGATTTGATCATTGCACACAGGGCCTGAGCTCACGCAGTAGGTACAACCTGACAAGAGCACTTTAGAAGGTTGTGGAGTGATTATGCATTTTGTTCACAGGTGGGAACTCTGCTCAAGAGAGGAGTCTCTCTAGGGATAGAGCAAAATCCTCTCTTGTCATGGCTCAGAGGCATGCTGATGCCTCCTGCTAATGCTCAAGTTTCTGCTGATTGTCTAGACAGTTTCCATTAGGTAACTCTGCTTTTGTTTCTTATGATGCTCTGTGTCTGCAAAGACCATACTCAGCTCCGACAAGAACATTCTCTGTGGCTTAAGTCAAAGTGATCAAAAACTGTAGAGGCAGGTTTTCCCTATAAGGTTTGTCTCGAATCCTTAGTCATATGCCTTTGGCAAGTTGTTCATCATTCTTGAAGTTAGGAATAAAGGTTTTGATTTAAATAAGAAGATCAGACAGTGCACAGCTCCTACCATTCTGCAATAATTTTACCTGTTCTGAGGGGAAAAAATGCCAGTGCTAGAAATTCTTTAACTGTATTATTTCTCAAGCCAGTAGATCTAAAGTGTGTCCGCTATGTATACATTTACCATTGTAGAGCCTGATTTATGGTGACTATTAAAAAACCAACCAAACAAAACAAAAAAACAACCCCCCACAAAAAAAAAACAAACCCCACACAATATGAATGATTCTTAGCAGGTATCTCTGGAAGCTGTTAATAAAGTGAATACCGGCAGTTCAAGAAAATATAATTCTGTATCAGAGATAGGAGAAGATGGAGAAATATTGATGCCTTGTAATACAAGGGTTTTGCTTTAGCTGCTACAGAGTCTTAACTTCATTTTTCTAAAATCCTGGACTCATAAGACTTGATATGGATGCTGATTATAACTTCCTTTAGGAATGGTATTAATTTTCCTTTAAAAGATTGAGTTTTTGACAATAGCAGATATATCTTCATAGCTTTGTTTCCTGGTACCAAGAGAAGAAAATAGTGGGTTTGTTGTAGAAAAAATTGCCCATCTTATTGTCTTCAACTTGAAAATATAATTGAAACAACCAAAATGAAAATTGAGCCAAATCAGGTTTTGTGTGGAACAGCCGCAAGCTGTTTCAGAAGTTACCCCACAAAATATTCATTACTGGCCCTGAACTGTGATGACATAACCAGCAGTGTGACTGCTTGTGCTGGGTTGACCCTGGCTGGACACAAGGAGCCCACAAAAGCTGCTCTATCACTCCCCTCCTCAACTGGACAGGGGAGAGAAAATATCACGAAAGGCTTGTGGGTTGAGATAAGGACAGGGAGATCACTTGGCAATTACCATCATGGGCAAAACAGACTTGACTCGGGGAAAATTAATTTATTTTATTACCAATCAACTCAGAGTATGATAATGAGAAAATAAAACCCAAATCTTAAAATACTTTCCCCCCACCTCCCTTCTTCCATGGTTCAAGTTCACTCCTGAATTCTCTACCTCCTCCCCCGGAGCAGCACAGGGAATGGAGGTTCATCAAACATTGTCTCCGCCGCTCCTTCCTCCTCAAGGGGAGGGCCCCCCACGCTCTTCCCCTGCTCCAGCATGGGGTCCCTCCCATGGGAGACAGTCCTCCATGAACTTTTCCAGCATGAGTCCTCCACAGACTGCAGGGGGACATCCTGCCTCACCATGGTCTTCACCATGGGCTGCAGGGGAATCTCTGCTCCGGCACATGGAGCACCTCCTCCCCCTCCTTCTTCACTAACCTTGGGGTCTGCAGGGTTGTTTCTCTCACATGTTCTCACTCCTCTCTCCAGCTGCAGTTTCTGTTGCACAGCAACTTTTTCCTCTTCTTAAATATGTTATCACAGAGGTGCTACCTCCGTCACTGATGGGCTCAGCCTTGGCCAGCCGTGGGTCTGTCAGACATAGGGGAAGCTTCTAGCAGCTTCTCACAGAAGCCACCTCTGTAGCCCCCCAAACTGCCAAAACCTTGCCATGCAAACCCAATACAGTGCTCCTCATTATTTTCTGAGCAAAGTAAAATGTGCTGGTATAATCTACTGGTGAAGACGGTTTAAATTAACCTTTGAGCTGAAATGTACTGGAGCGTATACAATTAACTACTTTATCTTGCTCGAGTGTGTGTATGGGGAATGACAATAGAAACATCTGCAGCATGGTAACTTTATATACTGCTACAGCTGTTAAGCAAGAAGATATCTGATTCCCCTTGGATCCATTTATAGCTGAGATTTGAAAAAGGAAAGCACTTGTACCTACATCAAATGCTGTGTAAGATTTGGGATATGCAATGTTCAAGCATTATAATGTTGCATTCTTCAAATATTTTGTTAATCTGGCTATGATATGTTGATCTGTATAAAATAAAATCACTTGTACAAATATAGAATCCCTGGTCCTATTTTGGATCATTCGTAGTAATTTTCTTATTTAATTCTAAAAGGAATATTATTACTTTAAGTATGTTTGAATTCCTTCAGATATTTTAATGACAATTCATGTAATTTCACCTGAAATCCTTCAGATATATATTTTTTTTTCCTTGCTGTGCACTACATGTTTACTGTGATTATATAACTAAAGATTATTTTTAAAATTTAATCAGTCTCCTCTTTGGCTCACTTATATTAGTACCGCATAGAAATATTTATATTTGAATCAGATTATTTTCATGTTTTCATAGAAATATCTAAATGTAAATAAATGTGGAACAACACTGTGCCCCATGTCTTTGAACTGTATGGGCAATATTGCTTCCTAAGCAAATGGTGACAAGGTTTTGCGAAACACTGAGCTGGAGCGATGGCTGCTTTGGTGACCTGAACATGTAAAATAGTGCGTAGCAGAGATTTGCAGCACTACTGCATGAAGCTCAGTCTCTTATTTTCACTCTCGCTTCTTTGGCTCTATCAATCAGTCACTTCAATTGTTTGAGCCAGGAAAACAGCCCTCCGATTAAGCTCTGCTCAGTTTGTGAATGCATGAGTACATTTAGGAAGTCTGTTAGATTGAGGGTCTGCAGAGATGATGTTGGGGGGAGGGGAGGGGATTCACCAGTGACTAGAAATTGCAGCTGCAATGTCATGCTCTCCTTCCCTATTACAACTTTTCAAAGTGTAATAGTGAACAGAGAGGAGGAAACGGGGCCTCTCATGCCCTTAAACCAGAATGGCTTCAAGTCTACGAGCTCACTGACATTGGTTTGAGTTGTACAATGTGCAGTGAGTGCCTGGGTTAATCTACAAGGAGGCAAACGTATCAAACGGGTGGGTTTCCTCATAACTCAAATGAAATGTAGTTTCAGACAAAATGTTTTTACTTAATTGGATCTTAGCTGATGGCGATAAGCACTGTTCCTGTGGCCTGCTCCTCTTTGTTTCATGGACAGAATGCTCTTAAGGCTTTGTCGGGTAGTTCAGTGGGTGTTTGCCTTTGTTGGTCAAGAAATCATGGAAAAATTACTTTTATTTGGGGGAAATATGTTCTGATCAATTATAAAATTCCAGCTGCGGACTAGTTCCTGGATACTGTTAAACACCATATATGAAACAATGCTGTACTGTATCTCTAAAGGATAGTATGTATACCAATGCATGCAGCAAAGGATTAAACAGACATGCAAGTAAATCTGTCCCAAAAAAAAGATATTGTTTTATATTGTATATGACCTGTAGCCCAAGACACTTTTATGAACTGCTTATCTACTGCCATCCCAACTCTACTCCCCTGTCTGGTACCAGCACTCATTATAAATCATCAGTGTTTCTCTCTTTCTCTTAATCTCTTCCTGCTCTAGTTGCATTCTATTTTTTTATAATCCTTAAATTAATATTAAGAAAAAGATTTTTTAAAAAGAGGGTTTTTTGCTGGTTTTTGCCTTTAGGTTATGCTTCGTCTGAGTGATTACCTTGATTTTAAGGATAATCAGGGTAAGAGAACTCCTGCAAGAACCATCTGTCTGGACTTACTAAATGACCGAGAGGGTGTCTGTCTGGGTGATCTGCATTTAAATTGTATCATCCTATCCTCATTATCTTTTTGTGTGACTGGGGATTTTTCTGAAGGATTCCTTTAGCATAAATCACAATGTATGATTTCTGATACCTCATTTTTGTCTGTGTGGCTTAAACCAGAAATATATTATATTTGGTTCTTAGAGTCCTCTTGGGTCATTCTTTTTTGTGCCTTTATGAATTAAATCCCTTTCCCCTTCTCCCCTTTTTTTTCCATCCCTGTTTTTTTTGTCCACTAGAAAGAGCTGATGTCTGAAACTTACAGGGAATGTGTGTCCCCCAGGCTTTCAGAGTGTATTTGTATTAACATTAATGTGTTTTTTCCTCATATAATATAATGATGGTGGCATTTTTAATCAATTTTAAAGGACCATTCTGAAATAGCCTGTGAAATTTGAAAAATACTCCAAAAGGAGCTGTCTGACTAGGTCTGAGACACTTATTAACAAACATCCATAAATTCATAATTGCAGACTGGCTTCCTTGTTTACCATTTTTCTTTCATAATGACAATGAGACATGACAGATAGTCCCAGGGAATTACTGCACTTCTCGGCTGGTTGATGTCACTCTGCCTTTAGATCTGTATCTTGCAGAACAACCAAGGGACTCACTGATCTCCCACAAATGTGTTACCTGTCATGTCATCTTGTCTTAAAAAAAACCCTGTCTGATTACTGAAATGGAGAAATATTTGTGCATAAGGATTTAAACTGTTCTGAAAAGACTGCCTCCACTTCTGTAATAGATCCAAAATTGAGATATGGTTTAAATTAAGAACATAGGAAAAACATTTCAGTTTTACTTTTAAAGATTTTGTTTCTGAATCAGTGTTCCTTTATTTTGGTGTTGGGGAAAAAAAACAAATAGTCACTTTCAAATAGATTGAGGTCTTCCACTCTACTGGAAGTCTTCTCATTACATATGTGATACTTGATTTCTACTCAGAATTAATATTCTACTGTTTGACTGGTAATTTTTCAAGGTGCAGTGAAAACCCAGTTCCAGACTTCTTCAAATTTAACTGGTTGCTGTAGAATTTGGTCAGAATTCCGTATCTTGGTAAATACAATTACTTTTTTGGCCTTTATATTAACATGCTTTTGTAAATTTATTATGATTATTAAGTAAATTCTGGGTTTGTGTTATAAATTCTTTGGACTGATATGGACGTCCCCAGATACTTCCAAGTTGGCTGCTATGTTCTGGATTCTGGACTTAATTTTAAACTAGTGTTTGGATCTGCTTAACTGTGCTACTTAAACTCTAATTGTAATTTTTGGACTAAAATAGCAAGAAAAATTTTTCCCCAAAGATTTGGATGTATTCATCATTCAGCCTTAAAACTGTTAAGCTTGCAAACAATTTGAACCTGATTACTCTTCTGCAGAGCTATGTCCTGCTCCAAACAAAATTAATGGCAAAAACGCTTTTGAATGTTTCTGGGAACAGAAATTTCTGGGAATGCTGGTTTTGCCACTGTATTTGCACTGATGCTTTGGTCTTTGGTCCAAATGGCCGATTAGTCCACCAGTATGGCCCTACCAGCAAAGAGCAGGTTTAGCCACCTACCCGTGAGGGTCCAGTCATGCCAGGAGCCCCCCGTGTGGCAGCATGGATGCTTGGGAGGTGCAGCTGGCGGCTTCCCATGCTAGAAGGGGATCAAGATTTCTTGTGTACAAAGCTAGCTTCAGCTTCCACAAGTACCTGGGTGTGTGTGTATATATATATATATATATATTTCCCCCCCACCCCCAAATATTAAATGCTGGATTACTTAAATAGAAGTAAAAACTTCAAACCTTATCACTGGAACAAGAAGCAGTAATTTGGACTAGTTTCTGAATATTTACCTTTATTAGTAATTTAGTAATTAGTAAGTAATTAGTAAGATGACACACACTAGTCATCTTGGTTTGACACCTCACAAATTTCAGCTACCGTTTTTAAGGGAAGATAACCTTTGTCTGGAAAAGTGACATTGTGAGCCATTCCAGCCCCATCTTTAATTATATGAAGCTGGCTTTGAAGACAAGAAGATGTAATTGCAGAAAGACACAAAATATCTCCATAATTACCAGTTTCATAAAGTACTTGAAAATGGTGAGAGGGAGCATATTGCCAATCTCTAAAAATAAATATTTTGCAAAGTCATAATCATTATAAACCAGACTTACTTGTGAAGACAGTATTACATGTTAAGGGTAGTCTGTCACATATGTGTAATATATAATGTGACTTGAAAAAATAAGTCAGTGTGAGCTGTATTAATGATGAATTTTATTTCTCTTCTGTCATTGTAATGGATGTAAATGGGCTCATTGTGAAAACTAGGAAGGAATGGATAATCTTTTTCAAAATTTAATTTAATTCTGAAAACATTTTTTTAAAAGAAAACCTAGGTTTTTAAAACATGGGCCTACTTGGACTTTGAAAACAAAGCAAAAGAATCCCCTTCATCAATAGATAATCTCTCATTTTCACCACCCCATCAGTTCTTTTTTTACTCTTTCTTTCATTTTTTTAACTTTAGATTCTATTGCTGGCTATATTGGAAAGCTAGTAAAATGCTATCATTTTCCAGGTAATGTTCTTAACTTCTTGGCATATGTTCCTTCTTTCAAACCCCTCAGGATAATCCACAGCTCCACAAAAAAATGAGTCAAATAATACATTAAAAATTTCCCTCAGAGAATCAACATCTTTTCCAGCTGTTTGGATAGTCTCTCTAAAACCTGACCAGACCTCTGTTGTGGTTTAACCCCATCCAGCAACTAACCACCACGCAGCTGCTCACTCACTCCCCCCACACCCAGTGGGATGGGGGAGAAAATCGGGAAAAAGAAGCAAAACCCGTGGGTTGAGATAAGAACGGTTTAATAGAACAGAAAAGAAGAAACTAATAATGCTAATGATAACACTAATAAAATGACAACAGCAATAATGAAAGGATTGGAATGTACAAATGATGCGCAGTGCAATTGCTCACCACCTGCCGACCAATGCCCAGTTAGTCCCTGAGCAGCGATCCCCCCACCCCCACTCCCCCAGTTTATATACTAGATGTGATGTCACATGGTATGGAATACCCCTTTGGCCAGTTTGGGTCAGCTGCCCTGGCTGTGTCCCCTCCCAACTTCTTGTGCCCCTCCAGCCTTCTTGCTGGCTGGGCATGAGAGGCTGAAAAATCCTTGACTGTAGTCTAAACACTACTGAGCAACAACTGAAAACATCAGTGTGTTATCAACATTCTTCTCATACTGAACCCAAAACATAGCACTATACCAGCTACTAGGAAGACAATTAACTCTATCCCAGCTGAAACCAGGACAACCTCTCATGTCTCAGTATTGGTTTGGGTTTTTACTTTTTTTACTTTGATTTGTTCAATGTTATAATTTCTAAACTGAGCCACTAATTTGATTCTCTTTTTGTTTTCTTTACAATACTTACACTGGACAATAAAATGATCTATTATCCAAAGAAGATTGCATTGTTTTCAACCATTTCTATTTACTAGTGCAAAATTTCTTACCCATGTCAACAAACCCCCTTTTTAAAATCTTCCCTAGGCAGTTTCATATATTATTTATGGATTAAAAATATCTCTCAGCCATATTCCTAAAAAGACTTTTTTTTTTTTTTTATTGGTTTCAGATAGGTGCACAGCAGTTATGGGGGCCATATAAAACTCTTGGTAGATGTTCTATTTTAAATATAGTTCTGGCAACTGGGTAAGTTACTTAAAAAAAAACATTTGTGATCATTCCAGTTAATTCCTTGTGTATTTTGTCTGGCAAGGTAGTATAAATCCAGTTGTAACAGCTTCAAAGATTGGCAAATTACTAAGCAGCCTAAGGTGGGAATTTGGCTCAAAAGTTTTCCATCTCAATTAGCAAGAATAAGCTTATCCCCCAGCCTACCTACACAGGACCATTTATTTTCTTCTAGCCTTTAATAAACCTTCATTGACTATGGAGAAAAAGAATTATGTTAAAAGAATCCAGAGTTGGACCAGTTAATATCCATGAACAATACAATCTCTCCCATTCTATTTTTCATTTGTTGCCTGCAAGGGGAAGAAAGCAAAGGAGGTTATAACCATAGTAACACTATGTCCCAAATCTCACAATATATTAGATCATATTTTTAAAAGCAAGTGCTCTATTAAGTATGATAACCAGTGATCAGGAAAGTGTTTGTCACTTGAGTTGCCCAGGTCTCTCAACGGAGGTGCTAATTGTGTGGTTTTGTGCTCAATGAAGGAAGTTAGCTGCTGGTTTCTCCTGAAGATGGGGACTAACACAATAATGGCTCTTTGATGTTATTGGCCACAAAATCCCCCAGTGTTCAGCAAGCTGGAGGCCAGCTTGTAGCTGTAGGACACAATGCTCCTCCGCTGGCCCCTGTCAGCCCTACTGAGGATCCCAGTCCTACACCTGGCCCAACCCTGAAGGCCCTGAGCCGTCCTGCTGGAGCTGGGTCGCTGCAGGTATGTGCCAATGGGCTTCAGCCTTCCCCTTCCCTCTTTCTCCTCCCCTGACTCTGGCTGCTGGCCCCCTTCTCTTGCAGGTGGGCAGGGGGAGCTTGCCCTGCACCCCCAGCTTCCCTCTGCTCACCCTGCTTGCCTCCCTGCCCTGAACTTCCCCACCACTGCCCCTGCTGCAAGTTACCACCTGTGGCATAACATGTGTGATTGCTCACCACCCCTGTTCTGCTTGTAGGCTAAAAAAAAAAAAAAAAAAAAAATTAAAAGAAAAATACTACTGATGTTGAAGCTAGCCCAGATCATTCTAACTGAACTAAGTAAGCAAACAATTACTCGAGCAGTTATGCCAGCAGATTGTGGGGAAAGGAAACCTCTGGCATGCCAGGGAAAGGAGCTGACATGTGACGATGACAGCCAGGTTAAGGAATCAGTCATCTTCTCGCAGAGCTCAGCTGCAGGCAGCACTGGCTGCGCAGTCACCACCCTGTGCACAGCACCGGGCTGCCTTCTGCAGCTCACCAGCTGGGGAAGACCCTCTGTAGCTGTGTGCTGCGGCATTCAACCACAGTTCGCCATGCTTGGAAGTTCAGCAGCTTCCACTTTTTGATGATTGTCTTTCAGAGATGTTTAAAGAGTTGGCACCTGTGTACTTGCCTCAAAAAAAACAACCAAGAAAAAACAAAACAAAACAAACTTCTGCAGAAAAAAAATCTGTGATTAATCCTTTCTCTCGCTTCTTTTGTCTGCACACTTGCTTTTGCATTGTCTATAGGCAACTCAGCAAAACTTGGGAATGGGTTTAAGAACCGTCCAGATGATTCTCTAGTGCCTGTGTTCTCTGAGATATCCTATATACCATATTTTAAATGTGCTGCACGTTGGACTCCGTGTGTGTGTATGTGTAGTTTAAGTTGGAGACATGAAAGAAAAGGTCATTTTCCTAAAGAAAAGCTGTTCTGGGGAGAGCTTTTTGCTTTGCTAGGGAGTCTGAGATGAGCGCAGTCAGAAGGCCTGAACATTGTGAATGTTAATACTTTTCTTTTGCTGAAATGTTACATGCGGATATCCTCATGACAGTATTTGAGTGTATGTAGAATTATGTGTGGATCTGATATAGTGAGTGGGTGTGTGTTTCTAAAATGTAATATATAATGGGTTTTGCATGCACTGAAAATTTGAACCTTGTTGTCAATCTAGACACCCTAAATTATGCCAGTGACCACGCTGTGAATTTAGGAGGTCTAATAAAATTTTATTTAGTGCTATTCATGTAGGGATTAAGGCTTTACTATTATTTATGGTCGTCTTTAAAAATAGCCCTACATTGGTGGTGTTTCAAAGAAGTACAACAATCCTTAGGACCCAACGTGCTGCAGTGGGGAGACTATTTGGTTAAGCTGAAGAGGTTGTAATATTGACCTGTTTGCAAGAAAGTGAGTGCTTACTATTTGATCAGACTTTGAACTCGAAAAAAAATACTGTGTTGAATGTTTTATAGAATAGATATTCTCTGGCTCTTAGGGCTGTGAATGGCTATTTGATAAAGGCTTTAGTATTTGCAACTCTGATTGTGGAAACTTTCTTGTTTTGTGAATCTAGTTGATTTACTTGGACATAAGTTAATATTAATCTTTCTCATTATAAAGACTGCATTTAACTTCTGTTAGTATGCAGAAATCATTATTGTCACATGTTTCTAATTTCTGAAAATTAATGTTTTTAAGATAAACATGGAAAGAAAAAACTCTGGACACTTCATTAACAAGAAAGTAGTTGAAGTTCTGTCATAAACGCTTATGAAAAACTGTATAATACTGTTTGGCCCCATATAATTTCCTGGGGAATTCCAATCCATGAATAAGTAATAGTAGTTTTATAATATTCTGTGACAGAGCATGCTTGTTATGTAAACATAGTTACTAAAGATACTAGAACACATTTAGTACTATAAATTGATCTTACTTGAGCATGAGCGACTGAAGTCCTTTTGAATACTTTCTAATACACCTAATGCTTATGCCAAAAATGCAGAATTTATCTGAATCATTGACCTTTACTAAGCCTTTGTCTTGCGTATGTTTCTAAGCTGTGTCTCAAGTTGCAAACTGCTTGCTTTAGAAAACCAGCCCATGAACTTTTCTTGATGTATAATTGAATCTCATTTTCTATGCAGAGCAACAATAAAGGTAGGTGAGCATTGATCAAGATACTAAATACTTGAGATGGTACGTTTCTTGTGGCATCTTATAAAAAACCTGCGTTTTCAAATTTTTGCTGTGTGTTCCTCAGTTCTATGGAGTGTATGTGTGAAACGTTCTGAAAGAAATTGCTGATATAACTAATGGCACTTGCCATGAGGAGCAGGAAAAAAATGAAGCTACGACCACACAGTCGAAACTCCAGCAAAATTGTTGATGTTACTCTAGCTCTTATTAATCAGTGATTTCCTCCCCTCCTGTTAGGAGGATGGTGATGCTGTCTAAGAATCAATATAGTTTGGGTTTTTTTCTTTTCCCCCCCTCTTCAAACTTCAGATTGTAACTACACAGATAGTTCCTTATCTTTGTTTTTGTGCTTTGGAGTTCTTTATTACTACAAAAGAGTCTTGAGCTTGCATATGTTTATGTAGGTGCATCCTCTTGGCTAATGGCTATTTGCTAATAGCAGCTGACTGATTTTTTAAGATGAAAAAGCAATAAATCTACGTTTCTAGTACAAACTACTTTTAATTCTTATGAGCTAGAAGGAAATGGATTAAACTTTAAAAAAATATTAAATATCTCTCCAATTATTAATAATTAAAATCAGTGGCAGTTTTTACCAGTCTTAATGTAATACTTTCATGTGTCAACTATTTTGTTGATGAGACTTTTTAATAGATTAATTGGGCCACTAGTGAACCTTGCCTAAACATGTCACTGTGTACTCTAAAAACTGTGTGTCTACAGCTTCTGGATTAATTGTAGCTGTAAACATGCTACTGGCAGATGTCTTTTCAATTAGGACATTGCACTTACTGCATGTTATTTCTTCTTCCATCTTGACCACCATATTAGGGTATGGTGGTCAAGAAACTTGAGCTGCTTTGGTCATGGATGAAGTTGAAAAAGTCCCCCAAATTATTAAGTTGAAACAGTTCTTTTATTAAAAAAGAAAAAAACCTTTTGTTGAAACTGAAATGTGTTGTGGGAACCTGTCAGTTTTAATGGTACAACTATTTAAAAAGTTCAATATTTTATTTTATATTGAAAAGATTGTTCTAATGTTCTCTGCAGTAAGATAATATTGAAGATGGAACAATGGTATTCAAATAATAGTTGAAATGTTTTATTTTGAAACCTAAAAAACTAAAGCTAGCAATTTTTATTTGGGAATGGTAATTTTGTGGCAGAGACTTCCATGATCTCAGTTTTTTGAATTATAAAATTTCAAAATATTGGAAATAAAAAAAATCATTATGCCACAGGTAAGGTTTGGCTTTAAAATAAATATACTTTGAGGAATTGTTTTTGAATGTGGTGTCCTAAGAAAACAAAGCTCATGTGATCATGTTTTCTGCATGTGTGCACCTACCTGTGTGCCCTACTAGCAATAACTTTTGAATCTTGTCCAATTTCAACATCTCTGAGTGCTCTCCTGAAAAACAAGTTCATCCCACGCTAGATACCAAAGAATCAGTGCAGGACAGAAATATGTGTTTTACAGAAAACCAAGTTTTACTCCTTTAGCTGTTTATGGAACCACTTGTTTCTTATGTAACATATGGGTTTAATTTGTTTCTTTTCCAAGTTGGGAAAGATTGTTCTTTTTAAACCGATTCTTGCATGACTTTGTCTTGTTCCAGGCTGGATTGTTTAGATGGGGAGCTGTGAGATGACTGATTTAGTTCTCATACAGATGTGCAAGCAAGGAGATCTGGCCCCATTTTTATATAGACTTTGTATTATCACTATTCCCAATTTTCATGGACGATGTGGCTTGAAAGCATGGATGCTTGTCTGATGTTAATGACCATATTCTTTGGTTCTTTTGATTTTAAAAAAGTATTTTAGATTTTCTGTAATTTATTTCAGGATGTGTTAGTTGATATCATAAGCATGATTCTCTGTTGTTTCCAGCAACAAGCCATTGACATTTCCATCCTTGCAAGACTTGTTATTCAGCCATACCTGCCTCTAAGCTTCAACTGAAAGCTGGACGGTGGAGAGGCGCATTTCTCCTTTGAATTATGTTTGCCTTCCTTTTTTCAGTTCAGCATATCCCCCGCCTTGGTCCTGGGGAAGCTAAAGGAGCTCTGCTGCTCTCTGGTTATCCTACATAATTGTTACTTACTGGTTTTGTTTCCTTTGTGTAACGGCTTTACCCCAGACGATTTGGTCTTCCACCTCGACAAGGGTAATATTTTCCGTTTGCCTTTGCCTTCCCAGGTGGGTTCTGCAGCGGCCTCCAGGGTGCCCAGTGGCAGCCAGGTAGGCTGCCCACCAGGGCTGTGCCTCTGCACTGCACCACGCTGCGCTGCCTCTCCCGCTCTCCTCATAACCTATGTTTTGTCGTGTCTTTGCCACAGCTGATGGACTTTCCTTAAAAGGAATCACTTGTATCATTATGTGAGTGCTATTTTAATCTGCTACCTAAAATAGAAATAAGTAATTGTTTGGAGTTAGCTTTTTAGCCTTCCCAAAAATACGTTGTCTTTGAAAACCAAAGAATATTTCTTTAATTAAGAATATATAGCTTTATAATTTGTTATACTGCCAATGTGTGTCAGTGGAAAATAGGAGTAGGACTTTTAGCATTTAGAAGTGTCCTGAAACTTTTATTCACCAAATTATCAAATAGTAGGTGTTCAATTTTTTACTTTGATTTCTTAAATTGAAATAGTACAGAGTGGTAACTAGTATTATCTGTGATGAGAGTTTAGGGAACATTTTTTTCTTATTACTCAAATCTGCAGTAAAGCAAAGGGCTCATCAGTTCCTGGTGTCCCCAGGCATACCGTCTTTGTAATCACCTGGCACAAATATTTATACAACTTTTTAAGTTATCAGTTACTGTCATAAGGAGATGAGTAAATGCTTTCTAATAAAATTTTATCATTTGACTATAGCTTTGAGGATGTGTTTCCAAGATACTGTTGTTCAGTGGAAAGTACGCTTTTTCTTTTAAATGTGTGCTGCTTGCAGGCCAGGCTCCGAATCAAGGCTGTGCTTAGTGTCTTGATCTCAGGCTTGTTCTGTTTGGTTTGGTTTTGTTAATTTTCCACCACAGCTAAAATGCCAATGTTTTGTCTAGTAGGAAAAGTGCTATGAGCTTCTGCATGGAAAAGTACGTCTTATTTATGTACAGAGGTTTTTATGGATTATTTCATAGAATCATAGAACCATAGAATAATTTGGGTTGGAAGGGACCTTTAAAGGTCATCTAGTCCAACCCCCCTGCAATGAGCAGGGACATCTTCAACTAGATCAGGTTGCTCAGAGCCCCGTCCAACCTGGCCTTGAATGTTTCCAGGGATGGGGCCTCTACCACCTCTCTGGGCAACCTGTTCCAGTGTTTCACCACCCTCACTGTAAAAAATTTCTTCCTTGTATCTAGTCTGAATCTACCCTCTTTTAGTTTAAAACCATTACCCCTTGTCCTATTGCAACAGGCCCTATTAAAAAGTCTGTCCCCATCTTTCTTATAAGCCCCCTTTAAGTACTGAAAGGCTGCAATGAGGCCTCCCAAGAGCCTTCTCTTCTCCAGGCTGAACAACCCCAACTCTCTCATCCTTTCCTCATAGGAGAGGTGTTCTAGCCCTCTGATCATTTTTGTGGCCCTCCTCTGGACCCGCTCCAACAGGTCCATGTCTTTCTTGTACTGAGGACTCCAGAGCTGGACGCAGTACTCCAGGTGGGGCCTCACCAGAGCAGAGTAGAGGGGCAGAATTGCCTCCCTCGACCTGCTGGCCACGCTTCTTGTTATGCAGCCCAGGATATGCTTGGCTTCCTGGGCTGCGAGCGCACATTGCTTTTTCTTGTCCAGTTTTTCATCCACCGTCCCTGGAGGTATTTAAAAGATGTGTAGATGTGGTGCTTAGGGACATGGTTTAGTGGTGGACTTGGCAGTGTTAGGTTTATGGTTGGACTTGATGATCTTAAAGGTCTTTTCCAACCTAAACAATTCTATGATTCTATGTTAGCACTCTTAAAATCTAGTTATCAGTATTATTTGTAAATATGATTACCTGTCTTCCAGTCAACCTGTGTTGCTACTTGTATTTTTTTAATCTGTTCTTGTATGGTAGTGCTTCCCTTTTAAACTATATGAAACAAAACAAAAACATGTCCAGAACTGTCCTCAATTCCATAAAAAATGACAAAGAGACGTGAAGAATTTCAGGCTGGACAACTGACAAAAGTGTTATTACAGCACTTTGATAAGCTCCGAGTTTAAAACTTGAAGTTAAAATGCTGCATGGGTATCAACATTGCTATTTTAAATTCTGAGTAGGAAATGGGATGGCCCAAGAATTTTGAGTTGTTTGAAGTGAGTAAACAAGCCGAAGATAGGTGAATTAAGGGCTTTTGTTGTGGGTATTTTTTCACAAACAAAAATTTCTGAACAGTTTTAGATTCTGTAGGCATTGACACATCATCTGGCACAGTGCAAACACGCTTATGTGATGTCACAGGTCATGATGGGAGATTTTGCCTGGAGAGTGTTAGAAAAGGCTTAAGATTTTATTTTATGATATTCTAAAAAAGCTAAAACTTAACCAATATGACTATTTTTTTATTGGTGTTGTAAAACTGTAAATTGGGGTGGTGAGACAAATACTGTTCTTCACATCTTTCTATTTTTAGCATTGTGACCCTGGAAGTGTACCTAGTATTTGGCTCTTTGGGTGATCGTTTGATCAGATGAGTTAAAGCGCCATGCACTTCCACCAAACTTGAGAAACACGGCAATGAAGCAATTGTATGCTCAGCAGAGGACATTGGCCTTAGCACCTTTTCTTTTTGTCTTTTAGTGACATGCTCATAGTCAACAGTTTGCTGCTGATAAAAGCCATCATTTCAATTAATGGAAGGAGCCATCTACATGCAGAACACTTTTCTCAGATATGCCTTTTGTTCTAGTCCATTTTTCTTACAGCTCTGAGAAGATTTTCTAGTTGATATGTGTGCACTGAAAGAGGCCCCTACATGTTCATCTCTCTCTTTTCTATACTTGTGATAGAGCAGCAGTTTGTGAATCTAAACAGCCCTTTTTTATGGGTCAGGTTAAGTACTTTGGGATAAAGATATGTATTATTCGTATACACAGCCCACACTTTAAATGTGTTTTCTGATCTAGCTTTCTGTTTATGTGATATAGAGAATACACCATGGAATTTGTGACAGTCATGATTTTTTTTTTCCTTTGAAATAAAAAACTAAATCTGGTGAAAATTTTCTAATCTGGTGCTTGTTACCATGGCAACCTAAAATATGGCTTTGTGTGTGTTTCTGCTATAAACTGACTTGAGATGCAAATGTTAGCGAAAATATGTTAAATCACTTTGCTTCCATCCTCCCTGCAGTTTCTCTTCCAGCCTTCCCATGCCTAACACTTTTGGATCATATCTGATTGTACCTCTGAGAAACAGGAGTGTTGCGTGTATCTTTTAGCTCCAGTTTTTTGAATCCTAGGAGAATGGGGTGAATGAGTTACCAGTTACAGGTCATTGTAGTGATTACATGAAATGCCTAATGTGTGTTATGCAGATTATCAAATCAGGTGATCTAATGATCTCTCTGAACCTTAAATCTATGGACTGTAGTCTTAGTAGGCATGTCAACACTTTATGGATTTTATGTATTCAATTCAGTAATATTGAAAGACTGACATGTCATGTCTTTGACACACTGGTCTCAAAAAGAAAATGTCACACATTTTTTGGGGGGCACTTTTTTCATTGTAATGTGGGATCTGTCATGGCTGTTCCAAAAATCTGTTGATGCAATTTCTGTTGCCAGTGCTTTGAATCAGGGAGGGGTAAAAACTCAAAATAAAAATATATGTCATAGAATTTAGGATTTAGATCTAAATGCCAGCTTCTCAGGGTGGCCATAGGCATTATCTGTCTGTAGAAAAAAAATCTACAACCACCACCTTGAGTTACTGTGACATGCATATTTTTCAAACAGGATACAGTATTAGCAGATAGAGGGTTATTCTCTACTTTTCATGTCCACTTTAGAGCCATAGAAAGAGACTTTGCAAAACAGTTCCCTGTGAAGACTGGAGAGTGATGATTATGTTCTTTCTGTTCATAATAAATGCATCATACTGTTTTTCTAGCTACTTTCAGCTCTTCAAAAACAACCAAAACTGATAGCAATTAATTATTTTGAGCTGCACTAAAGTAATTCTACTAATAATTATTGCAGATAATTTTCTTCTAATTTGATATTTGGAAACTGTTTTCTGGTTTATACTGTTTCTTTAAATAGAAATTGGCTTCAGGAGAAAGAGAGAAGAGTACTGTGTTGGGTCCAAGCGTGTAGTAGCTTAAGTAAAACCTACAAAGGTCTAAAGTAAATGCCAGGTTGTTAAATTGGAAAACACCCATTAGATGTCAAAAAATATAGGTATGTAGTACTCTGCAGCTCCTGAGAACATACACAATTATGAACTATTTATCTTTTCTATTAGTGCTAGGCTTGGTGGTTTGGGGTTTTTTTTGCTCTTTTTTATTTACTTTTGTCCATTCTATTTAACATCACAATCAGGAATAATTAGTTACCATTCAGGACTGACTCCAAAAATGTCTGGGGAAAGTCAGCTCTCCATTTAGATTTGATCTCTGTTTCCATATGGTAGAGAGCCTGGATGATGTACTTACTAGTATACTTGGCAATTTTTCCCCAGGAATGGGGATGCCTTAAAAAAAAATATGAAAATTATCTAAACTAAATAAAGCTTTGAATCTTGAAAAGCAGCCACTGGGAGTCAACCCCTAATTCAAAAGAAATTCAAAGTGTGGTAGTAATATTCAGAGCTATAAGGACTTGTATGCCAGCAATGTTTTATGTCCTGAAACTGCTTTTGGTTTGATGTTATAGACAGGCAAGCTCTTTCAGTGTGTGAGCACTCTTGCATATGCTAACTTTAGTTTCTGCAGCTTCCTTCACTCTGTTCCCAGTTGGTTCCCTTGAAACCTTGGGAACTTCACATTTTGTCGCCAACTGTGTTCTTAAAATGCAGGTCTCCTTTCTCTATTCTTGCTTAAGTGCCCTAGTAGGGCTGCAGGCTAAGGATCTTAGATTTTGTACTTCTTGCTCACTTAAGTAATCTCCAGATAAACCTATCCTACCATTTTTTTCCTCTTTTTTTTTTCTAAAATCAAGCAACAAATTTTATATTTGTCATGTATTAAATGGCTTAATGTTTAGCTAGGAATTAGGAGTACTATTATAGTTTCACTTTGAGACTTCAGCTTTAAAAGTCCTACTTTTCCTTTGGAAGAAACTATTCTTAGGAAGGACTGTGCTATTACAGATACATTTAATGATCACACCAAATACTGTGAACAGAATCGCTATTGAATATAGGCTCGTTTTTTAATTTAATACAGTGATATATATTCTTTCTTGCAATGTTTTAATTTAAAAGGTAATTCATTATAGTCTGAGATAAATATTGTGGCTGAATACTACTTTCAGTTCTATTTCAGTATTCCTAATTATCACAAAAACATAGTAACAAATCACATTGAATTTTGTAATCCATATTTTATTGACTACTTTACCAATACTGCCATGGTCAGACTTTGAACTTTTCCCAGTGTTTCTTCTCATTGAATTCTTTACAGTTCTAATACCTTTTCATTTTTCTAAAATCTGATCAAGTGTGATGTTTTATACAGAGGTAGAAACTTAGATTTTTGCATGCCACTACTTTGTCCCCTGTCATGTTGATTGGAGGGATTTTGCTTTTTTTAAAAAAAAAAACTGATTATACCTAAAGACTGACACTCTGAAAGTAATTGGTAAACTTCTGGAAATTTGAGGATAATTATGTGTGAGGATAATGTGAGGCTCAAGACCCTCTTTTCCTACAGATGCTCAGATGTT
This sequence comes from Haliaeetus albicilla, assembly GCF_947461875.1. Taxonomy (NCBI): domain Eukaryota; kingdom Metazoa; phylum Chordata; class Aves; order Accipitriformes; family Accipitridae; genus Haliaeetus; species Haliaeetus albicilla. The sequence goes on along the minus strand of NC_091515.1, from coordinate 21,567,007 downwards.
TTTAGTGATCAAGTGTAAATGATCTAGGTTTTCTTATGAATTTTAGTTGATCTTGTTCAGAAATATGCTTAGATTTATACCTCTGCCTTCATTATTAGGGTCAGGATGTATGCAGTCACTACTTTTTTTAAATAGTCTCTCCACCTTGTTCACCTCACTAGAATAATTTATATCTTGGATACAGTATTGGACTGAGGTTGAACTTTTTTCCATGAACAGACATGTCTTGTTAGTTTTATTTACTGGTAGTGTCTGAAATTTTTAGCTGAAAAAATTAGGTAAACATGTAAAATGTAAAGAGGAAATAACTCTATGCAGAAGCCCAAGAAAGAAGAAAGAGATGACTAAAACTGAAGGGGGGAGGATTGCACAATTAACATGTGGTAAGCTTGTACTTTTAAGTAAGTAGAAATAACAATGTCATGAAAGTGAGTAATCCCTTTACGGGCTGTCCAAAAGATGTTGACAATATATGGAGATAATGGAAGAGTTGGAAGGATGAAATACAAAAAATAATCCAGAATAAAAAAATGATGGTCTTTCTGGGACATGTAAAGATAGATTTTAAATCTGGTAAATGTAATTGGGAAGTATGAAAATGTAGATAAAACAGAAGTCCTAACTTGTGGGGAGCTGGAGGAAAAAGGATATAAAGATATCTGGCAGATATCATCAAAAGGAAAAAACAAGTGGAAGAAAAACTGATTAAAAACTTGATTGAGGTTTTACTGCTTAATAATGGAAGGAGAGACATACAGAATGGTGACTGGCTTCATGGATATACAAATAAAAAAAAAAAACTTTCAAATTATTAAACAATATAGATAACCAGACAAAAAAAGATGGAAACAAGAAGGGAGATGAGCAATCTGCAGATGCTACATTAAAATTGAGAAGATGAGAAAAATGCTGGAAGGAAATGTTCCATAAAGTACGGACTTCTAATGGACTTGAGTCTTACAGTTGATCTGAGGATTATCTGTGGCTTTTCTGTAGTTAAAGTGTGTACAGTTACATCCCTCTGTGGAGTCTCCAATTTCTAATGAGGACTGGATCTGGGCTGCATTCTTTTAGAGAGTGGGTCTATTAATGGGATTACAGTCCTCTGCATACTTGTTCATTTTCATGAAACTCAGAGGTTTAATATATTGGAAGCACATCTCCTCTGCCAAATTACTAGGGGGATAGAGTCAGACAGATGAAGTCTCTTAGTGCATCAAGTCTCTTTTTTGCTGGAAAGAGAGACAGACAACTAATTTGCCTTAGATCCTTATCACAGAACCTTTTTTAAGTGTTCAGGAACTGGCATTTCAAAGTAACTATTGGTTGATGCAAATTGTGAAATGAAGCCATGAGAATGTTGGCTCATACACCCCAAGCCACAGGTACACAGCCCAAGTATATCTTCTATGTTATAAAGCAGAAAAATATATGAAACTATTTAGGAACTATGATAAGAAGGTGTGTTTTGACTGATAAAATCAAAATCTATGACTGTGGATGTTATAAAATCACCAAGTTCTTAGATATCTAGGTTAAATGATTATTTACTTTAGTGCTACAGAGAACTGACTCTAGAAAATAAACTTACACGTTGTAAAATTTCCAGCAGAGATCATGCATAGGAAAATTAAGCTGAAACATGCAAACATTTTCTACTCTCATACCATAGGGTCATGTGCCCATAATAAAGAAAAAATATGATGTGAGAGAGGAAGAGAGAAAGAAAGATGTAGATATTTCATTGTACTGGAGCAAATGTACACAGTAATATAATTAATATCATGGAAGTACATAAAATATACCTTGTAAGTGAAATAAAAAAACAGAATGGTGGAAGATCCACGCCAAAAAAAACCCGTAATTGTTGGCAAAACAGATGTATATTTATGGTAAATACACTGGTAGTCAGGTAATTCTCCGATAGAATAAAAGATAGGCAATTAAAACAAGTAGAACAGGAAATGCCTTACAAAGACAAACTAGAAAGCAGTGTGAATAACTGCTCATGTAAAACTCCGGGAGCAAAAATTGGGGCAGCATACTTTGATCTAGTACAGGATTGCTTTCTTAGTTCAGTGGTCTAGACAGCTGAAAGCCATTCTAGACTTCAGCCAATTAAATTAAGTATGAGACATAGGATGCAAAGATTAAAGTTAATTATGAAAAGAAATTAATGAAGCAGATCCTATAGACAGAACTTCTTCATTGCGTCTCATCTGTTGAGTCTCATAGTATGGTTGTTACTTCCAGAAAGCCATTCTGTGGTTATTTTGCTTAAATGGCACATCTAGTTTGGTCTGCCGTCTGAAAGATAACAGGCTGCCTGTCTCAAGTGTCTGGAAAGCATCTACTACATTGAAGGTGTGAAGCAGATGCGTGAATATTAGTTAGCAATGCACAGAGTAGAATCCAACCTTGCACAGCTAGTTTGTGTATTATTCTACAAAAGCACAGGTTTGTTTTCCTTCAGAGGAACTATCTTTGAGAAAATCTGCAAGGTATCTTTTCAGCAGTTTTGCTAATTACATAGGTGAGGCATCTATGGCAGAAGATGAGAGCGCAAATTAACTTCTACCTCTAACTAGCACAAGAATACTGAGATGATAGTAACTTAAGAAGCAGCAAGGAATTACGAAATAATATCCCAAAGCAATCGCTCTAAATATTCTAGAACCTTACATAGTAGCTTTCTTGATCAGATGTAGCAGTGTCTTAAGATCTGATCCTATCATACAGTACTTTGTCTATAGAGTTTTATAAGGGGTATCTTCATTTTTCATGTCTTTATTTGTGTGATGGGTTGACCCTGGCTGGATGCCAGGTGCCCACCAAAGCCGTTCTATCACTCTCCCCCCATCAGCTGGACAGGGGAGAGAAAATATAACAAAGAGCTTGCGGGTTGAGATAAGGACAGGAGAGATCATTCACCAATTACCATCACGGGCAAAACAGACTCAGCTTGGGGAAAAATAACTCAATTTATTACAAATCAACCAGAGTAAGGTAATGAGAAATAAAACGAAATCTCAGAACACCTTCCCTCCACCCCTCCCTTCTTCCTGGGCACAACTTCACTCCCAGATTTCTCTACCAAACCCCTCCAGCAGCACAGGGGGACAGGGATGGGGTTTACGGTCATCACACGTTATTTTCTGCCGCTTCATCCTCCTCAGGGAGAGGGCTCATCACACTCTTCCCCTGCTCCAGTGTGGGGTCCCTCCCACGGGAGACAGTCCTCCACGAACTTCTCCAACGTGGGCCATTCCCACAGGCTGCAGTTCTTCACGAACTGCTCCAGCATGCGTCCTCTCCACGGTGTGCAGTCCTTCAGGAGCACACTGCTCCAGCGTGGGTCCCCCACGGGGTCACAAGTCCTGCCAGAAAACCTGCTCCAGCGTGGGCTCCTCTCTCCACAGATCCGCAGGTCCTGCCAGGAGCCTGCTCCAGTGCGGGGTTCCCACAGGGTCACAGCCTCCTTCGGGAACCCACCTGCTCTGGCGTGGGGTCCTCCCCGGGCTGCAGGTGGATATCTGCTCCACCATGGACCTCCCTGGACTGCAGGGGGACAGCCTGCCTCACCATGGTCTTCCCCACGGGCTGCAGGGGAATCTCTGCTCCGGCACCTGGAGCATCTCCTCCCCCTCCTTCTTCACTGACCTTGGTGTCCGCAGGCTTGTTTCTCTTACATGTTCTCACTCCTCTCCCCGGCGGCTGTTTCTCTGCGTCCCAACTTTTTTTCCTTCTTAAAAATGTTATCACAGAGGCATTACCACTATCGCTGATTGGCTCAGCCTTGGCCGGCGGCGGGTCCATCTTAGAGCTGGCTGGTATGGGCTCTCTCAAACACAGGGGAAGCTTCCAGCAGCTTCTTACAGAAGCCACCCCTGTAACCCCCCCTGCTACCAAAACCTTGCCACACAAAACCAATACAATTTGCCACATCAAGGACTTTTGTTGTAAGTCTGAGCAGTCTATTTTAATTTAAAGTTTAATTTAAAATATAATGTGTGATTGTCATTTAAATAAAATATAATAGGGGATTCATGTTAGATGAAAGGGTGTTTAAAGGGAAAGAATCTAACTGGATGCAATTCAAACATTTTAAAAAGGAAAAAGATAATTAGGGACAACCAGCATGAATTTGTGAGAAGGCCAGCCTGCTTAGGATGTTGAGATGGCAAACAAAGAAAACTGAGTAGATGTTTATTCTGACTTCCAAAAAGAATGTTAGAAATTAATCACATCCAATGCTGTTGGCTCATTGGCTAAGGTAAGAAATCTCATTGCCAATGCAATATGGTTTGTTAAAATGAAAACTGGCTTACAACGTTAAGCAAACCATAGGAATAGAATATAACAATTATTTTAATAGTCAGAAATTACTAGTGCTTACTGTAGGAAATGATTGTGGTTCATCTAACTTATAAACATACAAAAGTTTCCATTATTGCATCACTGTGGTTATGAATTCATGAAATTAAAACAATATGATTTATAAAGTTACTTGACTATGCTGTAATTCATGTGTGTGTTATAGCGTTCAAACAGACTTTTAGTACTGTTGATTCAGTGAACAAATCTGATTTCAAATGTTCCTTTCCTGCAAAACATTCCCACAGGGAGTTTGAAGAAGTTCTTTTCTCTTAGGGGACCTCTCCTGACATCAAAATCCATCAGGAATAGAGCGCTGCAAGCTTGTTGCTGTCATAATCTTATCAACATGAGCTTTTTTCTTTTAAGATGGTCTGAGCAGTCTGTCACTGTATTTCTGAGAACTGATTGATGCACAAAAATAAGTTGCCTGGCAGAAGCTCAGTCAAAAGAAAAGAAAGAAAATAGTGGTTCTAGTTTAAGGAAAACTACCAGAAAATTTGGTGAAGTATTCATGAGCTAAGAATCCTGCTAGTTTCCTAGCTGTTGGCAATGATCAAGTAGCAGCAATAGTCAAAAAAAATTTTTCCATATATATTTTTGTAGGAGACTGAGAGTAGGGCACTGTTTAGTGCACCTCTTTTGTCTGCTTGTGATTAGATATTTGCATCATGCATTGTATTTTAACCCCCCTTCATAACCCAAAGCTGGTAAGGAACATGGTAGCTTGATTATTTAAGTGGCTGTATCTCCAACAACCCTTTTCATTTAATACAACAGGTGAGTTTTTCTTGTAATTGCATGACTCTGGAAACTGGGGTGTGAAAAAAAAATCAACAAATATCCTGAGACTCATGATTAAGTGAGCAACGGGGGAGCTCAAACAAAAGATCTCCATTTAAAGGAGAGGAGCTACTGGCAATGTTCCATCAATATTGCACTTCAATTTTCTCATTGCCCCTATTTTTATCTTACTGAGTTTATTGCTGGAATTAGAAGAGCTTGTAGAGATTATGTGGGCCTCTGGTTTTTTTTCTACAACCACACTGAGAAGAGTATGCCATTAGCAATGCTGAATCTGCCTTCATATCAGATCTGCAGAAAATTTCTACAGATTGAAAAGTGTATATACATATTTGCTCATATTCATGGTTTGTCATATATTTATTTTGCAAATATAATTAAAGATCTTAGCTTTAGTCCAGGTAGCTGTAAAAAAACATCTTTAATGCATTTTTGTGAACTGCAGAGAGAGCACTGTGGTTGAATGGAACCTCAGCTCAGGAGGTTCATGCTTATTGCTAAAATGTATAAGTAGTATTGAAATACACACCTAACAAGAAGTGTTTGAACTTTCAAATAAATGTCACTCTTGAGTTCAGATCAAAAATAACACATGTATTACCTGATGTAATTTTTGGAAAACATGAAAAAGCTAACAGTTTAAAAATGTAAACTTTTGTTATGTTAGAGCTGAGACACATTTACGACTTTGAAAGAAATTATCAAAAATAATTATTTGTAGCAGTAAATAGTCCCAATTTATGAGGATAGCTGACATTGCACTTCCTTCACAGGAGCTCTGGGATTGAAAGAGGTGCATAACAGTTGATAAATCCTTTCAAAATGCATAATACGTGTCCTCCAAGTCCTTCATCCATGTGCCTGGGTATGTTCTGCAAGTCTTCTGAGATCTGAAGAGTCTTTTCACCCTTGTACCTCAGAGTCAGACTGCAGGCCCAAAAAAAGGTGCATGCTAGAGAAAAGCATGCCTGTGTGTTGACTTGAATAGCCTCAGTCACAGTGTGTCACCAAGTATACTCCAGATTTGCTAATAATAAAAAAGAATTGTAGATTTAGCAAACAAGAAACAGTTCAACTGTATTATGTCAAGTGATCTAGATATCTAGGTGTGATGGGTTGACCCTGGCTGGACACCAAGGTGCCCACCAAAGCCATTCTATCACTCCCCCATCCTCAGCTGGACAGGGGAGAGAAAATATAACAAAAAACTTGTGGGTCGAGATAAGGACAGGAGAGATCATTCACTAATTACCGTCACGGGCAAAACAGACTCAGCTTGGGGAAAATTAGCTCAATTTATTACAAATCAACCAGAGTAAGGTAATGAGAAATAAAACCAAATCTCAGAACACCATCCCACCACCCCTCCCTTCTTCCCGGGCACAACTTCACTCCCGGATTTCTCCACCAAGCCCCCCAGCGGCGTAGGGGGACAGGGATGGGGTTTACGGTCATCACACATTATTTTCTGCCGCTTCACCTCCTCAGGGCGAGGGCTCATCACACTCTTCCCCCGCTCCAGCGTGGGGTCCCACCCACGGGAGACAGTCCTCCACGAACTTCTCCAACGTGGGCCATTCCCACGGGCTGCAGTTCTTCACGAACTGCTCCAGCATGCGTCCTTTCCACGGTGTGCAGTCCTTCAGGAGCACACTGCTCCAGCGTGGGTCCCCCACGGGGTCACAAGTCCTGCCAGAAAACCTGCTCCAGCGTGGGCTCCTCTCTCCACAGGTCCACAGGTCCTGCCAGGAGCCTGCTCCAGTGCGGGGTTCCCACAGGGTCACAGCCTCCTTCGGGAACCCACCTGCTCTGGCGTGGGGTCCTCCACGGGCTGCAGGTGGATATCTGCTCCACCGTGGACCTCCCTGGACTGCAGGGGGACAGCCTGCCTCACCAGGGTCTTCACCACGGGCTGCAGGGGAATCTTCGCTCCAGCGCCTGGAGCATCTCCTCCCCCTCCTTCTTCACTGACCTTGGTGTCTGCAGGGTTGTTTCTCTTACATGTTCTCACTCCTCTCTCCGGCTGCCATTTCCTGTCCCAGCAACTTTTTTTCCTTCTTAAAAATGTTATCACAGAGGCATTACCACTATCGCTGATTGGCTCGGCCTTGGCCGGCGGCGGGTCCGTCTTAGAGCTGGCTGGTATGGGCTCTCTCTCTCTCGAACACAGGGGAAGCTTCCAGCAGCTTCTTACAGAAGCCACCCCTGTAACCCCCCCTGCTACCAAAACCTTGCCACACAAAACCAATACAGTAGGCCAGTGTAGAGAACTTGCAGCTTCTTTAGACATTCATTATGTAAAGGCTTGCAGCATAAAGCAGAAGAGCTAGACGGTATGGTTAAGTTACACTTAAAGGGTACAGGCTTGTTTGTGGTGGTATTTAATCTGCTGACTGCTCATAGTCAAATAGAATTTTGCTTATTGCTTCTACTCTGGAAATGAATATTGAAATCAACAATTTATTACTACTTATATCTCTCATGAGCAGCTAAGTGACAAGAAGACATTGCTTCTGGGTGAGAGTGGGAGGATGGAAAATAGCTCACTTTTGCAGTATGTGGAAAAAGAATCCAAAAGAGATTTGAAGGTCTACTCTATGCCAGCAACACCTTTTTTTTTTCCTTTTCCTTTTAACAGAGAGGTTAGTTAGAAAATGAAGAATACCACTTAAGCATATAATTTCAGTTGATGTGCAATCATGGTAAGATGAAACATGGCACAGACAAAGTGAGATGAGATTTGTAACTTTGGCATTTCTATCTTCTTTCTGATGCTTCAGCTTTGCCTTAAGACAGCAGACTTCCTTGGGCAATGACAGCAGCAAGGCTTACTTTGAATACCAAAGCTTGTAACTGCCATTCCTAATTCAGCTAAAGAAAGCATTGTCTTCATAGGTCCAAATACTTTCTAGTGGTTTTTGTCCCCATTTCTAACAGATCTTGAGCCAGCTTTTTATAGTCAAGTGTTAAATTACTAATTTGAGATACAGCAAAATCCCTTGCTATTTGTTAAGATAAGAAGCTATGTCTCTTACTTAATCAAATAAAACATTCAGAAGTGACTGTACCATCATCTGTAAGTAAATACATGGAAGATTTTGAATAGAAGGGGAATCTTCAATGTGATGATGAGAATGTTAAGTACAGAAATAATTTCCTGTACTCCGGTAAGGGCTCAGGGGAAAAAACCAGTTGCAATGGAATAGGAACTTACTACATGTCAGCTCATTCATGGTGATAGTCCATGCCCACTTAGCCTTCAGAAAACACAAAGTAATTTGAATGAGCTTAGTTCTCAGAGGATGTAAACTATCTTGAATTTGTCATGGGACAGGGTAAGCACACAAATTGTTAGCATGATGCTCTGATATATAGTAACTCTTTGTTCCGCAGTAACTTGTTCCCATGTTGAAGCTTCTGCAATTTTAAAAACTAGACCAGATATCTTGCTTAAAGTTTGGTTCTAGTTCAAATAATAATAGCTGAGATTTGTGCAGAAACTCTGTGGATTGTCTGTAAGACCTGAGATTGACATAACTGTCAGTCTGTCAAATCAGTGATTGATTGACATAACTGTCCTTTCTAGCTCAGTTACTTTTTCCACAGAAAGGATTTAAAGGCCAAGTCTAGTTAACATTCTAAGTTGACGTTTTTAGCATGATTTTATTGTAGACTATGCAAGACTCCACATATGTTTACATTATAAAGCCTCTTTCTCTGAGTATTAATTAGTAAATATCACCCTTCTCAAACATAGAGCTAGATATTAGAAAAAGCAACCAATTCACTTGTAAGGAATTCATTTCTGCATAATTATGTCCCAGTGTTTTTATCCCTGAAGCAATAAAAATTTTTGGATTTAAATTGAAGCAGTAAATCTTTCCTTAGAAAGATGCACACTGTACTGAAACCATTTGAAGCACAGAAGGAACACAATTTTTATTTACTATTATGAAGGAAATCCTTTGATTACAGGAAAAAAAAGCTGACATATGAAAATATGACTGTGATTTGGGCAAAGTTCCAGAGACAGGAGAAAGTGCTGCTTTTATCTTCAGAGGGTCTTTGACTGCTGCATTTGTTCCATTAATAGCTCCAGTATGGCTAACGTCATACTTCATGCATTTGCCTCTGTATCTGGCCTTTGTATAAACTGCAGGGGAAGGTATTTTGATGTTTAACTCTGCTGGGAAATATAGTGGAATAATATGCTGTTTCTTATTTCCCTGGATTGCATGGAACACCATGGTAAAGTTCTGTTTTTGACAAATGTGTTTGTTCAAACTTTTATTCTTCCCAATTTGAATATTAAAATCATTGCATTAATATAATTGAACAGAAGTCATTGCAAGTTACATATACTTATGAATAGTTTCAACTTCACATGAAAAGGCTGCAGTGAAATTATTTGACCAAATTTGAACAGTGCTGGCCAGTCTGAAGGGCAGATCATACCCATATATAGAAGGAACTGAGGAATGAAAGAACATAACTGTGAGTTTCAGTAAAGCCTATGTGCTTTGTTATCAAACCCACCATCTACACACTCAGTCTATTCTCATTCAGCATTTATTATTAGGTATAGCTTTGGCTGTTGAACGCAGAGATTTAATAAGCAAATGCACTATAGTTCCTATTCAGCTGTTTCCCATCTTAATTTCTGCCAAATAAATGAGTGGAGAATGTCTATGGATATATACACGGATTTAATGCTGAATAAAATCATAACAACTTGTAAATTAATTTAAAAAAAACAGGTGAATAAAAAATCTGTCAGCTAAAATTATTTTACATTATATACTTTAGTTGAAGTGAAAGGATTCCATCTACACACACTAATTTATGTGTACTGAAGGAGGATAAATCACAGGACCTGGAACTTACATGTCATTGGCCATGCCAGGATTTTTGAATGCTCTGCAGATGTTAATGTGAAAATATAGCCTACCTAACCTTGCCTTCCAAAACCAAAGATAAATGAGATCACTGTGTAACTCAATGAACTTCAGTCTGATCTCATTGCGTTGATTCTTAGCCATATGCTTCATGGTGATACAAAGGCTTTAGAAAGAACATTGCTGAAACATGCCACTGTCTCTTTCCAGTACATGAAAAGCTATTATGTTTAGCTGAAGATTATACATTTAGGGGCTTTATTATACTGTACCATTTTCGGCAAAGGTGTGTTTTTCACAATTTCTAATAAGTTTGTTTATAGGGCTCTGAGTTTTCAAATCATTTGATGAATGTATGTAACCTCTACTTCTGAAAGGTAGGTCAAAATAAGTATTATCTATGTGTTGCAGACAGGGAAATACAGTTTCTAGTTGCCTCTGCTGGGAATAGGATAACCAAGCAAAAGGAACTCATCCAAAACACTTCACAGTGGCACAGCAAGGATTAAATCTACAGAATTAATAAGTGATCTTTTAAAATACGGAGTACTCATTAATTCCATATGCTGAAGGGTGCTTCTGAAAAATCAAGGTGGACATTTCTAATCATTCCCAACTGAGGTTTTTAATTCAAAATTGTATTTTGTAATATAGTAGACTCTTGCTTTGTACAGATATCTCTTCATGGCGTGATTTGGAAAAGTCATTCTGGAGGGGAAAAATGCTTGTAATTCACAATATCTGTGATGTGAAACTGCTGAAAAGGCCATATGGAAATTATGAGAGCAGTTTAAAAAGCATGAAAATATGCAAGGGAAAACATATGGATTCTTAACGCCATTTTAAGACTGTATGATAAGAACAGGAGTTTTGCTTATCTACTTGTGTCTACTGGACCTAATATTTCTGTCAATGTGTATTTTGTTTTGAGATAAATCATCCCGATGTAGAAACACTTCTGTGCAATAGAAAAGACATACAATCCTGGTTGCTCTTATTTAGTTTCTTGCATTTTTATGGAATGTTAATGGGACTTTTTGTTTCCTTCTGTCAGTGCATAAGGTTAATGTACAAAAAATTCAATAATATTGGAGATCAATCAATACTTGCCCCCATGCTACTCTCACCATCCCTGAACATCTCTATCAGCCATGGATTTTCACTCTCCTTAAGTTTATTCGCCCATGCACCAACTAAAACTAGAAAAAAATTAGAACCTGGGGACATATGGTCAAGGAATGCCATGAGCAATCCCATGTTTTGGTCTTGTGATGATACCTCCTGCAAAACGAGCCTTTTGGCCCACAGTTACTCCTTACAGAGATCCTAAGTAAGATCACATGGGCTTTTTTTATGCCTTAATGCTTATAATCTATTTGATCCCAAGCTTGCTGTTGGTGAAAACAAGATAAGATTTAGTCTGGATTCTTACATAATGCTTTACATAAATTCAGTTTACTTCTATTATCCATCATGTGAAAATAATCTTCCCATAACTGACTCAGGGCTGATTGCTAAGAAACCCAACAGCAGTCTGTAAATTTAAAAATTTTATTTTGTTTTCCTTTTTTTATATACCCAAAGCAAGAGGAAAACAACCAGGAAGTTTGGGAAGTCTGAACTTTGTTGGCTGTGATTCAAAGAAATTAACTCAATAGTTTGATTAACTATTAAGTAGGTATTCTTTATTGGCAGCGCTGAATGCATGGGGGATCGCTCCACCTATCGTGCACACCATTGGGTCTAATTGTGCAGGTTAAGTACATGTTCTACATACATATTCACTAGATCCGAGAAATGTTATACATATTAATTAGTTTTCCAGGAAACTATTAGCATATGCAAATGTCCTTTACGCAGGCGCATTGAAGGTCTCTGGTGGTCTTCCATAGTCTTCCTCACTTGTCCGCTATTTGACCCTCCTCAGGTGATTCTGCACAGTATGGTCTTTTACTTGTTTTGATACATCAGTGCTTGTTAGTGCTCTTATTATCTAAGTTTTCATTAGTGGTGTAGAATCATATGGTTAGTTTAAGCTAAATTATCTACAAGGACGAGAACAAAGACAGGAGTTCTTATCTTTTCTGGCCCTATCTATTCAAGCAAGGCCTCTACTTGTGCTTTCTCAACAAGATCGTAAATTCATCAAACATTTAATTAAGTTTTGTGATTGTTCATGGTTCCTTCTTGCTCATCACTCCCAAGTACCAGCCTCTGACAGGCTTAATCCTTGACAAACAGCAGTCTTTGGTATGTAAAGTCACAGAGAGACAATCATTAAGCAATTAGCAGTTCGTTCTCTATATCAGCTGCAAAGGGTGTGCTGTGTACATGAGTTCCTCCACTTTGTTTTTTAGCTCAGCTGTGGATATCTTTTGGTAGTTCTGAGTGATATTTATTTATGGCCATTCACACTATGCTGAATACCCTACACTCAGCCTCTGAAAGTCAAGTCCAACAGGCAGCTATCCAGAATACAAGGTTGAAGCACATACTACTATTGTTTTTAACCAATGTAACATCAATAATATAAGGCAGAATGGTATGTGATAGAAACCTAGAAGCTGCCATGCTGTCCTGATCCAATGTCAGGGAAGGTTTCGATATGATCCCAAGAGCGAGATTAAAACACAAACAAGGTCAAATGCCATATACCCAAACCAGCTTTTGTTATCAAAAGTATCAAAAGTAGAAAATAGTAGCAATAGGATAGAATGGAAGAAAAGGCAGAAATCAAGCAAGCAGTCGGGATAGAGTTGCAAGAATAGTCACCACCATGGATCCAGCAGTGTCCCGTTGGTCCTCAGTCTTCAATTCTTCAGTGATGGGTGCACACCACGGCTTGTCTCCACGGTTTTTTTATAGGGCATATTCCGATGATGCATGCACATACGTACTGTTCATGCACTGTTCACGTGCTGCAGGTTTCGTCTATCACAGGACCTTCTCATGATCAACACCAGAAACCAGTATCTTATCTCAAAGACTACAGTTTCCATGAGAATGGTAGTCTCCACATTCTTCACTGGCTCCGGCCTGTCTCCTCCCCTGGATGCCTCAGTGGCCTGATAATCATCCTTTTGGACAGAGGAGTGCCCTGCTGAAACAAGCCATCTCTGGGATAAGTGGCTCGTCACAGCAAACAATCCTTGAGACGAATGGCTTGAGATGATAGTCCAGTCTCTCACAACAATCTTTGAGACAAATAGCTCAAGATAACAATTCAGTCTTTCACACATGCTAATCGTGTAGAAGCCTAATTACTAATGTTTTATACCTAAGGAATGTTTCCTTCTTCCCTGCAAAAATACTCATAAATGAACTGCACCCTATCACAATATCACTTCTTTTGGCTCAACCTTGCAATCTTCTCCTGAAGTGGGGGGATTTATACCTCTTGATGTTTTAGCCTACTAGTCCTTTTGGAATTTTTATAATTAATTAGTGTTGGTAGAAAACTGCAATCGGCTTCCATGGATTAATATTTTCACTAATGATTTTTAATCTATTTAATTTTTATTTCATGGCATCATGTAGTTTTTTTGCTTCCTTGTTTAAAAAGAAAAAGACAGACCTTTAATGTCATTCTATTCTTTCAGGTTTTACCTTATTTTTCCCCTTAAAATTTTGAAAATCAAAGTCACAAATTCTGATTCCTAGCTCTGTTTCATTATAATTATGTTTGTCCTTATTTACATCAGTGCATGAGAGGAGTGGAGCCCCACAGGAACATTTGCTATGTGGTGTTGGTCTGGTTACGTTTTTGCTCTTCTAAAAGAATTATGTTTTAATGTTAATCTAAATTGTACTCCCCTCCTACCATCTAGCATAATTTTCTTGTTCAGAAATAATTGGATTTTTTAAATCTGATTTTATAAAGGTTGCTCTAAATTTATATTCAAATACTACATAGGAAATTATAGTTGTATTTTCTTGTTTATGGGACTGATGTCTGATGCAGTTGAGTAACAGGAATTGCCCATATTCCATGGTGTTCTGTTCTTGGACTGAGAGCTTTTGTGTGTTGCTACATCCAAAGACTTCCCTCTTTCCTGTGATCTTCTCAGATATTTTAGCATCACTTCCTGTATTCACAAATTGTGTGTGGGGGGTTGTATTTATAGAAACATCCCATCATGGACTTGCATTGTGGCAAAGATGACTTCTGATTATTAAAAGGATTTTAAAAATAATTCTAAAAAATTATTTGTTTTGGAAGTTGATTAACACTCACATTTTATGAATATGGGTACAAATATAGGTGTTTTGATTTGCAAGACAATGCAAAGGGTTTTACGTTTAATTAGGGGGGGATATTTTAAGTCTTTTTTATTGATCAAAATTTAAAGCAACTTTCTTAATTTTTAAACATTCTTACTAATCAATTTGCATTAATCCTCATTTCGTTTCCCCCACACCTTGTTTGCATCCTATACTGTGTTAATATAAGTATGGTCCATAGTTGAGCAACATAGGTATACAGAGTTGCTAGTGGTGAAGCATGACTATACAGAGTGACAGTGAGGTTCACGTAGTCATCTGTACATTAGCTTCACTAGTCGGTTCATTGTTCTAATTAGCATTACAGTTCTGTTAATATGTAAAATACATATGTATGATGCACAAGTTAAAATGGCATAAAGTAGATAGCATTTCAGATAAAAACATTAATTTGGAACTGCAAGACTAGAAATGCTACTCACATGAAGAGTGTAAGAACTGCTGCACTGGGTCACACCAAAGGCTTATTTTTCCCTGGCTCCCCTTTCTGACCGTGGCTGGCTCAGACTTCCATTGTACAAGTGTAAGAACATGTCAGGTATACAGCGATGCTTCACCCATTATCCTCTCCCAGCTTCCAGTACTCTTTAGTTTAAGGATTTCCAAAGTGTGGAGGTTGCATTCACACATTTCTGCCTAATAGATTGTTTCTTCCATGAATTTGTCAAATTAATTTGTGAATGTATCTATTGGCTTTGTGTGGCAAGGTTTTGGGGGGGGGGGGGGGGGTTACAGGGGTGGCTTCTGTGAGAAGCTGCTGGAAGCTCCCCCTGTGTCCGATAGAGCCAATACCAGCTGGCTCTAAGACCCGCCACCGGCCAAGGCTGAGCCAATCAGTGGTAGTGGTAGCGCCTCTGGGATAACATTTTTAAGAAGGAAGAAAAGTTGCTGGGACAGACAGAAATGGCAGCCAGAGAGAGGAGTGAGAACATGTAAGAGAAACAACCCTGCAGACACCGAGGTCAGTGAAGAAGGAGGGGGAGGAGATGCTCCAGGCACCGGAGCAGAGATTCCCCTGCAGCCCGTGGGGAAGACTATGGTGAGGCAGGCTGTCCCCCTGCAGCCCATGGAGGTCCACGGTGGAGCAGATATCCACCTGCAGCCCGTGGAGGACCCCATGCCGGAGCAGGTGGGTGTCCGAAGGAGGCTGTGACCCTGTGGGAACCCTGCGCTGGAGCAGGCTCCTGGCAGGACCTGCAGATCTGTGGAGAGAGGAGCCCACGGAGCAGGTTTTCTGGCAGGACTTGTGACCCCATGGGGGACCCACGCTGGAGCAGTGTGCTCCTGAAGGACTGCATGCCGTGGAAGAGACCCATGCTGGAACAGTTCATGAAGAACTGCAGCCCATGGGAGGGACCCCACACTGGAGCAGGGGAAGAGTGTGATGAGTCCTGCCCCTGAGGAGGATGAAGCGGCAGAAAATAATGTGTGATGAACTGACCGTAAACCCCATTCCCTGTCCCACTGCGCCACTGGAGGGGGTAGGTAGAGAATCCGGGAGTGAAGCTGTGCCCCAGAAGAAGGGAGGGGTGGAGGGAAGGTGTTCTGAGATTTGGTTTTATTTCTCATTACCCTACTCTGGTTGATTGGTAATAAATTGAGTTAATTTTCCCCAAGCTGAGTCTGTTTTGCCTGTGATGGTAATTGGTTGAGTGATCTCTCCTGTCCTTATCTCGACCCACAAGCCTTTTGTTATATTTTCTCTCCCCTGTCCAGCTGAGGAGGGGGAGTGATAGAGTGGTGTTGGTGGGTACCTGGTGTCCAGCCAGGGTCAACCCACCACAATGTATTTATATTTCTGGCATCCATAGCTTTCCATGGCAGTGAGTTTCACACTTTGGTTGTACTTTGTGTGGGGGAAATATACTTCCTTTAAAGGACCCATATTCATGAGTAGGTAGATAATTTCACCGGGGAAATGTAGACACTGAGGCTATTAGCTGGGGAAAAAAAAGTTTACAACATGCGGTCTCATTTAACTAGATCAGTCTGATGTGGTTGTATTTGTTTTTAGATGTCTAATTTTCCTTCATTGAGCTTCGTCCATTTGTGACATATTGTGTACAGCTTGTGTAAGAGGAAACAGATGTGGTGAAAAACACTGAAGAAGTTGCTTCTCTCCATAACTTATGTTTTAAAGTGCATTTTCTCCTAATAAAATGTTTAGTAATTCCAGTTACAAATAAGAATCAAGAAATAATGCTAGGCACCAAACACTCATCATATTACATTTTTTGGCAGATGAAAGAGAAGCAAATGTTCAAGTATGTGGGCTATCCTAAAATTGGCAATTTATTAGGAATATTACAAACATTCCAGGTGTCTTATGATACAGCACTATATGAAGTCATTTCTCTATAGATATGTGTAAGTTGGTATTATGTATAATATGACATTTAGGGGTGAAAAAGGGAATTGTAGGAGGGAGAGAATTTTCCCTCTGAGCTCCATGAGAAGCTGTTTTTATGTAGATAGATGTGCATTTGTGTACGAAGGAGAAAAATTCTCTCCTTCCTAAAGTAAAGTAATAGGTTGGGGGGGCATTTAATATATAGATAAATGTATAGAAAAATATGTGAGAGCATGCATACAGTAGCTACGTTAATATTGGTTTTAAGGGGGAAATTTTCTCACCTCTATATACCTATCATCCTGCTGCAATTTAATCTGATTACAGAATCATCCTGATATTGTGTCAGGTATAGATGATTGTTGGTGGATGATTTTTGGTGGTCAGTATTGCCACATTTGAGAAGAGTTTTTCTCTTCTACAGAAATTAGTTCTCCTGCTTCTGATTGTTCAATGAATTATTTTGAGAAACATTTCATTTGCTTTTTTGGAACCTGAACTAAGGTTCGGCCCCATGTGCGTGGCTTCCAAGAATATGCGAGAGAGGATCTTGGTGGTATGTGGGAGAGAGGGCTTATGCTTCTGGTACATTTCTCTCTGTAGGGTTCTGTTTCTCTGCTAATCTTTTGCATCAACAGCAAATGGCAGTGACCAGTTATACTCAAGTCTTGCATGGACCTCTGTCTAAGCGGGTTTTGTATAATCATGTTTTGTAGTTGTAATTGTTGCTCTTACGTTATCGGTTGGTAGCATATAGGATGGTTTGTTCTCCCTTTTAAGCATGGTATGGTTTGTGTTCAGTGTAAGCTGCATTCTTTTTGCTCTTTGTAATACATAACACTTACGTTAGCTGGATGCATAATTCCTGTTTTATTTTTAGTTTTTCTGTGGATGCATTTCACCTGTGGGGTTATTTGGCCATCTATGGAAATGTTTTCTTTGCCTGAATGATTTATAATCATATCCCCCAAAAACCTCAACTGAGAGAGGAAAAGATGTGCCAGATCCAGGTGCTGACAGAGTCCATTTGTAAGTGAATCTATTTTAGACTATTTTTAGGAGACAGTTTCTGTGTAGCAATGACAAGTTTCCTGAACTTCTCCAAGGCACAGACTGAGAAAAGAACAAGTCTGAGCTGCTGTCAGTTCCTAAAAATAAGTGTTGTTTTTCTTCTTGCTAGCCATTACCCAGCTGAGCTTATTCCAACATACTTGGAACAGAGGTGGGTGGGAAGAATTGGAAAAAACTGCTTGCAAGTGAGAAGTGAAGTATTTACTCACCTGAGTGGGACTGCTCACAACTGATAATCAAACACTTGATGAAATAACTTACCAATTTGAGGATTTTAATCTCTACCTTCAGCTTTCCATCTGTAAAACTGGGAAAATAATACTTAGCTCACAGGGATATATGACATTTCCTTCATTAATATCTTTAACATCAGATAGTATTCTTGCACAAAAGCCTTATAGAATCCAACAATTCTTTTTGAGAAAGACATCTGGTGTCCCTATCATAATTTGTATCAGTCTAGAGCTTATTTATACCTGCATAAGTGATGCCCAAAGTAGATGTACACTTAAATATGAAAGGAAGCAATGTAGCAGTAAATAAACCAAATTTGCTGAACTCATAATGCTCATGGGTTATGTGTTTAAAAAAAAAAGAAAGCAATTCCAAGGTCTGAATTTTAATTTTATTGAAGTCATGCTTTGAATGTTTTACCTTCTCTCTAATTATGGTATATGATTCTAGATATTCTGTTAGCTGAATAGTAGCTCCTGTAACTTGGTATGAGGATGGTAAATGTTACCATATTGTTTTATTAGCCATGCTTTCAGGAAATGTCATGATGATGATTTGCATTTGGTAGTGGAATTGCTAAACTAGCATGAATAATAAAAACTCTGCTCGCATTGAAGCTTTTGCAGATTAAGGTGGGTCTGAAAGACACGGAGTAGTATGGTATTCTTTTAACACCTCAGTACAATTTGCAAAATATAATTTTTTTTAACCTCTGGATTGTGTCCCAAAATATGGGGTTTATGGAATGAGAGCTTTCAGCTGACTTCTGAAATGAATGGGAAACACTGGAGATAAATGAGTAGCTGTAATGGAAGGTGGAGTTTTCACACAATAATGCCTTGTATCAGCCTCTTGCAGTTTCCAATAAACAAAACTAATCTGAAACAGGGTACTTCAGGACATGGTTTAGTGGGCATGGTTAATGGTTGGACTCGATGATCTTGAAGGTCTTTTCCAACCTAAATGATTCTATGATTCTATGATCTGAACTTCCTGCTTTGAGTTCTATGTCTTTCCCTCTGTCTTGACATGTTCCTAATGGAGCATCTGTCTTTTGCTGCTGCTTGCCTCTATCCTTCACCATTTCTTCACCTGTTCCTACCACCTGTGGGCTCTCTTTTGAGCTGAATTAGGGGAAGAGAGAAAAAGTTAAAAAAACCCAAACAAACCACAACTGTGTAGTCCCCTTAGCTCTTTTTACTTCCATCTCTTCTGGCCAAACTTGACTTAATTTTGATGTATGCCCACAAGTGGAGCTCCAGTCACCATGCATTGCGGAAGGCCTCACTTCTGCAGTGTTCACCTTTGTCCAAGAGTCACGTGGACAATTCTACTGGTACAGTGAAATTTGAATAGCAAATGAAGCAGACTGAGCTCATGGCTAGTGAACACAAGGAAAATTTGCCCCCCCCTTGCTCCAGCTGGCCAGTCAAAGCAAAGGTGGTGATCCTTTATCCCTGGAGTAAACTTTTTTCCTGTCTGACTGCTGCAGATATGCCAAATTCTCATTCTTCATCCTAGCTACAGCTGGATATTTGGTTGTCACTATGAGCCAAAGGTGGGCTGGCAGCTACCGGAGTGAAAGCTCAACCCTGCACATGTATTTTAGACAAGTTCAGTCAAAATTTTGCTATGACTTTGACCTTAGGAAGTGACAGGGCTTTCTGGGAAATCCTGATGAAGAAGCTGGGCATAACTGTACAGTTGCAATACAGCAATACTCTGCATACAATTTAATTATCATAATCTGTAGCAACAGCCCCTAAGATAGTGCATTTTTTTTTGTTGTTTGAAAGTTAACATCAAAAACCAGTTTCTTCATCACCAGAACAGAACAAAGCAGACTTTCCAAAACTCAGAATATAATGGAATTATTAAAAATTAATTGTCACACAATTATGTGTGGGGTACTTTTGCAGTATAGACAACTCTGACAAGTGAAGCACTCCTAAAGGTGAAGAAGAGGAGTCACACTAGCGCTGTCAAGCATCTCAGCTATGTAGGGATGTATGGCAAGTTTCAAAAGCACAGGTGTTGCTCAAGTGCCAAGGTCCTGTTGCAGGTTGGCAGTAATTAGCAGTTGGCCTAACTGCTTACTTGCCATTAAAATCTATGCCTTTGTTGCTAATTCTAAATAGGGTCAATAAAAGCAGGGCTTTGTCAGATCAGCTGATCGCCGTAGTCCCCTGAGAACGTTGTTTTGGTCTGTCAGACCATGGTCTGCTCTTAGCAGTAATATTGTAGAGTCCTTAATGAACTGCAACTTTGTGAATGTCATGGGAGAGTGCTGCTGTCCAGACTCCTGCCCCTCTGCTAACTTGCAAGTCAGTCCTAGGGAACAACCGTTCTTAGTTTTCCAAAAGGACTGTTTTCTTGTCTACAGTTCTATAGTTTCCAAAAAAATTATATTTGTTCTAGTCTAATGGTTTTGTTAAATTGTCTCAATTTCATGGATTTGTAATAGCAAACATGCTCTAAATACATTTTTAATTAGTTGATGAAAATTAAATTATCAATTTGAGATTATCTTCTGCGATACAGATGAAACTAGAACCGGAATAATCAAACATTAATTATTGAAGAAGATTTTACTGAGAAGCCTTCTGCTGAGCATGTTATACTGCAGATGTGTGATACAGAAAATAAAACTTCCCTTTCTGTTACTTGAACTCCAAAACAGGTAAACTGTACCTAAATCACTTGCCATATAGTCCCTAAGCGTAAGCTGCAGGTGAGCTTTCCAAAACAAGTCTCATCTTTCTCCTGTGAACTGTGTTTTTTAGAATTGGAGGAAGCCTCCTTATCAACGTTGAATTAACACACAGATGCAAAATGCTTGTTCCATATATTTTTTTCTGTGGTCCTGCTTTAAGGAGCAGATACATTTTAATTGCCTTACTTGTGTACAGAAACACAGTAGTTCAAGATTTATTTAATATACATCTGATATTACAGTGCTGTAAAATTGAGTAGTTTATAGTGAGTGGTAGTCTCTCTTATGGTGCAAGACTGGTTGCAAAACTCCTTTTATTGCAAATGCTGACAATAGATTTTAGTTTTGGGTTTACCAACTTGTTGATTCCCTTTGCTTTCACCTTAACTTTCCTGCTGTTGGTATTTGGCTGTCAGTGCAGCTCTACATTGTTGTTGGTTTTCAAAATCATCTGAGGAAAGAGTGTGTTTTGATTCATTTGGATGTGAGGAATCATAGTATGCATACATTGGCAAGGGATTCTAGAAGTTATAGTCTAAATGTCAAATATGAAGATTTTCTCCTGAGCAGAAAATCACCTGCTGTCCAGTAGGACAGCCACATAAAAAGCATTCAAGTATGAGCAATCTGGCTAAACCATTGACAGAGAATTTAAAGTGTTTTCTGAACTGAAAATTGTTGTACTGGATAGTCAGAGAGCTGAGCCATCCCCAGGTGGACTTAGAAGCATCCAACCCAAATATGAAAAGGAGAGTTAGCTTCCAAAATAAATTATTATGAGTAGACATTTGTAGTAGACAAAGCCAAATATGTTTTCCCTCTTCTGCTTTCATATCAACAGATGATGGAAGTTACTTAGTTTATACTGAAAATGTTGGAATGTGATAGTTGAGCAGAGTTGTCACACCTGTGTTATGCTTTCCTGGTTGTCTAGACATTCCAGCTTCCGTTCATTCCTGCAGATCTGAATCTATCACCTGTGCTTAATACTTGTCTATTGAAAAAAGTAAATACTCCTCCAAATGGTGTCATGTACATGCTCTTCCAACTTCAAACAGGCCTTTAATTCTCTTGGGTTATGTGAAGTATGCTGGTGTCAAGATAGAAAGATTACATTCGAGGAACCAGATGTTCATTCTCGTGAGATTTTTTTTAATAGACCTACCCATACATCTGCTGTTTTCAGCTACATCAGAGTGAGTGTCGTGGTTTCAGCCCAGCCGGTAACAAAGGACCACGCAGCCGCTCGCTCACTCCTCCCGCCCCCCTCCGGTGGGATAGGGAGGAGACAGAGGAGAGAAAAGAAAAAAAACCTGGAACCTCGAGGGTTGAGATAAAGGCAGTTTACTGGGACAACACAAAAAAATTACAACAACAACAACGGTACTAATGAAAGAGTATACAAAAAGAGTGATGCACAGTGCAACTGCTCACCACCCGGAACCCAACGCTCTGCCACTTCCCCCACTGAAGGTCGAGAGCTCCCCCCGGCCCGCTCCCCATTTATATACTGAGCATGATGTCACATGGTATGGAATAGCTCCTTGGCTAGTTCAGGTCAGCTGCCCCGGCTATGCCCCCCACCTCCCAGGTTCCTGTAAAAATTAACTCTATCCCAGCTGAACCCAGGACATTATCCACCCCTTATTCTATACCATCTACATCATGCCCAGATCTTACATTTTCCAATCAACCACTACCACTTTCCTTGTCTTATATATATATATATAAAGTATATGGACACCCTCCCACTACACACACACTCAAATAGTATTCCCTTAGTCGATGGGCTATCCCTCTAATGTGTCCATCAATTTTATTTAGTCCATGACTTTGGGGCTCCATCTGTTGTAACAGTTCTTCAGGATAAGAGAGATGGTGTGAGATGTTGGGTTGTTGTATGCTGCCTCTGGAAGTTGGGGCTAGTACATTTGGTGCAACCCACGCCTTTGGTCTGCAGGTCGAAGATGTTGATCTTGAGGAAATTGCTGGGTGCCAGTTCAAGTTCTATCACTGTTGTACTTGGCTCAGTTTCAAAGTCCATCCTGCAGTCATTTGGGTAATTCTTACAGTAATACCCTTGATATGGCATATAGACACTATAGATACAATGACATGCATTGGCAGGTTATTTAGCAGTTAAATATCATACAGCCCAATTCACTGGCTATTCTCTCCCAAAATCAAATCTCCCTGAGGTACACATTGAACTTCCCCATCCTTCTGCATCACCCACCAGGTGTACCCAGGTCCTTGAGCAAAAACAACCCCTTGAATGGGTTTGCCTCTGCTTGAGGGAGGACTAACCCAGACTGTCTTTCCTAACATACTCCTCATGCGCACTACAGGGACTTTATCCCCTTCTACAGTATGTGGAAGTCTTGGTTGGGCGGGGCCAGCCCGATTGGCAGATCCTCTAGTATTAACTAACCAGGTGGCTTTTGTTAAATGTGTATCCCAATGTTTAAAAGTCCCACCCCCCATCGCTCTCAATGTAGTTTTCAGCAGTCCATTGTATCGTTCGATTTTTCCAGAGGCCGGTGCGTGATAAGGGATGTGATATACCCACTCAATGCCATGTTCTTTGGCCCAGGTGTCTATGAGGTTGTTTCGGAAGTGAGTCCCGTTGTCCGACTCGATTCTTTCTGGGGTGCCGTGTTGCCATAAAACTTTCTCTTCAAGGCCAGGATAGTGTTCTGGGTGGTGGCATGGGACACAGGATATGTTTCCAGCCATCCAGTGGTTGCTTCCACCATTGTAAGCACATGGCACTTGCCTTGGCGGGTTCGTGGGAGTGTGATGTAGTCAATCTGCCAGGCTTCCCACTGTTTATATTTCAGCCATCGCCCTCCATACGACAGGGGTTTTAGCCACTTGGCTTGCTTAATTGCAGCATGTTTCACATTCATGGATGACCTGTGCGATAGTGTCCATGGTCAAGTCCACCCCTCGATCTTGAGCCCATCTATATGTTGCATCTCTTCCCTGATGACCTGAGGTATCGTGGGCCCACTGAGCCATAAATAGCTCACCCCTATGTTGCCATTCCAGGTCCACCTGAGACACTTCAATCTTGGCGGCCTGATCTGCCTGCTGGTTGTTTTGATGTTCTTCAGTGGCCCGACTCTTGGGTACATGAGCATCTACATGACGTACTTTTACAACCAGATTCTCTAGCCGGGACGCAATATCTTGCCACAGTGTGGCAGCCCAGATGGGTTTACCTCTGTGCTGCCAGTTGCTCTGCTTCCATTGCTGTAGCCACCCCCACAGGGCGTTTGCCACCATCCATGAGTCAGTATAGAGATAGAGCACTGGCCACTTCTCTCTTTCAGCAATGTCTAACGCTAGCTGGATGGCTTTCATTTCTGCAAACTGACTCGATTCACCTTGTCCTTCAGCGGTTTCTGTGACTTGTTGTGTAGGACTCCATACAGCAGCCTTCCACCCCCGATGCTTTAACACAATGCGACAGGACCCATCAGTGAACAGGGCATATTGCCTCTCATTTTCTGGCAGTTTATTATACAGCGGGGCCTCTTCAGCATGTGTCACCTCCTCCTCTGGCGACATTCCAAAATCTTTGCCTTCTGGCCAGTCCATGCTCACTTCCACAATTCCTGGGTGACTGGGGTTTCCTATTGGAGCTCACTGTGTGATCAGTGAGACCCACTTACTCCACGTGGCATCAGTTGCATGATGTGTAGAGGAGACCCTCCCTTTGAACATCCAGCCCAGCACTGGCAGTCGGGGTGCTAAGAGGAGCTCTGTTTCAGTACCAACCACTTCTGAGGCGGCTCAAACTCCTTCATATGCTCCCAATATCTCTTTTTCAGTTGGAGTATAGCGAGCCTCGGATCCTCTGTATCCCCGACTCCAAAACCCCAGGGGTCGGCCTCGGGTCTCCCCAGGTGCTTTCTGCCAGAGGCTCCAGGTAGGGCCATTCTCCCCAGCTGCAGTATAGAGCACATTTTTAACATCTTGTCCTGCCCGGACTGGCCCAAGGGCTACTGCATGAACAATCTCCCGTTTAATTTGTTCAAAGGCTTGTTGTTGCTCAGGGCCCCATTTAAAATCGTTCTTCTTCCGGGTAACTTGGTAGAGAGGGCTTACAATTTGACTGTAATTTGGAATATGCATTCTCCAAAAGCCCACAACACCTAAGAAAGCCTGTGTTTCCTTTTTATTAGTCGGGGGAGACATAGCTGCTATTTTGTTGATCACATCCATTGGGATCTGACGACCCCCGTCTTGCCATTTTACTCCTAAGAACTGGATCTCCTCTGCAGGTCCCTTGACCTTACTTTCTTTTATGGCAAAACCAGCCTTCAAAAGGATTTGGATTATTTTCTTCCCTTTCTCAAAAACTTCTTCTGCCATGTTGCCCCATACGATGATGTCATCAATGTATTGCAGGTGCTCTGGAGCTTCACCTTTTTCTAGTGCAGCCTGGATCAGTCCATGGCAAATAGTGGGGCTGTGTTTCCACCCCTGGGGCAGTCAATTCCAGGTGTACTGGACGCCCCTCCAAGTGAAAGCAAACTGTGGCCTGCACTCCGCTGCCAAAGGAATGGAGAAAAATGCATTAGCAATGTCAGTTGTGGCATACCATTTAGCTGCCTTTGATTCCAGTTCATATTGAAGCTCTAACATATCTGGCACAGCAGCACTCAGCGGTGGCGTGACTTCATTCAGCCCACGATAATCTACTGTTAGTCTCCATTCCCCATGAGATTTCCGCACGGGCCATATGGGACTATTAAAGGGTGAGTGAGTCTTGCTGATCACTCCTTGGGTCTCCAATTGGCAAATCAGCTTATGGATGGGGATCAGGGAGTCTCGGTTGGTGCGATATTGCCGCCGGTGCACCGTCGTGGTAGCAATTGGCACCTGTTGTTCTTCAACCTTCAGCAACCCCACAACCGAAGGGTCTTGGGAGAGACCAGGCAGGGTAGACAGCTCTTCAATCTCCTCCGTCTCCAATGCAGCTATACCAAAGGCCCAACGGTACCCTTTTGGGTCCTTGAAATACCCCCTCCTGAGATAATCTATACCAAGGATGCACAGGGCCTCTGGGCCAGTTGCAATGGGGTGTTTATGCCACTCATTCCCGGTTAGACTCATTTCAGCTTCCAATAGGGTTAGCTCTTGGGATCCCCCTGTCACACCAGAGATGCAGATGGGTTCTACCCCTTTATAACTTGATGGCATTAGGGTGCATTGTGCACCAGTGTCTACTAGAGCCTTATATTCCTGTGGGTCTGATGTGCCAGGCCATCGAATCCACACTGTCCAGTAGACTCGGTTGTCCCTCTCCTCCACCTGGCTGGAGGCAGGGCCCCTCTAATCCTGGTTAGAATATCCGTTACTCACTTTTCGCACACGTGAATCAGAAGTCCCTTCAAGAGGATCAGAAATGAGATCAGCCTGTCTACTGCATCCGGGGGACTGCTCATGGGAAACCGGAGCAGCAGTTTTCCAAGAAGAATCCTCTTTTCTGGTTGCTTTTTCTCGCAACTCCCATACCCGTGCATCCAGGACTGAGGTAGGTTTTCCATCCCACTTCCTCATGTCCTCTCCATGGTCATGCAGGTAAAACCACAGGTTAGCCCATCGTGTGTACTTTCTCTCTCCTCTCTCTTGGGCAGAGGAATGCTTACTCCCAATAACTGCGATGCGGGCCTGTACAGGTGAGGAGGAGGACATATCCACTTTGAATTGCTGGAACTCTCGGGACAATTCCTCTACAGCTGAGACACAGGCCCATAGGGAGGAAGAGAGACTTCCTTCATATTGCCGGAGTTGGACAGCCAATTCATCCACCGTTTGTCCATAGCCTTCTTTCCAGGACATTACTGCCAATGAGTTGGCATAGGTTGGTGGTGCACTTCGTAGAAACTTCTGCCACATGGGTTGTGTGCATTGGACTTCATCTGGATCTGTGGGTGACTGCGCATTTTCTGGATCATTATAAATCACCTCCAGCACAGCTAATTCCCTCAGGTATTGGATACCTCTCTCCATGGTGGTCCACTTGCCTTGGTGACATTTAACTTCATCCTTGAAGGGGTATCTTTCCTTTACACCTAACAGAAGTCGCCTCCAGAGGCTGAGGACTTGTGTTTTTCTCCCAATCGCCTTGTCGATGCCCCCTTCCCTAGATAGAGATCCCAGCTGCTTGGCTTCCTTACCCTCTAATTCCACACTACTAGCCCCATTATCCCAGCATCAGAGCAGCCAGGTAACAATGTGCTCACCTGGGTGGTGGCTAAAATCTTTTCGCATGTCACACAACTCACTTAGGGATAGAGATTGGTTAATTATTTCAGGTTCTGCCTCTTCCTCCTGTTCTCGCGATGACCCTGGTTCATCTTCATCTCTCACTAAGCGAACTGATTTCTTTGTGTGTTTCTTTTTCTGTACAGGGGCGACTGATACTGGCACAGGTTGGTTCTCTGGTTTAGCTGCAGTACCTGTCACCGGGGTTGGGGTAGCCACAGTGCCTGTTGTCGGGGATTGGGTAGCCACGGTGCATGTTGCCCTGTTTTCCATCCTTTCCCCCTTTTCCCCCTGAAGTTGCTGCCTAATATCAAGCAGTGTTTGGTAGATACTGGCCAGGGCCCAGCACAGTGTAGTGAGTTGTGTGTCTCTGGGATAGCCACAGCATTTTTCTTTCAAATATTCTACCACTTCATGAGGGTTCTGTAGTTGTTTGGGAGTGAACTTCCAAGCCACTGGAGGTGAGAAGTTCTCTAGATACCTGCCCATATCCTCCCACATGCCGTGCCACCCATGAATATCCAGCTTTGGGGCAGATCTCTGGGTGGTACTCTTAAAGAGCCTTTTTGTAGCCCTAAACAAGACCTGAAACATATTCAGGAGGCATAGCAATAACAACACACTGGCTTGCGCATCCCAAGGATATTCAAAATTCTCAAAAGCTGTTGTAATTAGTCGGAAGGAGAGAAGGGAGGTGAACGGACGGGGGGAAGTATCCCCCCCTGACTTCCCCATGGGTTGGGTGTAATTACCAATAAAATCCGACAGAAGGTGCCCAAAGTATGGAAATGATATCACTGCCTCATACAGATACCAGCTTAACCTCATGACCAGTGATGTAATCATTTCACAAGTCGACATTGCCCAGTACAGCAAAATGATAATCCCAATCACTCTCCCAGAGATGAGATACGCAACTACAGGCAATACATAGAGCATATAAGAGCTTACAAAATGCCACCATGTAAACAAATGAATCGACATTGTGACTAACATCTATTTATCTAGTATAAGAAATGCGTATGACAAATTTGTTTCAACACGCTCTGGCCAGATCTGTCGTTATCTCAACCCTTCGTGTCGCTCTTCGGGCGCCAAAAAGGACTGTCGTGGTTTCAGCCCAGCCGGTAACAAAGGACCACGCAGCCGCTCGCTCACTCCTTCCGCCCCCCTCCGGTGGGATAGGGAGGAGACGGAGGAGAGAAAAGAAGAAAAACCTGGAACCTCGAGGGTTGAGATAAAGGCAGTTTACTGGGACAACACAAAAAAATTACAACAACAACAATGGTACTAATGAAAGAGTATACAAAAAGAGTGATGCACAGTGCAACTGCTCACCACCTGGAACCCAATGCTCCGCCACTTCCCCTACCGAAAGTCAAGAGAGCTCCCCCCGGCCCGCTCCCCATTTATATACTGAGCATGATGTCACATGGTATGGAATAGCTCCTTGGCTAGTTCAGGTCAGCTGCCCCGGCTATGCCCCCCACCTCCCAGGTTCCTGTAAAAATTAACTCTATCCCAGCTGAACCCAGGACAGTGAGGAAGTGTGTATTTGTGACTATGGTACCGCAAGCTTTTCAAACATATCTGTGAAAGATGCTATCCAATTTGCTTTAATGATTGTCCATTTATATGTCCTTTGTTGTTGTAGTATGGCTTGCAACAGCTACCTCAATGTCCTTCTCTTGAAAATGAATCCTATTCCATCTTAAAAAAGATAAATTTATTCTTTGTACTTGAAACAGTGTTACCACAGTTCACTCCTCTTTTCCATACCTCAGTCATCTGTCATCTTTCCAAAGCTTCAAAACTCTCAAGAGAGTACAGTGCACGTTAGATGTGAGAAGAGTGCTGTCTCAGTAAGACTGACTTGATCAGGAAAATTCTCTTCTTTTCTTCTCCTGCCCTTTCACCTGAAATGACTCCTTCAGGAAACATCCAATCCTTCTGTACCTCAGTGGAATGAAGTGCTGTATTGTTGGATCTTAATCACATATGAATGGCTCCAGAAGGGATCAGAGGCCAAAACCTGTGCCAGCATCCATAGAGACAACATGTAAATCTCTGGTCATTCAGTGAACTGTGTCACTCTAGGCTTGACCTCCACTTCTTTGCACAAACTTCCTTCTGCAGGAAGGTGGCCTAGATCACAGTCCTAAAATATATTAATGCTGGTAATTGCATGGAAAGAGTTTTGGGGTTTTTTTCCTTCTGTTTGATGTCTCTCTACTAATTTTTCTCCTCACAGTTTACTGCTTCTGAATATACTCAGATTTAAGTACAAACCAGGATTCAAAATGTTCCAGATTTATCTGTATCAGATACAGGCATGGTCTATATCACTGCAGTATCACAGTGGCTTGCAATCTGTAGTATTTTTAAAAGAATAATACAATAAAAAATTACCACAAACTGCTCTTAGCTGGGAGAGGCATTGTTACCCTCTTCCCTCTGGTTTTGGAAGGGTGGCTGTTGTGAGGTTAGTATCGTGTGACCAAGCCCAGTGTGCTATAGAGAGGTCTGAACAGTAGCTGTTTCTACCAGTAGAAAGAAATAGCCTTAAAATGTTTGAATGGGCAATGAGTAATTAAATTAAATACTACTATTCCCTCACAAAGAATACTTAAAAGAAGGAATCTAAAAGCTTTTTGAATTGTGCCTGTTCTAAACAATGTTGTTATTTCCAGCAGACAACTCCTGTTTTACACTCTCTCCCTTCTCCTCACTTTTCCATGCAGTCAATCATTCACTAGTATATATTGTTCAGTTAGCACAGGTGTGTGATTACAAATGAACTTGAGTCTAACTTGCAGTGGTAAAAATGTACTATGCACAAGTATGTGCCAATATTGAAGTATAAGACCATAGATGGTTTTTTCTTTCTATAAAATGGGTTTCTGTTGCATTGGATGCGTATGTATCTCCACTGATTGGGACTGGTGATAGGTAGATGAATTGTTCATGAAAAAAAATTACTTGACCAAGTGTTTTACTACTTTATAGCCCATCAAGATGTTGGGAGTGCTTAATGAGGTGAAACAGTATTAGATATGACATTAACGAGACATACCTCTGTATTTCTCCTCTTGCTTCAGTTAGACATTTTTGTGCAGCCATTTTAATGATAATGTCACTTTTCCTTTTTATATGATACAAATTGAGATGTTCTTCTTGCCTCTAGACTAACGTGTAGTTGATGTCTCCAGTATAGCTAAAGTGCAATCCTATATCTTTCTTATACTGTTGTATCAAGTGTGAGTAAATTACATAACTGATAATAAACTTACTGTCATCTCTGAATGTTAGTGAAAAGAAGATAGAGAATGAGAAGTTGCATGTCATCCAGGATATTTGTGTTGTTTATTGAGTTATCTGTCTGTTACTGCCATGTTTTAAAATGTCATCCAGTGAAGAAGGAAAACCAAATGACTTAACTGATCAATCATATACTGTGAATAATGAAAAGCAAATAATTGAACTGTTCATGTTTACCCTTTAGGTTAGAAAATTCATTGTGCAAAGTAAATGACTGAGTGTGTTCACAGAAATAAAGATTGGTTTATATGTGACCTGTGAGTGTACAGGCTATATTAGCAGAACAATATATCTTCAAAAATAATTTCATTGGCTTTTTATCTTCATATACTCTATCCATAAATACAGACAAGGCTAAAAGGGAAGAAACTTAGTGTTTTAACTAATACTTCTGGTAAAATTCATAACATTTGCATATGTTAACCTTTAATACAAAATGGAATATACAAATCCTACTAGAAATGTTATGGTGTTGCATGTGTTTTGTATAAAATAAGCAGAACTGCTCTCTCCCCTCCCCCAAGAATAGCTGAAGATCCAATCAGACCACCAGCCAGTGAATTTTTTTTTATAGGATCCAGTAGTACTTGTTTGTCCTGTATTTGTCTTTAATCTAAACCCAGTTGATTGCCTTTATACCTTATTTTTACTGATAGCTGCTTCTGATGCATTTTAACTCTTATCAAGGGAACAAATGAATCATTTTTTGTTTCCTGAGAAAAATGTTCACCTTGATTTTCTGAGCATTGTCCACTTTTCAGTATACTCTGCTTCAAGCAACCTCAAGTCCATTTGCAGATTTGTGCTTTCTAGTTGGCAAACATCAAGCTGATACACTACCAGCTGGGCTGGAATTTTTTCTTTTAATATGATGTCATTTCTGCTGTGATAGATAAGACATCATTAGAAGCAGGATGTTTTATTGCTTGTAAGTCATCTAAAGCCATTTTATGTGGTTGATCTCTTCACACCTCTACTTCCCCTCTCCAATTCCTGTTGCACTGCCTGTGGTCTGACTGACATGATGATGACACTGTTCTTTCTATTAATCTATCTACAACTGGGCTTATAAAACAGCGTGGCTGGTGGCACTCTTCACTGGATGTTGAGTAAACTGCTCTACAATGTGCAAATACTTCTTTATTCAAAGTCTGAGAATTTTATTCTTCTCCAAAATAGTTTTGCAGTAGGCAGCATAGTATCTTTTCCAGCTTTTCTGGACCAATATATAAAGCATTTTATTTGTTGTATTGATAAAAAAACCCCACCCTATTTTTAGTGCTTCATCTTGTAATGAGGTAATTTCTTTTTTGAGAGGACAGTTGGAAATGTTCCATTAGCAAGATTTCAAATTTTAACTATTACCGCATAGACTTTTTTTTGGTTTAAGTCACTAAAGCATCTGTGAATTATTAGCAATGTATCATTAGTACACTGATTCATTATAAACCAATAGTAACATTTTCCAGTTATGGAAGCAAACATAAAACATTACTTTGCAAAATCTAATCTGTTCACTAACACTGGCTTGGTCTATCTGCCTGTATTTATAGGACCATGCTAAACATTTAGATCTAAAATTCTACTGAACATATTTTTAGCTGTGGGGTTTTTTTAATATATTCAACTCCATTACCTCCTTGCAATGGTTTATTCTTTTTCTTTGAAATTTGGATCACTGTAAAGTTGAAAACCAAGTCCCTGAGCTGGAGATTGAGGAATATTCAGTAGTCTGTTGCTAGTTATGCCCTTCTCATGCCACCCACTGCCTAAAAGACATAACAAAATTGTAATACTAAATCTAACTGGAAGTGTCAGGTGTAAAACCACAATTTAATGCTACATTCAGACTATAGAAAAATAGCAACTCAGATTTATTTTGGGTGCTTATAGCTGAAAGATGTTCTATCAATTGTTTTATCATCTTTGTGCTATTTTGGAACTGCACAGGCTGTGGTGAAATAACACTAGATCCTATACCATACATCTTGGCATAGAAATGGCAGAATAGTTTAATTGTATCAAACCTTTCAATTACTGCCCTACAAATGACTCTTTGTTCTTGATGAGTTTCTTGTTCAAGTAACCCTCAACCTCATAAAATACTAGACTCATACTGAAACCTACACTTTATAAAAAAAATTTTGAGTACATTTTCAAAAACCTAGTGATACGCTATAACCTTTTAGTTAGCCACTAGTGGTCAGCAAACTTATCATATGGTGATTTCTAATGTAAAGAAAACTCAATTAGTAATTGAAAATGTGCAGAATTGAGACTTATCTTGAGCACCGAACCCCAAAATTAAAGAGGTGATTATACCTTCATTAGACCACAATTTTAAATAGGTAGTGTGGTGGGTTGACTCTGGCTGGATGCCAGGTGCCCACCAAAGCCGCTCTATCACTCTCCCCCCATCAGCTGGACAGGGGAGAGAAAATATAACAAAAGGCTCATGGGTCAAGATAAGGACAGGGAAAGGTCACTCACTAATTACCATCACAGGCAAAACAGACTTGACTTGGGGAAAATTAATTTATTACCAATCCAACCAGACTAGGGTAGTGAGAAATAAAACCAAATCTCAGAACACCTTCCCCCCACCCCTCCCTTCTTCCCGGGCACAACTTCACTCCCAATTTTCTCTGCCTCCTTCCCCCGAGCGGCGCAGAGGGATGGGGAATGGGGGTTACGGTCAGTTCATCATGCATTGTCTCTACCGCTCCTTCCTCCTCAGGGGAAGGACTCATCACACTCTTCCCCTGCTCCAGCGTGGGGTCCCTCCCATGGGAGACAGTCCTCCTCGAACTTCTCCGACATGAGTCCTTCCCACGGGCTGCAGTTCTTCACGAACTGCTCCAGCATGGGTCCTTTCCATGGCATGCAGTCCTTCAGGAGCACACTGCCCCAGCGTGGGTCCCCCATGGGGTCACAAGTCCTGCCAGAAAACCTGCTCCAACGTGGGGTCCTCTCTCCACAGGTCCACAGGTCCTGCCAGGAGCCTGCTCTAGTGTGGGCTTCCCATGGGGTCACAGCCTCCTTTGGGTGCATCCACCTGCTCCGGCATGGGGTCCTCCATGGGCTGCAGGGGGACAGCCTGCCTCACCATGGTCTTCACCACGGGCTGCAGGGGAATCTCTGCTCCGGCGCCTGGAGCACCTCCTCCCCCTCCTTCTTCACTGACCTTGGTGTCTGTAGATTTGTTTCTCTCACATGTTCTCACTCCTCTCTCTGGCTGCAGTTTCTGTTGCACAGCAACTTTTTCCCCTTCTTAAATATGTTATCACAGAGGTGCTACCACCATCGCTGATGGGCTTGGCCTTGGCCAACAGTGGGTCCATCTTGGAGCCGACTGGCATTGGCTCTGTCGGACACAGAGGAAGCTTCTAGCAGCTTCTCACGGAAGCCACCCCTGTAGCCTCCCAGCTGCCAAAATCTTGCCATGCAAACTCAATATAGGTAGGTTATTCTATAAGGTGAGTGGATAGGAAAGTGCTTAGAAAAATCTGTTTCACTAAGATATTTTAGTCAACTGGTATTAATCTTCTCATCTGCTTAAAAAGTTAATATCATTATATTTGCTATATACGATTTTCTTACCAGTGAGAAGCTTATCAAGGTGTAACACTAGGACTTGTTGGTAAAACTGCAAGTCAGATTCAGAGGTAGAGGGAAGAAGCTGCCTGTTAGCCTGCAGAACCCAGGTTTCCCTTTCTGGTGGAATCACTTGACTTGCTTTCATTGATATAATCATGAGAATTGGGGCATCATCATGACACAATCTTCCTGCCTTCTGGTGCTTTTCTTCAGAAGAAATTTGGCTTTTCACTGACACTGTAAAGGCACTCCACAGTCTAGGCATACAAGGGCAATCCTTAATTCACTTAATCACAGTAACAATAGCTTTATTACAGATAAGCATCTTCAGTATTATTATCAGTAGCTCTCCTTCAAGGAGACCGTAAGTTTTATAGATGCTGGCTGTCTGTCCTATAATTTGGCCATTCTTTGGCGAGGAGTGTGGTTTCTTTGGGTATGGGGTTTTTTTATGTGAAGGTTGATATCCTGAGATATCAGTGTGGTCTTTCTTCTTTCATGTGTATGCAACTCTTGATCTACTGCCTATTATTTCATCTTTTCCTTGAAATGTGGGTCAGGATAATGTAGGGCAAGTGGTATCTTGGTGCAGTGAGTGAAGAATATTCATTACTCTTTTGCTTGTCCCTTCCCATGGGACCTTTTTACTAAAAGACTTCTCAAACTGGTAGAACTCCCTACTACAATTTATGGTAATGGAAGGAATAATGCTGGAGCTTGGAAAAAGAGAGATTCTAGCCTATTACCTTTAAGTCAAAAGAACCATACAGTTCTTCAACATCTCATTGTGTTCACTCATCTTCTCAAAATCCTTCTGGTCATTCCTAGCTTTTCCAGCATCATCACTGCAAACTTCTGTAGTAGTTCATTGCCATCGCCTCCCAACACTGGAAATAGCTCAGTTACCTGGCTAAAAACATCCTCTCTCAGTGTAAAGTGCTCCCTTTTTGCCTTATCTATGATTCTTCATGCATTTCCTAACATTTTAGAGGTAGTGGTAAATTGGTTGTGCACAGTGGTGTTCTCTATATCCCTGTGTACAGGACTGTGTCTGACTTGAGCTGCGTGGCTTTACTCAAGCAAGGTCTTAGAGAGCATGAAAGGGTTCTGCCATATTTCTAGGTGGAGAGTTGTTTAATATCAAGAAATGGAGATGAGTCTGGAGCTGCCTGGAATACCTGGAGTGGTGGCTTGTTGTGAGTTTGGAAGCATTGGTGCTTCCAGAGGCCTGGACCTAGAAAACCCAAAGCACAGATTTGCCTCCACTAACTGGAGGACTAGGAGGAAATCCTCAGAAACAACTGGCACTGGAGGAACTGGGAGGTCACAGAGCCCATGGTGTCCTGGGAGTCAGGAACTAAAGTGGTGCCAGGGTCTCTGGGAGCACTTTTTGCTTCAGAAATACCATACATTAGCTTTTTCCAAAATGGATTTATTTCACAGTTTCTGCTTTCAAACCAGAAATGGTTAATTGCAGCTAGTTATGGGCTTCCATTGCCTCTGCACAGACTCTGTATAATGAATACTCCCATCAGCAAAGAACCTGAAGGGAGGTTGAAACCATCCTACGTTTATACACTCTGCTCTGTACCTGATACAGAACAAGCAGAATAGGCATGACTGCTGTCTGATCTTCTGTGCATGAGAGCACACTTCTTGGAGAACCACAGCTACTGCTGAATAAATGGCTTTTCTTTTGTGTTCATACTGGCTTGGAACGGTTTCACCAGTGTAAATGTGGGGAACCAACCACAAAGCCCTTAGAAATCCTGTTCTTTGCTGTTGATACAAGAATACGTGTCCATACAGTGTTTTGGTGCTTTGCAGATGTGGGCACAGTATACAAATGTTATTTTTTCAAGTACTAGATTTATATACATGTTCAGGCAAACACAGATGAATCATCACATGTGCACCTCTCCAGAAAATACTGTTTAACTGTTATCTGAACAGAAAACATGCCATATGCAGAAGGGATGTCATAATAAGGATTGATCTTTTGACTTCTCATTATTCTAAAGGTTATTTTGACATTCAACAGGTAAAATTGGGGTGGGGGGTGGGGGGAGTAAAACTCAGCACTTGTGTACCTGTGTCTCAGGTTTTGTTATTAGTTGAAGACACAATCTGTATTTAAAGCTAGCATGTTTTGCTGCTGAAATCAGTATATTCTGTTGTTCGTATTGTATTCTGAAGTAAACCATGAATATCTGCAGTCTATTAAAAAAAAAAAAGCTATGAAAACTCTGAAAGACTCTGAAAGATACC
Source organism: Haliaeetus albicilla (assembly GCF_947461875.1). NCBI lineage: Eukaryota > Metazoa > Chordata > Aves > Accipitriformes > Accipitridae > Haliaeetus > Haliaeetus albicilla. Next base: position 21,530,823 of record NC_091515.1, on the reverse strand, counting down.
TACTTAAAGGTCTTGAGTGTTGAATTTCTACTAGTTTATATTCCTTAAGTTATTTAACTGAAGATGTAACAAAAAAAACCAAACCTGAGTGAGAGAAGGTGGAGAGGAGATGAGTGGTGGTATAGTAAAAGCTTTTAATAGGTTTCTTGTAAAATTATCTTTGGATATGCTCCTTTTTTTTTTAACATTTGGGCAATGATAGCAATTTCAGCAAATTATCCTAAGTTTAAATTGATTTTAAATTCCGTTATTTTAGGATATCTTAATAATATATTTGGATATGCTAAGAATAAACTTGTATAGAAAATTATCCTTATATGCAGTAAATTGGCATTTTTGTGTCTATGTAGTATGTGGAAAAAAAGAAGTGATTTTTAGATGTCCTCCAAATATCTGACTTTAACTAAGGTTAATTTTCAGCATTACTCTTTAGGATTTTATATTCTAACACTTTAACTGTAAGTATGTTGCTGTCAGACAGTATCTGTTGCAACCCACAGTACTTCAGAAAACACAGTGAGTAAGAGAGGAAGCAATAGGAGCAATAACTTAAAGGGTTAGTTGTGGGCTGAAAATGTACAGTCCAATACAGAGAAATTACAGGTTAATACTGCATTTGAAAATCTGTTATCTGATTTCCACTTCTCTCCTGATTAATTCTTTGGAATAAATTAAAAAATTAAAGCTTTAGATACTGAAGGAAAAGGTTTTTTACTGCTCTTTCATTGCGTGCTTTTTTGTACAATGCCTCCTTCTCTGTTCTCATTGTTTCACTCGTCACTCAAGAAGGGATGTTTACTTTGGGGGTTGGATACTGTGAGCCCCTGTGTCTTGGTTGTCCAGCCCAGCACTGGTTCTATGAATCTTCATCTGGAATTCTGGTTTTCTCTATATAGATATGCTGCTGCCGTTCTCATGTTATCTGTATATCTTCCAGTTGTAGGAAAAGCACATGCTTATATAAATAGAATATGCTGGGTGAATGAGACATTGAAGGCAAAGTATAGGTGTATGTTTTTGGCAGTTACCTGATTCTTACTATTTCTTTTGAACAAATTAACAGAATGTAACCAAAGAACTCTAATATGCCATAGTACATTGTTGCATGGTAAAGGCTTGCATGAAAAGAACTGATAGATGCTAGTAGCGCCTCACAGTCTATCTTTGCTTTCATCCACATATATGCAAATTTCAGTAGTATATTTGTACCCTCAGCAGTTTTCTGTCCTCATTCTCATCAGTCTTATTTGTTCTACACCCATCATTACATGACTGTATGTATTTGTATAAAAAATACTTATTCATTTAAAAAATCTTCCACTCTCTCCATCCTGATAGATTATGCAATATTTTATATTTTACAGTAAGCACCCCTCTGTATTCTTCTTCTAGCTCTCCAGCTCATTCTCCTTTTTCTTGTCTCACACTTGCATTTGACAGTACTGCATGCTCTCTGTTTGGAACAGCGTGTCTATGCTGATTTGCCAGGCATCCTATTTCTTCATTCAGAACAGTTAGGAATGTTCTTTAAAATATGTTTCTTTCAGCAGTCATTTGCAATCTGAAAAGGGTAGTGTCTTGTGGCCACTGAAGATAACATCTGTTCCACAAACCACTGTGTAAATTATTTTGTGGAATATGTGTATAAGTGACTGTATTCCTCTTTGTAAAGACTTACAAGCCAAAAATATTGGCCAGGTCTATTATAAAGCTAAGTACAAAACTCAGTTGGAAGTGTTTCAGATAATCTTTTGTAAAAAGCAAAATTAAAAAAAAAAAAAAAAGGAAAGCTGTACAAACTAGAAGTACTAATTTGTAAAGCATTCTACCTGTGAGGAGTTGTACAAAAAGGCTTCTGATGGTTTTGAAATCTTGTCTGGAGAAATTGCTTACCCTACCATCACACAGAAATACTGAAGAAGACAGTCTTGGGTTTTCTTTTGGTTTTACTTCAGCAGGTCATACTTTAAGACCCCCGAAAAAGCAGCTCAGTTACATAATTTTGATTATTATAATGTGCATTTAATTGATTCATTGCAAATTTTTAACATTGCACATACAGACTTTAGATTCAATGGCACATAAAAGTCAGCTGGCAATAAATATTTAACTTCAAAGAACTAGAATTTAAGAGCATTTCGATGGCTGATAGTGTTGTTTAACCTCAAACTAGTGTTCCTGGGAACAGCCCTGTGCATAGGTTGCTGCAGAGGTCTGCTCCAGACCACAGCATATCACCATCCCTTCCCATCAGCTGAGGCACTTCCATTCCCCTCCCTGTTGCGTAAGAGGTATTCCATATGGAGTCAATAAATATGAGGTATAGGTGTTTTAGGAGGAGTGCTTACTAGACATAGGTGCATTACAGGGATCCCTCTAGACATGGATGAGATCATTGTTATGAAGAAGCTTACGAGCAGGCATATGTGAAGTATCGACAGTGGTGATTTAAGCAATGGGTTCCACTCTATGGTTAGTAGGTCAACATTTGTGGTTTCTATTTAATTTGCCAGAATTTCCTTTCTTTTGTTTTCTGTTTTCCTTTTTTAAACATGACTTCTTCTACCTCTAATGCCATCCTTTTCCTTATTAAAACTGTTGAAAGCTTTTTTTTTTCTTTTAAACTCTTCTGTAGCAATATAAATATACTCTGAGCCTCTAATTATGGTATTTTTTTCTATGCCACCTGCAAGCATTTTACCTTTTTAGCTGCACAGTTAATTTTCTTTAAGTTACTGATTTGATGTAGTTTCCCTTTTTAAAACTTAATGCTATGTGATGGACTTCTGCCTTTTTCTCTTCTCCAAAGATATTGAATTTGTGCATGCTTTAGTCACTGTTACAGGCAGCTCTTCTGTTGTTCATGGACTCAGCAATCAAAATTGCCTTTCTCTCCTGGGTCTTCTAAACTGTTGCTCCAAAAGGCAGATTTTTATGGATTCCAAAAATGTGATCTCAGCATCACAGCTCAATGAAACATTTGCAATATGAATATGGGGAACCCCAATCTCCTGTTATTACTGCATTTCTTGTTCATGCAGATTTGAGATAAATGAATGAACCATTTCTTGTGGTTAGTATATGGATTCAGCAAATTAGGTAATTTTAATTTAATTCATACCTCCACCAGTCACCCTCTTGCAGTAGTACTTGCTTAATCCTGTGAATGTCTTTGAAAAATTCAGATTAGTGAGGACACTGACATGGCTGTGCAGCTTTTGATTAGATATAACATACACATGTTATTACAGGTTTTTTTATTCCCAGCAAAATTCTTCAGTAAAACAGCAATGGATAAAAAAACATTTTATCCATTAAATTCTCTCAATACAGCTTGGTAATATAAGTGACTGCCTGCATTTTGTATTTGTTTACAACAGGTTAATCAGAGTGGGTTGGAAGCCTTTTTGTACTGGTGAAATTCAGTATTAAAATTTTGAATTCAAGTGAAAAATAATACTTTCAAGCAGCTTTTTTTCATGTTGAGTAATAGATAGAAATGACTTTGTATTCGTATATTACATTATCTAAGTTTTCCTATATGTCTTATGCTCATGTGTGTTGTGAACTAGCTAGATGAGGTTCAGTAATAGAACATAGAATCATAGAATCATTTAGGTTGGAAAAGACCTTCAAGATCGAGTCCAACCATCATCCATGCCCACTAAACCATGTTCTGGAGTACCCTGTCTACGCACTTTTTGAATATCTCCAGGGATGGTGACTCAACCACTTCCCTGGGCAGCCTGTTCCAATGTTTGACAACCCTTTCAGTAAAGAAATTTTTCCTACTATCTAACCTAAACCTCCCTTGCTGCAACTTGAGGCCATTTCCTCTTGTCCTATCTCCAGCCACCTGACAGAAGAGACCAGCACCCCCCTCACTACAACCCCCTTTCAGGTAGTTGTAGAGAGCTATAAGGTCTCCCCTCAGCCTCCTCTTCTATAGACTAAACAGCCCCAACTCCCTCAGCCGCTTCTCGTAAGACTTGTACTCCATGCCCCTCACCACCTTGGTTGCCCTTCTCTGGACATGCTCCAACACCTCAATGTCTTTCCTGCAGTGACGGGCCCAAAAGTGAACACAGTACTCGAGGTGTGGCCTCACCAGTGCCAAATACAGGGGAACAATCACTTCCCTGCTCCTGCTGGCCACACTATTTCTGATACAGGCTAGGATGCCGTTGGCCTTCTTGGCCACCTGGGCACACTGCTGGCTCATATCCAGCCAGCTGTCAACCAGCACCCCCAGGTCTTTTTCTGCTGGGCAGCTTTCCAGCCACTCTTCTCCAAGCCTGTAGCGCTGCATGGGGTTGCTGTGACCCAAGTGCAGGACCCGGCACTTGGCCTTGTTGACCTTCATATGATTGGCCTCAGCCCATCGATCCAGCCTGTCCAGATCCCTCTGTAGAGCCTCCCTACCCTCAAGCAGATCGACCCTGCTTCCCAACTTGGTATCGTCTGCAAACTTGCTGAGGGTGCACTCAATCCCCTCATCCAAATCATCAATAAAGATATTAAACAGAACAGGGCCCAACACCGAGCCCTGGGGAACACCACTTGTGACCTGCCACCAACTGGATTTCACCCCATTCACCACAACCCTCTGGGCTCGTCCATCCAGTCAGTTTTTCACCCAGTGAAGAATACACTTGTCTAAGCCATGAGATGCCAGCTTCTCAAGGAGTATGCCATGAGAGACAGTGTCAAAGGCCTTGCTGAAGTCAAAGTAATCAACATCCACAGCCTTTCTCTCATCCACTAGGCGGGTCACCTGGTCATAGAAGGAGATCAGGTTGGTCAAGCAGGACCTGCCTTTCATGAACCCATGCTGACTGGGCCTGATCCCCTGCTTGTCCTGGACTTGCCACGTGAGTTCTCTCAAGACAAACCATTCCATAATCTTCCCTGGTACCGAGGTCAGGCTGACAGGCCTGTAGTTCCCTGGATCCTCCCTCCGACCCTTCTTGTAAATGGCCATCACATTGGCAAGCCTCCAGCCCTCTGGGACCTCCCCGTTGACCAGGATCGCTGATAGATGATGGGGAGTGGCTTGGCAAGGACCTCTGCCAGTTCCGTCAGTACTCTTGGATGGATCCCGTCTGGTCCCATAGATTTGTGAGTGTCCAGATGGTGTAGTAGGTCACTATTTCCTCCTGGATTAAGGGGGGTATATTCTGCTCTCCATCCCTGCCTTCCAGCTCAGGGGGCAGAGTACCCTGAGGATAACTGGTCTTCCTATTAAAGACTGAGGCAAAGAAGGCATTAAGTACCTCAGCCTTTTCCTCATCTCTGGTTGCTACGTTCCCTTCTGTATCCATTGAAGGATAGATATGCTCCTTGGGATTCTTTTTACTGTTAACATATTTGTAAAAACAGTTTTTGTTTTCTCTTACAATAGCGGCCAGATTGAGTTCTAGCTGAGCTTTTGCCTTTCTAATTTCCTCTCTGCATGACCTAACAAGATCCCTGTACTCTTCCTGAGTTACCCGCCCTTTCTTCCAGAGATGATAAACTCTCCTTTTTTTCTTGACTCCTAGCAAAAGCTCCCTGTTCAGCCAGCTCGGTCGTCTTCCTCGGCAGTTTGACTTGCGGCACATGGGAATAGCCTGGTCCTGAGCCATTAAGATTTCCTTCTTGAAGAATGTCCATCCCTCCTGGACCCCTTTGCCCTTCAGGACTGTCTCCCAAGGGACTCTCTCAACCAGTGCCTTGAAGAGGCCAAAGTTTGCCCTCCAGAAGTCCATAGTGGTGGTTTTGCTGACCAACTTCCTTGCCTCACCAAGAATTGAGAATTCTATCATTTCAAAGTCGCTAAGCCCAAGACAGCTTCCGACCATCACACCTCCCACCAGTCCTTCCCTGTTCGTAAACAGTAGATCTAGCAAGGCTCCTCCCCTGGTTGGCTCACCCACCAGCTGTGTCAGGAAGTTATCGTCTACACACTCCAGGAACCTCCTAGACTGCTTACTCTCTGCTGTGTTGTATTTCCAGCAGATGTCTGGAAAGTTGAAGTCCCCCACAAGAACAAGGGCACACAATTCTGAGACTACTGCCAGCTGCTTGTAGAATGATTCATCCGTCTCTTCAACCTGGTTGGGTGGTCTATAACAGACTCCCAGCACAATATCTGCCTTGTTGGCCTTCCCTCTCATCCTTACCCAGAAGCAGTCCACCTTATCATCACAATCGTGTAGCTCTGTACAGTCAAAACACTCCCTAACATAGATAGCCACCCCACCGCCTCTTCTACCTTGCCTATCCCTTCTGAAGAGCTTGTAGCCATCCATTGCAGCACTCCAGTCATGGGAGTCGTCCCACCATGTTTCCGTGATGGCGACTAAGTCATAGCTATCCTGCTGCACGATGGCTTCCAGCTCCTCCTGTTTATTGCCCATGCTGTGTGCGTTGGCATAGATGCATTTGACCTGGCCTATCAAATCCACCCCCAACATCAGCATGCTGCCCCCAGGCTCATCTCTGGTGCACCTAGTTTTATCCCTTACCCCCTTCAAACCTAGTTTAAAGCCCTCTCTATGAGCCCTGCCATCTCACGAGTGAGGATTCTTTTACCCCTTTGAGATAGCTGGATACCATCTGTCGCTAGCAAGCCTGGTGCCATGTAATCCTCCCCATGATCAAAAAAACCCCAAAATCCCACCGATGGCACCAGCCTCTGAGACACGTATTAATCGGGTGTGTTTTCCTGTTCCTTTCAGTATATTTCCCTGCCACTGAAGGGATTGAAGAAAACACTACCTGTGCTCCCGATCCTTCCACTAATCGTCCCAGTGCCCTGAAGTCCCTTTTGATTGCCTTTGGTTTCCTCTCTGCAATCTCATCACTGCCAACCTGCACAACTAGCAATGGGTAATAATCAGAGGTCCGAACCAGACCAGGGAGTTTCCTGGTAATGTCTTTTACCCGGGCCCCAGGGAGGCAGCAGACTTCCCTGTGGGATGGGTCAGGTCTGCATATTGGGCCCTCTGCCCCCCTCAGAAGGGAGTCGCCTAAGACAATTACCCTCCTTTTTCTTTTTACAGAGGCTGTGAGAATGCATGGGGCTGCCTGACTGAGCCAAGGCACCCCCCTGGATAGGCCTTCATCTACACCCTGATCTTCACTGGCCTGGTCCTCAAGTTCCAGAGCCCCATACCTGTTGTGTAGGGGCAACTGGGAAGGTGAGGGAGACCAGGAGGGGATTCTCCTGCCTCCCCGAGCAGGGACCTGTATCCATTCCCCTCCATCTCTTAGGTCCCCTCCTGTCTGGTGGCAAGAGGGCAGGGGAAGCTCCGCTTCTTGTGGAGCCTCCATCTGCTGCCTCTGCCTCAGGGATGGTAGGGTGTGGGTCCACCAATCTATCTCCCTCTCACACTTCCTGATACTCCTCAACCTTTCCACTTCCTCCTTCAGCTCTACCACCAGGCTGAGCAGATCATCCACCTGGTCACACCTCACACAAGAGGTGTCCCTGCTGCCTTCTGTCATCAGTGATAGACTCAGGCACTCCCTGCAGCCAGAGGCCTGGATAGCTGCATGTTTACATGGGAGCTCCATCTGGGTTGCCACATTTTTCCTAACAATGGCTTTCCCCTGAGTGGCAACCATACCTGGGTCTCCCTCTGGGCCGATGCCCACCACTTGAGTAGCCTTCTTGGGCGAGGGAGAGGGGGGCTTCGCCCTACCTGCACGAACTGCCGCGCCACGCCCTGGTCGCTGGAGCTCCTCAGGGCCGTTTAAATCTCCCGTGGATGCCCCTGGCAATGCCCACGCCGCGTCAGCCTCTCTCACGAGAGCCGCCGGCTCTGGCCGGGTCCCTCCACTCTTCCCCGGCGCTCCTGGGCCTCGGGAACCTCCCTGTCCGCCTCAATCTAGCGCTTAGCCACCCACTTACCGTTACCTCTGCTGGCCTCGCTGCTGACTGAATGCTGACATGTAAAAGCTTTCATCAGGGCCTGGTTACTGAGCTGAAGTAGATCGATTTGGTAACATTGGTTCTATGCTGCTATGCTAATTTACACCAGCTGAGGCCCTGGGCATCAGTCCTTTTATCGTGTCTTGACTTTTCTAGCATGTAGGTTGAGCAACATTTGATAACCATATCCTTAGTGTATTGTGCTAGTAGAATAGGACTTAGAAGGTGGAGTGTGGGAAGAGTGGGAATAACTGCAAATGTGTAGTTAGATTTTATTGACTTCAGAATGTGGCATAAATACAGTGTCAGCTTCTCTATAAAACAAGGCCTCCACGTAGAGTCAAAAGACACTGAGATCCTGTAAAATAGTAAAGAAGTATTAAAATTATGTGGATTTAATTGTTTGTATTTTCTTCTAAGGTTATATCTTAAAAATTTAGCAATCCCAAACTAAACACTTAAAAATGCAAAGCCAGTATGTAAATGTACGTCTAATATGTCAGACATCTGAAGCATGTTTGAATCTTTATATTTTGCTTTGGCATCCATGAACAGACAGAAAGCTTTTCACCATTTATGCAAGAGGAAGACAAAAGAGCTCCTCTTAGGAACGTACCCCTTTTGTACTAGTGCAGTTGAAGGGAGCTGTAAAATAGTTACTGCTGAGTATTTTATTATGCAAGAACTACCTAGGTTAGCATTCAGAGAATTTCAGCTTCCTTCAGACATTTTTGGTGATTAGTGTGCATCCTTGTAGGAAATCTGGTAGGGAACAAGTGTGAATGATGGCCATTGGGGCAGAAAGCAACTATAGAAAAGAAAGGAAAGCAGATGGAGAGCTGAGAGTATTCCAGTGGAAAACTCAACTGTATAAACAGTGTTGGGCATCTGATTGTGTTGGTCTATTTTTGTGTAGTTTTTTTCTCTCTTACATGTAAAAAAGGGTTCCTTTTTAAGTCTGAAAAAACTTACTTGTTTTTAGAACTGAATGACATCTTCTGAGTTAAAGGGGGGAGAAGTTATAGTAAATTGGAAAATATTTGTGTCTGCAAACTTCTTTCTGGAACTTCCAAAGTAGTAGAGCCCGCTTGCAAAGCTCTGGGGTTTAGTAAACTCCATTGTAGTGTGAAGTTTAAATGAGGAAATATAGTAACATACCACACAGTGTCCCTTGGGTTGTGGAAGATCACTTCTGTACTACTTCTGGTTTAGTTATTTATTATTTGTAAGCCAGTTAGTGTTATTCTTCTATATTTGGATTAGAGACAAGTCATCTAGCAAATCTTTTTTCTCTGTAGGTATGAACAAAATAGCTGTAACTTATGTGAATACAAGCACTTGTGCTTTCATGCCATTATCAAAACTTCCCATTTCAAAAGCCACTGCTTAATGATCACTAATTTCAGCATTCATTTAGGGTCTATTAATGCAGATACTCTTAGCTGTTCCTTAGGTGTGGAAAATAATGACAGCACATTGCTGCTTTTGTTACATTTTGATAACACACCAAGAAATAGGAAAAATAAATTTTAATCAATGTTGGACATTGAAAAAAATAATATCTCTGCAAAAATTGTTTTATTAAATCAATTGATGCTGTTTTACTGCTGAAATAGAAATTTAGATATTTAATGCTTGTGCTGGTTTTGGCTGGGATAGAGTTAATTTTCTTCATAGTAGCTAGTATGGGGCTATGGTTTGGATTTGTGGTGGAAACAGTGCTGATAACATACTGATGTTTTAGTTACTGCTGAGCAGTGCTTACACAGAGTCAAGGCCTTTTCTGCTTCTCACACCACCTCACCAGCGAGTAGGCTGGGGGTGCACAAGTTGGGAGGGGACACAGCTGGGGACAGCTGACCCCAGCTGACCAAAGGGATATTCCATACCATATGATGTCATGCTCAGCATATAAAGTTGGGGGGAGAAGAAGGAAGGTGGGGGACATTTGGAGTGATGATGTTTGTCTTCCCAAGTAACCGGTATGTGTGATGGAGCCCTGCTTTCCTGGAGATGGCTGAACACCTGCCTGCCGATGGGAAGTGGGGAATGAATTCCTTGTTTTGCTTTGCTTGCGTGCACAGCTTTTGCTTGACCTATTAAACTGCCTTTATCTCAGCCCATGAGTTTTCTCACTTTTACCCTTCTGATTCTCTCCTCCATCCCACTGTGAGGGAGGTGAGGGAGCAGCTGCGTGGTGCTTAGTTGCTGGCTGGGGTTAAACCACGACAGTGCTTTAAAACCCAAGTACTCTCCTTACAATGTAATGGCCTTTTCCTAATAATTTCTTCATATGGTATAGCCTTAGTTCAAGAGGCTATGTAAATAAGATTGCAGACAGACTTCAGTGAGCTCAAGGGGTTGATGGTAATAGTCTTCCAGTAGAGGGGGTGTGGTGGACATCCTCTGGGTTGTGGGTTGGAAACATCTCAAATTACTCAACTGTATTTGTCAGTTTAACACCAGCAGGCTGCTCCATCAGCTAGCTGCACTGACACCTTGCTTTGTTATGTTTCTGTGGAGCTTTTACTTTCTCCCCTTATTTAGCAGTCAAGGAGGCTGTTACTGAAACAGGTAAGAGAGCTTTCTTACCCTGCTTCTCCAATACTATGATCAGTGCCATTAATTCAATATATTAACTGTTATGGAAATTACACATACCAGCCACCATAACAGGGTTTGACTCTAGGTTTCCATTGAATCAATAAACTGAAAGGAGATTCTTCTATAAAGTCCTTTTTATTAATAGCGCTACAACTCGAGCTGGGTGCCTCCGAAGAGGGACCTCAAACAAAGAAATCCCTGGGCAATTATACCCTTACAATCTAAATTCCCCACCCCTCATGCGACAGTTTGAACTAGTAGTAATATTAGGGTCTGGGGTCTTCCTGTTCTTCATTGGGTCCTTTCATTGTCTCTAGGCGGGCCGTTTCTTTTCTTATCTCTAAGGTTGCAGCTTCTGTTAATGAATGTGGCTTCCTCATCTTCTGGCTTGAACCATCTCTGGGCCCTTCTTTTACTTGACTAGGTAAAAGTTCAACATATCTAGGTGAAAGCTCACAGCTCGCAACCTAAGGTTTCGGCAAATTTAGCTACTAATGCTAAGCAAGTTACGCTAAACAAGTTCTATATAGGTAGTATACCAAATCGCACAACATAATGAGGGTAAATTCAGTTTGGTGTCACTTCAGCTGCAGGAGACATTGCAGTATATCCCTTATAGAGATTAGTATTTAGGTTCTGATCACATATAACCATGCTAATATTTCAGATACTAATATGGCACTGAGATAGCAATACTAAAAAGTAAGTATGCTAATATTAAAATACTGGTTCTTGAAGTCCCGTTTATTTCAACTTGTGTGTTTTCTGAAATTTGTTTGAGGGGAAGTGAATGTCAAGTACCGCGCTTAATTTTCAAATGTTTGCATGTTGTTGTTGATACAGTTCTGCTTTGTTGGAAAGCGATTTTAAAAGGTTTCGCCTGTATCTTAGCTGCGGGAAGCAGAAGTTCCCATCTCAAACCCACCATTTTTTTCTGATATTTGTTACTAGAAGCTCTGCTTGAAATTCCTTTCTAAAAAAATAAGAAACCCTTCCTGACACATTGTCACAGTTGAATTCTGATTTATGTGAGTTGATACAACTACAGTCGGTTTCTTCTATTAGAATACATTATTAGATAAACAAAACTGTTGTATAGACACTATAAGAGCTGCATAGAGATGTTGCAGCTTGTTTGGGCTTTGGAAGCCTTTTTTTTTTTTTCCCTTGCACAGTGTGGCTCCAGTTGCCTGTCTAGGGCCTCTACTGCCTATCACAATATGAGTAACTGTTCCTGTTGTTTTGCATATTTGTGGCTCAGTCTGTGGTAAAAGAAAATTAAGAATATTTGGCAATAATTACAAGGAACAAGAATATGTAAACTAAGTCAGCACTAAATATTTCTGTTGGTATGTTGACAATAGCAAGTATTGATGGATATAATTTTGGATGTAAAAACTAAATGTCTGTTTTGACAAGTCAAACAGGAGTAGACTTTTGGATCAAATACTATCAAAGACTAAAATTTTTATGAAAATGGTAATCTGTGGACCAAAATAACCTCCAAACTGCTGTCTTCTCCTAAGAGGCATTAATAGGATCACAAATATGTTTTTATATTATACTTGCTATTTTGAAAAGTGATTGGAGTATACTACTAAATTAAAATCTTTTCTTTCTCAGTCTTTCTGTGGGTCTGTGTTTCTGCCTTGACAGTTGGTGTAATTACCGTCAGTGACGATTGGTCTTTCCAAGAAACTGCATCTTCCTCAGTTATTTTGTCAAAGGCTTATAGTCACCTTAAAACTTGCAATTCTATATTGCATCATATTCTTATGCCTCCTTGCTGCATGGTTGCTTCAGAAATAAAAATGGAATTAGTTTAATTAAAAGGCTTCCTTCTTTGTAGGCATTATTAGGTATTGTTAATAAGCAGCTGAAGTCTGCTGGAACATGCTGGATTTTGAACAAAGACCATCATAGAAAAACATCATGTCTCACATAATACTTATTACTACTCTAATCACATTAGTGTGCTAGTCTTCTATGTTTAATTTAAAAAACAAAATTAATTTAAGAAACAAATTCTGCATCTTAAGTGTTTACCAATAAGAATATGATGAAACATACAGCTTTAACATTGAATTACAAATGTAACCTAAAATTTCTTAGTTACTTTTGCTGGTTTGGCTATGTTTTTGAACACTTGTTTCATGTGCTTTGCTCTTTGCCTTAAGTTCGTATAATTCTTCCCCAGACCTCCCATGCTGTTAAATGTATGGGTAGAATGGTAGCTTCCAAGCAGGTCACTCACCCCTAAAGAAAACACTTTCAGATCACATCATATAACCTGTATTATAAGAACAGCTGTGGGCAAGATTCTAAAAATTAGTATCCTGATCTTTTTACATGTTGTTTTTTGATGTTTTGGGTGGTACTTTTTTTTTTTTTTTAGATGAGAGACATTGTGTTGTCATTATAATATTAATACATTGGTGTCTCTTTTTCTTAATAGATCAAAAAATATTTTGAACTTGAGCCACTTGCACATGGAAAGCGCTGGATTCTTAAACCCTGCTCCTTGGATGATATGGAGGCAGTAAAAGACAGCTTCTCCATTCTTATAAATTTGTTAGAAGAGAGAGACTTCGAACCTTCAGGAATGTGAAACACAAGAGAAGAGTGGTTCTCCAGGCATCACTGTACCTGCTCATTCTGCTCACAGCTTAATTATGGTGTGGTATTAAGATTGTGCTGTGATATGTTGTTCATACACAGTGCAGAATGTCCTTTTGTTAAAATAAATATTCTGTGAATCAGGTACACAGCTATTTCCAGTAAAGTTGTCTACACTACTGAAATAGGGAGTTCCTCTTGGTTTACCACTAGTTCTGCATACTACATGTTGCTTTCTTGTGTTACCATCATCCTTGATAGGAAATTTTGCACGCACAAAAATAACATAGTCTGCAAAGGAGGAATTCTAACTGATACCTTGTTTTTTAAAAAATAACTAATGTCTTAAGGATTTGTGAGACTAATTTGTATTAGCTTGTTTACTGACCCTGCAGTCTGGAAAGCACAGCCACTGAGAACCTTAATAGGATACCTTAAAGGCAAGGAGTTTCATGTTAATGCAAAGGTTAGTCTGAAGTTTTACTAAATGAAAACACAATTGATGTGTTAGTTGATTCCTCTTCTAAAGTCACTGCATAACCTTGTCAAAGGCAGAACCATTATTTTGCTGGAATTTTCCTGAAAGGGAAATTAGCACACAGATGTGTGTGGGTAACAGTATTTGTGAATAGGTGGCATAAGCAGGTGGTCTAAGTAACAATATTTTTAGAAAATGCACAAAAATTGCATAAAGTAATAATTTTCATTGAAAGTAGTTTTCCATAATAGAAACAAAGCAAATATCTGTTAATTCAGCTGTGGAGGCTTTATTACTAGTTAGAAGTGTGACTGATATTAAATAAGGATTGCCTCCTGTATCACTCACTCACAGAATACTACTGTTATTGCAACAGTGCCAAGGCATCTATACCATAATTAAGGACCTTCCAGTGTTTGTACTATAAGCTTCTCTTTTCAAGGGATTATAACTTGTTCTTTCAAACTTCCTCTAGGCTAAATGTTATAAAGACAAAAATGTATTCATTGGAAACAACATTTGTAATACATTTGGAAAAATCCCATTTGGTTCCAGTAACACAGTGCATATTTCCTCTTTCCAAGTTTTCCGCATTGTAGGTTTGCAGGGTTTTTACTGCCTTTTGTTGATTTTTAAAACCTTATAAACCAATTTCATCTGTTAAAGAAACATGCCAGGTCACTGGTTCACCATTAAGTCAGTCACAACAGGGTATGTGCAGATCAGTAACTGGAGTGGTGCACACCTTGAATGTCGTGCCTTGTGCATTCAGCTACCCTTGTGCATGAGTGTCTGCAAACACAAACTGTAGTGATGTGTCAGTGGTTCCTCATCAATTCTGCTTGTATTTTGAAACTTGTAACTCCTTTTTCAGAGCTTTAAGCAACATATCTTTCCACTCTGAGCATTTATTTTTTAAGTTTAAAGTTTATTGTAGTTTCTCTCTAGTTTATTTGGGAATAAGAATATAGAAAGGATCAGCTTTTAAAGGTTTATAAAAGCCATTTCTCTACTACTTGCAATTGTACTCTTTGTTAAACGAAATATTTTTATAAGGTTTTTTTGTTTACTTTTAAGTTTCCACAGATTGGAAAACTGGTAAGCTCCTTGTTTAATTTTGTGATAGAATAGGCAGGAAGCCTGAAGGGCATCTCTTCTTGCTTTGTTTTTCTTCTCTTTCCTGCCAGGTCAGTCGCCTCACTCATACTCTTGGAAATACCCAAGAACTGGAACTGTTCATTTTAAAATACAGAGAGGAGCCCTATGTTGGTTCCAGTTCTCTCTGCACAGTTTAGATGGGACCCAGCTGCCCATCAGTTTCTCTTGTATGGGTTAAGGAGGCTCCTTTCCCTGGATTTAAAGAGGAACTGGATCTGATTTACAGTTCCAAACTCTCTCTCTTAACCAACATGAGCTTAGAGGTTACAGAGTCCCCAGATTTCCACAAGGTCTCTGGATTTCTGTCCTGTTTAGGGACAATGACAAATAAGAAGTGGTGGGGAGGAGTGAGTAAATTATTTCCCAGAGAAGGCAGGCAGTTTAGGGAGGTAAAAAGGGATTCAGAGCTTTTACTGCTTTTTCATTGAGCATTAGTTAGAAGATGAGAGATACATTTTTTTTCACTGTTTTTCCCCTTCTTTCCCATATGTTATAGACCAAAAGGTATAACAAGTGAAAATAAGCCCAACTGTATTGCATTCTTGGAGCTATACTTGTACCATCAGTAAGTCTGGTCCAAAGACGTTAGAGTTTCCGAGTTATATTTTTGGTCGTGATTTCCCAACTATGCACTGTTGGAAGGTGCTACATGACTAACATTGTCCTGATCCGATGTCGGGGAAGGTTTTGATATGATCCCAAGAGCGAGATTAAGACACAAACGAGGTCAAATGCCGTATAGTCGAAATAGGTTTTATTATCAAAAGTGGAAAATGGTTGCGCTAGGATAGAATGGAAGAAAAGGTAGAAATTAAGCAAGCAGTTGGGATAGGATTGCCAGGATAGTCACCACCACAGATCCAGTGGCGTCCCGTTGGTCCTCAGTCTTCAATTCTTTGGTGGTGAAGAAGGCCCCCACAGCTTGTCTCTATGAGTTTTTTATAGGGCATATTTTAATGATGTCATGCACTGCAGGTTTCGTCCATCACAGGACCTTCCCGTGATCAACACCCGAAACCAGTATCTTATCAGCTCCAGCCCCGTTTCCTCCTCTGGATGCCTCAATGGCCTGGTAATCGTCCTTATCGACAGAGGAGTGTCCTGCTTAAACAGGCCATCTTAGAGACAAAGGGCTCAAGATAAGCAGTTCACAGTTCCTTGAGATGATGGTCTAGTCCCCCACACCTGACAATCTTTGAGGCAAATGGTTCAGGATAAGAATCCAGTCTCTTACAAACTTACAAAAGGCCCAACTAGTCAATGAGAATATGGCTTTGGCATGCATCAGTGTCCACTTAGACTAGGGCCTTTTGATGCTTAATGCTTTTTCTTTAGAAAAATGCCAACTGCACAGGAGCAGTGATTATTCTTTTTCCAAAATGATTTTGAATATGCTTTTTCTTACTAATATAGTGATCATTCCTCACCACAGGTTGAAACAATACCGCATAGCTGCTTAAGGCTAAGACCAATGCTTAACTTTACTTTGAATGCTTAACTTTACTTTGAATGTAGTTCTTCTGTGGTTTTCTGTTGTGGATGGACTTAATGGATGTGTACCTTTTTAACATGTATAAACACCTTCATTTTTTTATGGAGGGATTAAAAATGTTCATAGCAGCTCATGTCACACTTCCTTGTCTAAATGTTCTTGAATGTTCCGGCTATGGTAGAATATGTAAGCACCATGCAGTTTTTATTCAGATGACCAATTTCAATTGCTTCTTTTTTTAAAAACTTTTCACATGTGTTCATCATTTAGAAGAAATAAACTTGGGCAGTAGGCTCTACTTTATATGCAAGTTCATTAAGGAGTGAACATTGTCTTTTTAAAAAAGATATTGTGTTTTAATGTTCTTTAGACATTCGTTAAATTACTTTGTGTGTGTATGTGCCCACATTGGGCTTCTTCTCAGACCTGTGGCTGTCTGCAGTGTCACACCTGTCAGAATGAAAACATTATCAATCAGTATCCAACAACAGCTGGTTTTGACAAGCTTCTGTCTGCTGCCTAATGCTTTACAACTTGTCAATAAGACTTCTTTGTCTACCCACTCTGAGCTGGTAATCTTATTGCTTCCATGTTGTGTCCTGTACTTGTACTTCTAGCATTTGTATGGATAAAAGTTAAATCTTAGTGGGGTTTTTATATTCTTTCTTGCTGTATAATGCTCCATATGTATCTTAGCTTGCCTCTTCAAATGCGCTATACAAAAATCTGTGATTTATTATTTTAGTTAACTTCTTGCATTTCATTATATTTATAGAAGTTGCAGATTTTTGTACCATATTAGTTAATACAGTTGCCTTTTTGTAATGGCAATTAATTTATATTACAAAAGTTTGTATCTTTACTGTAGTTAAAAGTATTAGTTAACTGCCATATTATCTTGACTTTATACTAAAAATACAGTGTCTATACACAGAAGCTGGCCCATTCAAGTGGACAACTGCTGACATGAGGAACTTGTACTGTTTGTGATTTATACATGATTTCCACTATAAAAAAAAAAAGAAAAGAAAAGAAAAGAAAAGAAAAGAAAAGAAACACTGTGTAGACTTGAGTTGCTAAATTTGGATTTCTTGAGTAGTGGCCAGTTTGGGAGCATGGCGTATTACCTTGATTTGGAATCTTCAAAATAAATTATTTACTCCTAGATAAAAACAAATATTACTGTATAAGCATTGCTAAATTATACATAGCTACACATTTGCGCATATATATATATATAAAAAAAAATAGAAACTTCAAAAAAATTGGCTGATTTATTTCCACAGCAAGATGTTGTTACTCCAGAAACATATCTGAAAGATATTGCAGGTTTATTGCTGGAACAGAGGTTGGAATAATCTTTATACAATTATTCCATAATGTTAAACTGGGGGACATGTTTATATGACTAGAAATTATTTTTTAATTAAATGACACAGCAAAGTACATATACCAAAAAAATGCTACAGAAGTTGAGCAAAGGAAAATACTATGAGAAAAATAAAAGCTTGCTGAGACAACTTAATGTTATCTTATCAAACACTGTTTGAGTAGAAGAGATTCTCTCAACACAAGTTGTAACAGCTAATGGAAGTACAGCACTGCTGAGCTGGACTGGAGTTGCTGATTCAGCTCCTGAGGTATGCTTTTTTTCATTTTATTATTTTTAAAGCTGCCTCTTACCGAGACTGAGATAGAAATGAAAGATTTGTAAACTTGGAATATTTTCTTCATTCTTTTGTTTCATATAAATAGGAACTGAAAAAATCTGCTAATCATGCCTCATTTGATAGCTCTTGAAAGAATTTTCATTAGCCCTTTGACCTAATAGTTCAAACAAATAAAAACATCTGTTTGTGTCAGCTGTAGGGTTAGTCATCCAGGGCCTAGGTTAACATGGGGATGAGAGAGAGTCCCATATCCTATGTGAAAACAAAAACCATACCCTTTTCAGTATCTGCAGTTGAAAAGAACCCCTGAAATCAAGTAGGGCTGCTGAATTCTGTTAGGTGAAGAGACTGAAAAAGATCATTACCCTTCTCAATCCTCAGCCCTCATGGGTGAACTAACTTAATTGTGTGGGTTGGACTGAAGATCAGGTCTAATTTAACTAGTTATGAGACATTTATGCTTAATACTAGCTGCTTATATTTTAGCTTTTATCACATCTATATTTAGAGAAGCAGAAGTATGCTGTATAGTACTTGTTCATTCACCAGATTTCATAGGAAAATGTAATATGTGGTATTCTGGTGGGTTTTGATGGAATATATTCAGGACAGCCTCATTTGTGGAGTGTAT
Source organism: Haliaeetus albicilla (assembly GCF_947461875.1). Lineage (NCBI taxonomy): Eukaryota > Metazoa > Chordata > Aves > Accipitriformes > Accipitridae > Haliaeetus > Haliaeetus albicilla. The sequence goes on along the minus strand of NC_091515.1, from coordinate 21,512,259 downwards.
ATTTGTGCATCAAGCATGTTGAGCACTTCCATTTATGATGTCTTAAATATGCCTTCATTTTTGAATCACTGAAACTGTCTAGAAAAGGCAGATGTTCAAATGTGAATATTGGTGCTAACAGTAGTCTGTGCAGCTCCAGTTTTCTATGGCAATGAGGTGGGGAGAACAGAAGGGACAGATTTTAATCATCTGGTTGTCCAGTGTTTAGCAAAAGGTCCTGTGCTGGTTTGGGATAATTATGGAAAATTAAGAATTGAGGGTATGAAGAGGAGGGATAACAGATAATCCATGCCCAGCCATACTGTTTTTATGGGAATGGAGGGACTCATTGCCTGAAAATAGCCTGGTTTTGGTAAGGAGCATATTTGTAATAAAAAGCTATTATATAGTGTAATTTCTAAGCACAGAAACATTTACTCTCATATGAAAAATCTATATTTATATTTGAGAGCCTGCCCACATGCTAATAAGAGGCATGAAATGTAGCTTTCTGTTATGCTTGTGTGCAACATAAGGAAAGTGATTCACAATTAATTTTCTCAATTCTCACTATTTGCTTGTGAGATAAAACTGACAAAAAAATAAAACCAGAAATCACAGGACTTCTTTTTTACCTGTCACCTTGAAATAGTGAAATGCTGTTGTTCATTTTTATCATTATGCCATGTAACTATAATTTATTGCATTTCAGTGTGCATTGGAAAGTATTTGCGTGTATTAAGTAAAACAAGACAAAAATAAATCCTTTTGTGGTTTGGCAGCTTTCATGTATGAAGAACTGCCCTCTTTCTAAGGAGACATTTACCATTGGAGTACAGAAGTCTCATATTATAGCTTTTTTATCAATTGCCACTAACTGAAATGTTAAATCATGGAAATCCCAAACAAAAGATCTGGTACTGTCTAAATGCTATAAGTATCTTGCATAGTCCCAAAGACAGTGTGGAGGAGAGAGCAAAATCATGACTTGCATATACATGTTTTGAAACCAAACCAAGTTTAATGGCCAATCACACGACAAAGTACTTGGTATTTTAACAATGTGACAGTGTTGGATTTGGAAGGTTGATAGATTTTTTTCAGGATCAAAAGGGCATTTTGTAAAAAGTTTAATTTTATGGTAGGTTACATTTTGGGCCTGTCAACTTTCACACAGTCCCTTTAAAGCAGCAATTCCTGCTGTGTGTTAAGGTTGACACTTTAAAAATTTCTTTTATAGAAATTAATCCATTCTGCATTCTGTTAGCATATACTAAAATAGCATTTCCTTTCCTGTGTCACCTTATCTCATTTACTTGAAAGCACATACCCATTTTCCACTAATGCACATCTTGCTATTTTTTGAAACAAAAGCTTCATGTGCATCTCATAGCAGGCTTTGTGTACTACCATGTTTAATAGCATATCCTCAGAGGAGGTTATGCCCCCAAGTTACAAGTAAATTCCATTTTTTTTAACTTTTACATAGTGTTATTGTATACCTTTCAAAGACCACATTTCTGCCAGTATCAAAATTATGTATTTTTAATGCTTGTAACAACAAATGTCTATTAGCAAAACTATATCAGAATTATTTTATTATAGCGTCCCTATGTATGGTATCTTTGTAAGATGTAGAGATTCAAGATGAGAGTAGGATTGTACCATTTAAAATTAACACCGATTAAACTGCAGTATCTGGGAAATTGCTTTTTTTAACAGTGGAATGAACGATGCATTCTCATCATTGCTTCAATAATTACCTTGCTACAGAGAAAGAAATGAGCACTCATTGTCAATAATATAAATTATAACAGCCTTAGTCCATCTTTACTAAATTGCTTTGTTTGCCAATGAGATAGTTGCAATCCTTACTGCTTTACACGTGTCAGTTAAAGTTGAAAGCCTTCCTTCAAGTATCTGAAACTAAGGTTATTTTAAAAAAAAAAAGCTAATTGCCTTTCCTAAAAATATTTTTGTATATGATTTGCAGGAGTGTGACTGATGCAGAAAGTTCACTGTTTACCTTTAAAATATAGAGCATGACCTTTTGGTTGCAGTAAATACAGTACTGCAAGTCTGGTAAAGTCATCACATATACTAAAGGTATTGAGACCATTTACCTCACATTCCTCCCTATTGGCTTCCACAATTAACATGATCCACTGCTGAAAAAATAATTTTAGTTGTTAGTGATAAATGGGGTGCAATTGTCAATCAATCACAGAAGTTGACAGTATTATTTTAAAAAGATATTGCAAACAAATGTTTACCCAAAGATAGCAGTATGTTGCTGAGATTTTGTTCCTCTGGGGTCCCTCATTTCATTCACATGACAAGCTGACTTTAGTGCTCACTTTCAGACTAAAGAGCTTTTTTATTTCTTTTTTTTTTTTCTGTAGCATGAAGAGTACCAAACACTCAAGCATCAAAGTCTTTAGCAGAACCAGGAACATTCCTGGTAGCCCCAGCTCTGAGATCTGAGACAGAACTTTAGCTTATTGGCTTTTTGTTTTCTTTTTTTGGTCTGATGTGTGGACCTGAGGTTTTGGTTCAGGCCTGTCTCCACTGAGAGGTGCCTGTAATATAGGAGTCTACTATCATGGGCTATATAAATATCTTGCCTATTTTTAGTGGTTCCTTCTGATCGCTGAAGAATTTTAATATCAAGGTCAAATGTTGTGTGATGTTTTCATATGTTGACATATTGGTGACCTGGACATTAAAGAAAATGCATATAGTGTTTGTAGAGAAAAAAAATCCCTTATTTGATTTTTCCTTTCTCAATGATGAGTAGAAATCTTCCATAAAACTGCTTTGGGATGGTAAATCTTGCTGTTCTGATTGCTTGTGAGAGAATCAGCAGGCAGATTTGCCTTTAGGTTTGGGTCAAATCAAACGGAAGAGAAACTGTTTCCTCTTTTAAGTTTGGCATTTTATAATACCTGAATATTGGTGATTTGCCTGTTCTCAAGCAGTTCATCTATGAGAACCACTTCACATCTAACCTGATTGAGGCCTGAAGGAGGTGGTCTCTACTAATCAATGTTTTCAGTTACTGATTTGATCCTTTAATTCCTGCCTGCATGTAAAATTTAAAAAAAACCCTTGGTGTTCACACCTGTTTATACTATTCCCTTCTTAGTCATGCAAGTGTGCCCTCAGAGTGGTTGTTGAGGCAGGCATAGAGTTCACCTTGCACTCAGAAGGATCAGTTCTCTCCAGATGAGCCATAGTATTGTGGCTTCTCTCTACCTGAGTGTGCATGAAAACCCATTTCTCACCATCTTTCTGCATTTCTATATTTGCATATTTTGTTTTAGAATGCTGGTTCATGCAATAACTGATCTTTGATGATGGGTTTATCTTTTAGTAGAGCAGGAGCTATTACAGGAGGACTAGCTCTGAGGTTCAGTTTTATGACTAAAATTACAGGTTAAAATGCAAAAAGTAACTAGAAAATGTTACTGTTAGTCAATGGGTTTGAGTATAAAAACCAAGATCAGGCATGCCCAGGTCCAGCTGACTGATGCTGAAAATGGATTCTCATTTGCTAATCTTGGAATTAAACCAGAAAAATTGCCAAGAATAGACACAGGCTAGTTTAGCAAGAGGGGCACAGAAGGTTGGTCCAGTGTAATTGGAAATACAGGCCATGTATTGGGTTTGAGTGGCAAGGTTTTGGTAGCAAGGGGACTACAAGGGTGGCTTCTGTGAGAAGATGCCAGAAGCTATGTCTGACAGAGCCAATCCGAGCTGGCTCCAAGATGGACCCACTGCTGGCCAAGGCCGAGCCCATTAGCGACAGTGGTAGCGCCTCTGTGATAACATATTTAAGAAGGGGAAAAAGTTACTGCAGGACAGCAATTGCAGCCAAAGAAAGGAGTGAGAATATGCGAGAGAAACAACCCTGCAGACACCAAGGTCAGTGAAGGAGGAGGGAGAGGAGGTGCTCCAGGTGCTGGAGCAGAGATTCCCCTGCAGCCTGTGGTGAAGACCATGGTGAGGCAGGCTGTCCCCCTGAAGTCCATGGAGGTCCATGGTGGAGCAGGTGGGTGCCCAAAGGAGGCTGTGACCCCGTGGGAAGCCTGTGCTGGAGCAGGCTCCTGGCAGGACCTGCAGATCTGTGGAGAGAGGAGCCCATGCTGGAGCAGGTTTGCTGGCAGGACTTGTGACCCCGTGGGGGACCCATGCTGGGGCAGTGTGCTCCTGAAGGACTGCATGCCATGGAAAGGACCCATGCTGGAGCAGTTCGTGAAGAACTGCAGCCCGTGGGAAGGACCCATGTTGGAGAAGTTCGAGGAGGACTGTCTCCCGTGGGAGGGACCCCACGCTGGAGCAGGGGAAGAGTGTGATGAGTCCTTCCCCTGAGGAGGAAGGAGCGGCAGAAATAACGTGTGATGAACTGACCGCAACCCCCATTCCACATCCCCCTGTGCCACTCAGGGGAAGGAGGTAGAGAAAATTGGGAGTGAAGTTGTGCCCGGGAAGAAGGGAGGGGTGGGGGGAAGGTGTTTTAAGATTTGGTTTTATTTCTCATTATACTACTCTGGTTTGATTGGTATTAAATTAAATTTATTTTCCCCAAGTCAAGTCTGTTTTGCCCGTGACAGTAATTAGTGAGTGATCTTTCCCTGTCCTTATCTCGACCCATGAGCCTTTCGTTATATTTTCTCTCCCCTGTCCAGCTGAGGAGGGGGAGTGATAGAGCAGCTTTGGTGGGCACCTGGCATCCAGCCAGGGTCAACCCACCACAGGCCCCTATTGCAAATGGCACTGAGACCTCCGGCTCTCTGATGGGAAGCAGAGATTACCATCTGCCTGAACCTATGACCTGTAGACCATAAGGTATTTAATATGTGCGCCACAGAGCCTGAGGGGAGATGCCAATTTGACGAGATATCGATAGTGGCTCTACCTTGCCAGGTCATACCGACCTATGTCTTCTTCCAGAGAACAGTTCAAATGCCCAGCAGCTGCTGTCCCGGCAGAGTCCACTGCTCACCAGCAGCATGGCTCTAGTGTGGGAGCCCCATGTAAGTTGTTACGAACTGCATGGGGTTCCAAGAGCCACAAGCCGTCCATGCCTGGCTTACTGAGATAAGCACTTTTCAAGACAATTAAAGAAATACTGAAATGTGAAAATCGGTAATGGTGGCATGCCTCCACACCTGTCATGCTGTGTTACAATTTCAGTCTTTGATTGTTGGTCCCATAAAGGTGTTGGTTTTTTCATGTTATTAAAGCAATTACAGTTATTATACTAAATTTGTCCTTTCTGAAGGGAGCAAGAATAAATGAGGGAGGATTTGCATACAAATTGAGCCTGGATCTGGGGGGAAAATCACAGCAGACCTGTTCAGCAGACAGATGAGACAATGAGGAGACATAAAGGAGCATGGGCAGGAGCCACCCTCCTTTGCAGCCCTTTGCTGGTGACCCTTTGAGGAATGTCTCCTGTCTGGCGGATTCATTTTTAGAGATACAGTTTGGTGCACTGTCATCCCAGGCAGAGCAAAGCCCGCTCCTTGGTTGGCTGGTGGAGACATGAAAGGCCTCCCCTTCCCTGGGGCAAGGCCTTTCCTCCAGTGCACCACTCAGATCTCTCTACTGCTTCTTTCAGAGAAGTACCTCCATGTAACAGCAACCGTCCCCCCTGTGCTTTCGGGCATACCAGCTTGCCTCAGTAATGGGAGCACCTGCATCTGAGCACGCCATGTTCCCCTTAGAGCTGGCAAGCCGGGCCTTGGGCAGCTGCAGCAGGGCTGCGCCATGTGTCGCGTCCCAGGAAGGGCATCAGATTGCTGGTGCAGGTGTCTGTAGTTCAGAAGTGCAAGACGATGCAGATGATGATAGGTTTCAAAGCTGTTTTAACTGACAACGGAGTTGGCTTTTGGGCATGGGAAGCCATTTACAATGTGCCAGTTTCCCAGCGTGCTTACCCTTGTGTTTCTTTAACTGCCAAGGTTAACCTGCTCTTGCTGTCTGGGGACAGGGAGAGGGTGTTTCTTGCTCACAGAAATGCTATCAAAAACTTAGGAAACATTTTGATTTTTTCCCCAGGTCTGATTTTTATGCCCCAAGTCACTGCTATTCAGAGTGTGCTCCCATGAAGATCAATGGAGCGAAGGAAACATGAGTGCATGGCCCTCTCCGGGGACTTGAGCTCAGAGCTGTGCCACGTGCATTGTCACCTACAGCCTTACAATTCCTGGGAAGTCCCTGCTCACCAGCATCCTGAAGCAATACATTGTTTTGACTTAAAAAATGAGCATTGGTAAGGGGGGGGGAGCACAGATGTGAACAATGAATTCTTAAATATTAGTCCTATCTCTGGCCCTTGCTTCCTCAATTCTTTGAGCCTCTCCATGGATATGATACTGTTTTGCTGTTGCTTTGAACATAGATATGGAGCTTTGGGGGTGCATTAACTTTTGTGAAATGCTCAAATACACCAGAATGTGGGATTTTCTGATAGCTATGGGGCTCATGCCTTTACTGGCATGTAAAGATATAGCCTATAAACTTTGTGTTGGCCACCTTCCACCCAGAGATGTAGAGAGAAGTTTCTAAGTACTTCGGATTCCACAGCTGCCTCTTTAAAAGAGAAACTGCTGGGTAACATGGAAACTAGAAGTTTTGCCACTTCAAGCAATCATCAAATTTGGGAAAGTTTATGATCTGGTTTAAATGTTGAAATTTGACCCCTTTTTGTTAGGTTTGGACTAGTTTCAGCCCAGCAAGCCTGGTAGTGAATAACTGATGTGTAAATTAATTTTCTGATTTCACTAGTAGCTGAATAGTGTATCTGCAAAATATATTACTTGCAAATGAACCTTTGGATCATTAGGTTGTCCTCACTGACACTGCCCTGGACCACGCTGTTTAAATAAGGAAGGATGCTGTTGTACTTTATTCAAAGTAATGTCATTTGATGCTAAATTAGATGCTTTGAATTCCTATAGATGTAAAAAAATGTAGTGTTTTTTGTTTCTCTTTTTTAGGAAAAAAATTTTTTTATAGTTGTTTTTATAAGTGGAAGAATGTTCTGAAGTGGTGTATCTTCGTGGGTCAGCATTTTCAGCTATATTATAGGGCAAGAACCAAGTTGCTTTCCTGACATAACATTTACAACCCTAGGATATCAAAACCGATAAAGGTATGTTGCATTGTTCATTAAAATTAAACTGGCAAAAGTCTGTCTGCTCAAAGGTACGTATTACTTTTTAAAAAGTCTTTAACTGTAACAAGTGTAGCAGACATCCTAAATTAGAACATGGTGATGTTGGATCATCTCCTTAACTATTTTGAAGAGTTCTCTGTGTTTCCATGTCAGATCTGTTTCAAATGTAAAAGAGTAACTGGTTAGAGTATGAGCTACCCTACCAGAGTCATGGCTGTTGCTGAGTATCTACTGCTTAACCATGACAACTGTTCTGCCTTGCAGTCGTGGTTCAAGATTGATCCAGAAATAATAATTTATTTCCATAGCTAAGGTAAACCAATGATATAGAAGTTATTGGCTGGGCATTCAAATACATGATTTTTGTTAAGTGGTTACCAGCTTTTTTACTGGGGTATCTTCCACCATAGCTGCAGAAAAAATAATTTCCTTTTTTGCACTATGCTATTTAAATTTGAGAAAACAATTGAAAGGATAATGAGGCAGGAAAGTTAACTTTCCTTTTCCAGGCAATGAAGAGAAACCACTTGGCAGGTAAAACATCCTGCTCTAGAAATCCTGGTGGACTCATTGATTTACAAAGATCTATTCAGTTTTCACAGTTATTAAACTAGAGGTATTAAGATTTAGATGCTATCACCAACTGGTTTTAGTCACAGTGCAAGTAATAAAATTTCTCTAATTTCATATTTTTGCTGAATTTTTAAAACAAATAATCAAACTTTTACTTCTGACCACTCCATGGGTCAGTAACCTAATAATAAAGAAAATAAATAGCTCAGGCTTCTGAAACTCAGTGATGTTTGTGAATATATTTTTCCTTATATAGTATTTGATCTTTAAAGAATACAGAAATATTTTTCTCTTTTTAAATCAATATTTTAAAATGTTTTACTCGCTATATTCATTGCTAATTTTGCCTTGATGAGAATTTTTTCATAGATTACTCCCATAATTAGCAAATATGCTAATTTTTGGATTGCAACTGTACGAACTTGTTCAGAAAGATTTTTCTGCTGCAATCTGTTCCATCAGAAACCTGTTTTGTTTCTTTTCATCTACATCTGTTGCCCAGTACTAACCCTCATATTATGCCCTCTCAAGCATTCCCGTTGCATACAAAGTTCTCCAATGCAAACTCTTTCAAATATGTTTCTGTGTTCCTAGTGAAAAACAGATCTCAGAATGTTCAAATAACATACAGTATGTTTTTATTTAATGCAAAGAGATGCAAGAAAAAAAACATGTTGACCTCTCTCCAGTAAGTTTTCTCAAAAACATTGCAAAACACATGTGAACTCCCTTGGCTTATTCAACCTTTTCAGATGCATCAGTCTCCTGAGTAGCTAGACACATGTAGAGTCAAGTGGGAGTACAGACAAGCATGTTGGATACCACCGCTGTACTGAGATATGTAGGCCTCCATATGGTAAGGTAAATGCCATAATTTTTTCCCCCTTTTAAAGTTTCCTATGAGGAGAGTTCGTCATTTAGCCCTGTCTGTGGTTACAGAACAAAGGAAAGATCTTTTCTATATGCATTTTATAAAATAGCTTTTTCATTTAATCATTTATGGGACATTATAGCTGGAATACATAAAATGTTACAATATTTATTTCTCCTTCAGAATTGTTGGGTTTTTTCTTCATCTATAGAAATTACCTGCTCTTACTGAGCAGTGTCTGATCTGCACATCTGTATTCTGCAGTTACTTTAACACCACAGTATATCATATTCAGTTTCTTGAACTAAAAATATTGGAAATTCAGAAAGAAAAATATTACCAAAGCAACTTCATTAGAGCACTATAGGGAAGATCGATGTGCATGCTCAAAATGGCACTCAGAGAAAATGTTGTGTTGAAAAACAATAAAAATTATTACATTGACGTTTCAGAGGATGTAAATGTGAGATTCTGTTATCAGAATTGCTTTTAAGTCAGATATACTTACCTACAAGTGAATTTATTTTGAAACTTTGTCATCTATCCTCATTTCCCTTTGTAACGCATCTTTTCCAAACAGTACATGGTCTGGATTTCCTTCTCAGTAAAATTTCCTGTCCTCCTGCAGTTATCCCCAGTGTCAAAATTAGGGCATAACTGGCCCACCTTTATGCTAAAGCAGTTGATCAACCCTCTTATGGTGACTTACAGTTCTTGTTTTTCAGAGCTATGAGGACCATGGTGCTGATGATCTCAGAAAACATTGGGATTATACCTTTTCCCCTTCATCTGTGAATCGTCTTCATGTCTGCAGCATTTATACTGCATGTAATGAGTCTCCAGTGACCTTCAATGGATGAAAAGACAGAGCAGAAATATTTGGAGCAAGGGAGCATTGCCACAGCAGAGTGACTGAGTGCAGGGTAAACTTGGCAAATCCATACAAATTGACTATAGGGGATGATGAGTATCACCTTCCCTCACTTAGGGCAAATGTATTTCATAAACAGATAATTAGTTTCTTGTTCTAGCACTTGCAAAACAACCCCCTGATCCTTGGTCATGGTATCCTGGACTCAGGTCTTGAACTCAGGTAGAAGGGGTAAATTTCTTCTCTCACTTTGGCCAGCCAGATCTCTCTGCTTGCCTCCTTAACCCAAGGCAGACAGTTTGTTGGTTTTTTTCATCTCAAGGCAATCGTGCAGTTCTCTGAGCAGATAGGTCTAGTGCCCACCCAGAAACTTTGACTGGTTCAGAACACTGATCCTCATCTTATCTATTCAGCTAAAAATGTAGAAACCCAGTAAGCTTGCATTAATTTCCTGCTTCACTTCTTGATCTTCAAGACCCTAAAAAAGGCCCTAACATCCAAAGGACCATACCTCATTGTACAGCCCTAGTAGCTGTGAGGCCTGGGAATGCCTTGAGCAGTGACCTCTGGGTGTCTGCAGGCAGCATCTTTGCAATGAGACATGGTGTCTGTGTGTCCTGGTTTCAGCTGGGATAGAGTTAACTGTCTTCCTAGTAGCTGGTACAGTGCTATGTTTTGAGTTCAGTATGGAAGAATGTTGATAACACGCTGATGTTTTCAGTTATTGCTCAGTAGTGTTTAGACTATAGTCAAGGATTTTTCAGCTTCTCATGCCCAGCCAGCGAGAAGGCTGGAGGGGCACAAGAAGTTGGCACAGGACACAGCCAGGGCACCTGACCCAAAGCGGCCAACAGGGTATTCCATACCATGTGACGTCCCATCTAGTATAGGAACTGGGAAGTGGGGGCGGGGAATCGCCGCTCGGGGACTAGCGGGGTGTCGGTCGGTGGGTGGTGAGCAATTGCCCTGCGCATCATTTGTACATTCCAATCCTTTTATTACTACTGTTGTCATTTTATTAGTGTTATCATTATTATTAGTTTCTTCTTTTCTGTTCTATTAAACCGTTCTTATCTCAACCCACGAGTTTTACTTCTTTTTCCTGATTTTCTCCCCCATCCCACTGGATGGGGGGGAGTGAGTGAGCGGCTGCGTGGTGCTTAGTTGCTGGCTGAGGTTAAACCATGACACTGTGGCACAGTTCAGCACAAAGGCTGACTAATGGCACAATTTAGCTCCTTTAACAGCATGGCACAATGCCAGTAGCTCTGATCAGACCATTGCCAGAGAACATCTCAAAATCATTCTGGGAAATGTTTCTTAATTGGCTACTTATCTCAGATTCCCTCTTACCCTTTCAAGCAATTGACATCTTGCTGGGAAAAGAGCAGTTTTGAGAATTTGATGTACAACAGTTTTGGGAGTATTAAGGAAGTGGTGTTGTCTTTCAAGGCTGCCAGTTATGTCTGGAGTTTCCACAGAAGCTCCATTAGTATGTCTGATAGGAGTCAAGACCCATCGTGCTGCTGACATTCAGGCCATCATCACATGAACAATTGTTTACAGGTGTATGTAACAGTTTGAAGTATGCATGTTTTTAGAGGATGACTGCTACATGACCTGTAGCTAAAATATTTTGCCACCCAGACAGAACAACAGTTAAAATAGATTAAGCCATTTCAATATTTCCCCATTTTTATCTAGGTTTTTATGTAGTGCCCTTGAATGTGCTGTCTGGGCAGTACTAGCTGTTAGCTCCCTAGGGAAGATGTTTTGTCTGATATAATGGTAGTTAATCTATTTCTATCACTTCTCCTCCTCACATCAATATTTAATCAATGCCATAGTTTTGTGTGGTTGGAACATCCTGACTTATCATCATTGTTCTCCTATGGCTCTTTACCAGCCCACAGAATTAAGCCTTACAACATCCTCTACAAAAGTGAGGACATTTTTCCTTCCATTTTGCAGAAAGGGAGATCAAATGCAGTGATTTTGACTTGAAGATCATCCAGACTCTGAAGCAAAGCTGGTGTTTGAACATAGGCTCTCACTGTAGTGCTTTCCTTATGCAACTAGGGCCTTCCAAAGATGAGACCATCAAAGCAAGGTTGTAATCCTGTCATGTTAAGCTTCTCAAAGCACTTTCACTTTGGTAACCCAACCAAATTTGTCTGGTAACAAGAGGCTTGATTTCACTAATCTCAATTAGCATGTAGTCCTGTTATACCTTGTGAACACTTATGACTCTCTTCTGCAGCTGTTTCAGAGGAGACAAGGCGGTGTCCTAGCATGGCTTGGATTTTAGTTTTGTCAGAGGAGTCCTTTGGAATAAAAGCTAAGTTTTGCATTGCAGTAAAAATGGAGAAAATGTGTGTACAATAGTGTAATTTCACCTGATACAGGAATTGTATACTTACATCTTGGCTCATATTAAGATGATGATTCAACAATGGATTTCAAGAAAGACTAATTTTAAAATCTTTTGTCTAAGCAGTTCATAGATTTTGGCATTGTCTTGTTGATGCATTCTGTACAAGAAAGGATCTATTGGATGTAGTTAATTTCTTTCAGCTGTAGCTAAACATTCACATGTATCTTTTGAACAATGTGAACTCAAACCCAGTCAGCCACAAAGAAAGGATATCTGTTCACAATTTAGAATCTGTCCTATTACATATTTCAAACCCTCACTATTGAATTAAATTATGCTACCAGCTATCTCAGATTTATGGACATTTCATGTTGTTATTTAAATGTATTATTCATGTCTTTACTATAATTCAAATCAATTAGTTTCTAATTTTCAAGTAATATGAAGTTCCAATTTGCATATAAACTGAGTTATGGAACAGCGTACTGTGGTTCTCAAAGTTCAAACTGATTCTATTTAAAACCAAATAGGTTCATGCGACTATTTCAGCCTCAAATATTTTGTACTATGTTAAATTTATTTACAGTTTTAGTGGAAAAATAATGACAGGGATTAAAGGTTTCTTAAACAATAAGTTATTTAACATTAAATAACTTATTTTTAAATGAAAATATACTTGCAAATAAGCTGTGCCACAATTTTATATTTCTTCTGAACGTGATATATCCATCTGTACAGTTATCCCTGACTCACCAGAGCTGAATAGCAATTGAGCAGTGGTAGTACCACGCAGTGAATCACCAGTACCACTTCTTGCAAACCATACTTGGTTTTTCATTATATCTGTATCTACCTATTGGTCTTCATGATCTGAAAGGACTGCATACAGATGTATTGCAGCAGATGCTTGATTTAGGAATACATGGGGAGAATATATGCCTAGTTTATTTCTGGTTTCCTTCTGGAGTTGTTTTCTCCATGCTACTTCATACAAGATTAATTTCCATCCATCTTCTTTTCCCTGTCCTAATCCTTTCCAATGCAATGCTTTGGGTTGACTAATACGCAGGTGAACCTGCAGGCTCCATCTGGTTTCTTTGATATGGGGTTTATGGGGAGAAGTGTATTTCTCCCCTACCCCCCTCCCTTGCTCTTCATCTTCAGACCCTGGAGTTAGCACCAGCGCTATATCCTCAGTTTCCACTATGGCAATGAGAAACAGTACTAGGAAGCAACATTTGCACTGAGCAGTGTATCTTTTTCTCAGAGAAACCCAATCTAAATAATCTACCATGCTTTAACATTTTATAAACTTTTGTCTTACTTCATAGTTTTCAAGCCAAAATAAACTGATTGACTAAGTGTAGCTTTATTGTAAATCTTCTAACAGTCATCTTTTTTCTATAGCCTGCACACACCAGGGGAGCAAGTACAATCACTTGGCCTCACCAAAAGGAGATGTTTGCTGCAGATTCTAAACATATGACACAATTTTTGTGCTGTATCATTTCGATTTTGTGCTGTTATCACTTCAGTTAAGAGATTGCCGTTTCTTTTGTTTATGGAGACAAAAGGAAAGAAAGCCAATACATAACAGGCAGTCTCTGGTTTGCAGTATTGAAATAGATGAAGCATGTTTCACTGTCTTGACTGTATCAGTGCACTCAAGCTCAATAAATGAACTGAAGAGGCCTCTGACCTTAAATAATGGTGTTAAAAATGCCTTCTTCAATTATATTGAATAAGAACGAACTCTATTTTTAAGAGGTGGTATCTACTATGTCTGTGTTCAGTCCTGTTTCTCACCCCACCTCCCACCACTTTTCCTTGTTAATTCATTTAAACAGGGTTTCTTTCTGCTCAATTTGCATTCAAATGGCTGTCAGGGGAATTTATGGAAATAATATAAGTGCTTTTATCATTGTGTATTTAGTCACATGCTAATTTTCAAAAGATTAATTTGTCTAGCATCTTAGCAAAAAAAAAAAAGACTCAAGCACCAACCTTATCATGGCTACAAAGCCAACAATGCCCATACCAGAGTGATTTAAAATTAAAAACAAAACCACAAGGCCCAATTAATGATTTCTTGGCTCAAATGGTGTATCTTTGTCTGTTGTTTTAGATGGCCCATCCCACCTGTGGCTTGGCAGATCTTTTCTGCTGCTTCCTCCTCCTTCAGTAGCAATAACTACCCATCTCTAGACCCAGCATACAATGGCTTTTCTTTCTTCTTTGTCTTTAGCAGTGAAATACAAATTTACTTTTCTTTTCCTTAATTGGTTTTACAGCAATAGTGGGGCACATCTCTTTTTATCTCAATTAGCAGAAACTCCACAAAGGCCACCATGAAACACCAGTGGTTACCTGTGTGGACTGAATCTCTGAAAGCTGAATCTGTCCACTTTTCTTCTCAAAGTGGCAATCAGCATATTCCCCAACCTCCACTGCATTTGGTAATATCTTCAGCAAATTCACAGCCAAGATGAACTTGACTGTGACTAACCCTGGCAGCAATGGCTTATCAACTTGAGTGTGTAGTTATTGCTTAGGCAACATGAAATACTTTTTGGTCTGGCTCATTTCAGAACCAAGTAACTTTACTTGTTCTTTTTCACACCTGACGACAAACACTTCCTCCTCCCTTTTCCCGAAAATTGCATAAATTAGTACAAAAAGAGACTTCCATAAAGCATTTAAGTTGTTAATAAAAATAATTAGTGGCAGGAGTGTGGTGGTTTTTCAGACAAATAACCAGAGATTTCTTTTTTTAAGATACTTTTCTGATCTACCATTAAGGTATCATGATGGCAAATTATCCATAATACTTTTATATATTTTCTAAAAGAAAGGGAGAAATTGTGCAGTGTAAACATTAAAATAACACATTTCAAGCCTTTCAACCTAATGAGTTAAGTAAGATAATTTGTGTTACTCTGCCCTTCTAATTTAAAAAGTATATAACTATTATATAACATCAAAAAAAGCATAATTCATTATGTGAGTGCTAGTTAATGATTTATTTGCGAAATTCCTAAAAGGGAAGGAGGGGTCAAAGGGAGAGCCACAAAGGCTTTCAAATCTGCAGATCAAGAAAAATAATGCTATGTCCAAATATATTTAGTGAATGATAATGCAAACCACAGACAAATATAGACAAGAGGAGAAAAATACATTCCCTGGCTCAAGCTGGGGATTTATTGAATGCTTAGAGCCAGAGAAACAATAATTTAAAGGGGAGTATTTCCCTGGATTCTGCACTACTAATAAATCATTGCTGGTCATGCAATTTTTAGTGGTCCCAACAATGATTACATCTTACATACACTGGTCGCTTAGAAACTACGTATTTTTCTTTGTTCTACTCTCTATATTACTAATGGTCTGGGTGCTCTCAGGTGCTGAGGAAAAACATTTTCCATATACAAAGAAAGAGGTGTGTATCTGCCTTTATGCACACACACCTATACATATGCACACACCAGCCCTTGGGTCCAAGGAAAATGTTATATCTGATACAATTTTTTTTACAATTGCTATCAGGAAATATTATCAAATTTTGTAAAATAGGTAGAAATCCTAAAATTTAAATGAAATTATATTTCTGAGCATATTTTCCCTGTAGAGAGGACAAGAAGCAACAAAACCTGCTGATCTACCTCAGCTGGTGTGAAAATGGGTTGCTTTTTGTTCATAAATAACTTAAGCTTCTTAGGAGAAAGGCAGTTACTAGGGGGAAAGTATTATCTCATCAGACTTGCAACATACAAAGTCTTTACCTTAAGCAATTTTGATTCTTTGGGATGTCAACATGGGTACGGAAAATGTTGTAGTAAACTGGGGGTTTACTAGCCTGCATCTAGAAGTGGGTGCTGGTAAAGCGCCAGCTGTAAGAGCACAAAGCCTGCAAAGTGATGGAGGAAGGAATGAGAATCTCTCATTTATTTGTTTATTTATTTATTCAAGGGAAGGAGTGTATATATATGCATCTTCCAAGCCATTGGGAGAGCTTTCACTAATGCAGTTATGAATTAAGGTTATGAAAGTTTGTAATTATTGTTTGTTGGGTCAGAAAACCTTTCTTCCAGAAAGGACAAAAGGTGAAAATACCCAATGCCCATCAGGTCAAGAATAAAAGAAGTCACCAGAGATTAAGTGGTAGAAAGTTTTAAAAAGATCCTTATGAACATCTGTGAAGGACACAGAGTACTTTCTGGAAGGCAGCATTGTTCCTCCATCCCTGCGGAGTTGGTGGAAGGACAGCCCAGAGACTGCAGATGAAAATCCCGGCACCAAGCTGTGAGACTGTTGCTCAAGGAGAGCCTGCAGAGAGGAACAGCGAACCAGCAGCCAAGCCCCAGCAGTGATGGAGAAAACTTTCTGCAGACTACAGAAGACTCTTCCAGGTGTGCTGCTACTAGGAAAGCCACTGGGTTGACTGGAACAAAGCCTGGAAGCAAGATTTGATCCTCCTTTGAAAATTCACCAAAATAAAATGTCAAGGCAAATCTATTGCAAAGCTGTGGCTGACTTAGGTGTTGTCACAGTGTTGAAGAACTGTTATTGATTTAAGTGTTAGCAGAGAAAATCACGAATTTAAAGTTTTTTTTCTGTCTTTTAAGCAGCTCACTGATGTATTTAAAGTAGATACAGGGTGAGTGATCTTTTAGAGCTTCTTCCAGGCTGAAGATGTGTAACAATAGAAAGAGCAACAGAGCTATTGACAATGGAAAACAAAGGATGGGGATGGTAAAAGTGCAGAACAACATCTGTAGTTTCCAAGCTGAATTGACTAGGTGCAAATCTCTAATAGCTGAGGAATAAAAATGTGATCTTTTAAGTTAGAAACATGTGAATATAGAGCAATTTCAATGCCTTTGAGTGAAATGTCCAGTCTCCAGGTTTCTGCAGTATGGATAAAACTGGACTGAAGATTACACAGGCAATCACCCTGTTTGCGCTGCTCCCCCAGTCATGTGGAACAGCAATCAGGTCCTACACTCAGATCCAATTTTGTTACAACTGGCAACCTGATGTGGTTAGTTGAACTGAAAAGAGTTGTTCTGCTGAAGCTCAAAATACTTTTCTTTATAGAAGAAAACCTCAGCTAGACCAACTAATAAAGGCAAGTGGAAGACATATCCTATTTGGGCATCTCAGTGTTAACTAGCTCCCTCGACAACACCCATTTCAGAAATATTGAACTATTTCATGTGTCTGAAACATCTGGACTTTCTATCTGTTTCATAAGTCTCTAACAAAAAAATATCTGCACATCATCCATCAATCCATGGCCACATTCTTTTCTCACCCTCTCATGATTAGACTTCTTTGGAGTTTGTAGGGGTTTTTCCTAATGTTTTTCTCCCAGTTTTTCCTGGACATCCTTGTATTATTAATGGGCTCAATATGTGTTCACTTTGAGCCATTAGAAATTAAGTTAGTGTTTTTAGTAGTCATTATATAAGCTGGAGAAATGGGGACTTGACCTCTTTACTTATTGACTACAAGAGACCCATTCTGGCAAAAGTGAGACAAATCTCATGTGAAGAAAGCCCCCCCCCCCCCGAGAGATGTGGAGAGCAGTGGTGCAGTGTTTTGTTCAAGACAAATTTTTTTATAGGAACATCCAGGTCAGATACTATATTGCTAGGGCTGTCCCACTATAAGTAAATGGAAACTCCTAAATATCCCCTCTCTAAACAAGTAGATAGCTGCTTGCTATAGACCAAGATCCATGCAAAACATTTGCTCTATGGAAAAAGAGCTGCTTCTTACCTAAGCTGGACCTTTCTTTCCTCACTATGTGAGTGGACTTGGGAATGTGGCAAGAATGGATTAGTGGAAGAAATTCACTCCTGCCAGACATATGTGACTAATGGTGCAGCTGAGAGCTTGCGCATTTGGCTTCTGTGTGGACCTCGTCTCAAAGAACTGTTCCTGTACAGTAAACAGTCAGTAATAACCTGAGCTAAGTCTATCATGAAATTAAAAAGTAATTACATATCCTACTGTGGAAGCACCATTCTCCTTCCACTTTAAAAACTCCTTAAATGGATGGGGAAATCTGCCCCATCCACATGGGCTAGCACTGGGGAACATTTGTCGCAGAAGGAGGAGGGCACCCTGCCGTCAGGTGGCTTTAAGCAGAGGCTGAGCCCCTCTGGCCAGCACATGTTCCTCCCCAGCTTACACTGCTAGGCACTTCACCTTCCTTTCCCACCTTTGCACCAGTGTCTTTTTTTCACGTTAGTTTTCAGCCAGATGAGGTCCCTGACTCAACTCAGTATGCAACTGTGTGTGTGTGTGCAATCAGTGCAAGACAGTTGTAAAATTAGTTAGCTGTAAAACTGCTTTACTGGGAGCAGGAGGGAAAGTGGGAGCAGAGCAATCTGGACTGATACCACTTGGGGCTTCCGTGGCAGAGTTTCTCATACCCTGAGCAAACTCTCAGAGACAGATGGTTTGCTGCCAGGTAATGCAAGGAGCCAGCTGATAGTGGAGTGTTGTGTGGGGATTGGTTCATCTGTCAGGCTGCCAGTGGATATGCAGCAATTGCAATCTCCACCACTCCTCTCTGTCACAAAGATTAGGGGAATTAGTCATGTGTAGCTGGGCAATGAGACTGTTAAGAGAGATTATAACAATGCACAAATATTAGAGTGGTGTAACTATTAAGGAGAAAAAGAATAATTCAAGGATGCATGTAATTAAGAATAATGGGTTGAAGAAAAAGTATCTTTTTATATATGTGTGGTGGGTTGACCCTGGCTGGATGCCAGGTGCCCACCAAAGCTGCTCTATCACTCCCCCTCCTCAGCTGGACAGGGGAGAGAAAATATAACGAAAAGCTCATGGGTCGAGATAAGGACTGGGAGGGATCACTCACCAATTACCGTGATGGACAAAACAGACTTGAATTGAGGAAAATTAATTTAATATACTACCAATCAAATCAGAGTAGGATAATGAGAAATAAAACCAAATCTTAAAACACCTTCCCCCCACCCCTCCCTTCTTCCCAGGCACAGCTCCACTCCCAATTTTCTCTACCTACCCCCCCTTAGCGGCAGAGGGGGACGGGGAATGGGGGTTGCGGTCATTTCACCACACATTGTCTCTGCTGCTCCTTCCTCCTCAGGGGGAGGACTCCTCACACTCTTTCATTGCTCCAGTGTGGGGTCCCTCCCACAGGAGACAGTCCTTCACAAACTTCTCCAATGTGAGTCCATCCCACAGGCTGCAGTTCTTCATGAACTTCCCTGGCATGGGTCCTTTCTGCGGGCCGATCTTCAGTCACAGACTGCTCCAGCGCAGGCTTTCCCATGGAGTCACGGCCATCTTTGGGGGCATCCAACTGCTCCGGTGTGGGGTCCTCCACAGCCTGCAAGTGGGCATCTGCTCCCCCGCTCACCTCCATGGGCTGCAGGAGGACAGCCTGCCGTCTCACCATGGGCTGCAGGGGCATCACCTCCTCCGGCGCACCTCCTCCCCCTCCTTCTTCACTGACCTTGGTATCTGCATAGGTGTTTCTCTCACATTCCAATCTCTTCCCCCACTGCAGGTTCCCCTTCTTAAATATGTTATCCCAAAGGCACTACCACCATCACTGATTGGGTCAGCCTGGGCCAGAGGCGGGTCCAACTTGGAGCTGGGGAAGCTTCTAGCAGCTTCTCACAGGAGCCACCCCTGTGGCCCCTGCCCCACTACCAAAACCCCGCCAAACAAACCCAAAACACTCTCACATATTCTCACCCCTCCCTCCAGCTGCAGTTTCTGTTGCACAGGGGTTTTTTCCCCTTCTTAAATATGTTATCACAGAGGCGCTACCACCATCGCTGATGGGCTCAGCCTTGGCCAGCAGCGGGTCCGTCTTAGAGCCAGCTGGCATTGACTCCGTTGGACATAGGGGAAGGTTCTGGCATCTTCTCACAGAAGCCACCCCTGTAGCCCCCACCGCTACCAAAACCTTACCATGCAAACCCAATACAATATGTGACTATTTTTATACGACCTCTGTTTGGAACTCAGCAAATAATACTAAGGAGGAACACAGTCTCCTCAAACGATATGAAGTGAGACCTTGTTTCTGAAAATAAATCAGTGTGTCAAACTTCAGCTCATTGATTTTAATTGTCTGAATCTTAGTCTAATTAAGAATAAACAGTCTGAAGAGCAGACCTTGCTTTCTGATCAGCCTTTTGAAATAGTCCTGTAGGGGGAAATTGAGAAATGTTTTGTATAGTTAAAAATCCTAGAAACCCTGCTGTGATTATCAGATAATTCATCTATTTTCATTAATAATCTTGATAATAGAAATGGTCTGAAAAACTGAGTATGTCTGTCAAAAGGAGTGAAGAATGTATGTAAAATGTTATTTTCCCTTCTGACCAGTTTTTCTACTAGGCAGGAAAAAAAACCACAGAAAAACATTAGCAACAATATCTGGACAAAATAGCTTTTTATCAAACAATTAATCAAAGGTGCCCTGTAAGGGAAGAAAAGCTGGCACCTCTCTCTGTCCCCAGGCTGGAATGTAAGAACTTGCCCTCTCCATATGACAGAAGTAATAAAGAGGGAAGGTGTGGTGGACTGGGGAGGGCAGAGGTGTCCTAAATGCCGCTGACAAGCCCCAATCAAACATCCAGCAACTCTTAACCCATGTAGTCTGTTAGCACTCACTACTCCAAAGCCAGCCCAGCTCTTTAACCAGCCATTTGCTTTGGCTCTGTTTCCTGGCACCAGGATGGTGATGGCACCAGATGCTTGGGGTGAGGGGCTGCATGTGAAATCCAAACATGTGCTGCTCCCCACATGTGGTAACTCTAGGAGATGTGGAAAAGGGACATAGGGTCTGAGATATGCTCTGAGGATGCAGGTGGGGGAATAGGGTGTGGAACAGAGAGGAAAAGGGAATGTAGAGAAGAGGAGGAAACAGAGCAGAGGAAAGATGGAGGGTAGTGAGAGCAGGGGAAGTGCATCAGCAAGGAAACAGATGAGTGGACAAAGGGAGGAATACTTGAATACTTTATACCAACACACTTGAGGCATATGAGATACTCTGTCTCTATCTTATTTTATTGCAGTGCTCATCCATGCTTTCTGTGCCATGCTGCTGCTCCTAAGTGCCTTTGTCCAGAAAATCCTGCCAAACAGCCAGCTGAGCATGCACCATGCTTGTAATACATCAAGGCAGTCGCAGCTGCCCTTCCAGGCTGTGCTGGAAACTTGTGAAAAGGGGAAAGAAAAGAAATTGCATTCTGCAAGATCTGATGTTGTTCCAAATACTTGAGCCGGAAAATAGGTAAGTGATTTAATATCTTGTCAGCGCTAATTAAGGTCATGCCTTTGCCAGCAAAGCCATTACAGACCACCTTTACAGGCACTTAGAACTTGGCTGTAATCATATGTTCTGGGAGTAGCAAATTTTCTCTAGTTATAAACTAAAAAGTCATTGTGGGGCTGTTGAAACAATGGAAGCTGGGAGGGACAAAATGTGAGGGGAAGATGGGTAGGTATGAGAGGAGGAATAGTGTAATCTCACAACACCTTTATGATATTGAATAGTAATTGGAACAGAGATAAAAGCAGGGCTCAAACTTAGGTAACTACCTTAAATTAATAAACTCTAGGTGTTGCTGTAAGATTTAATTAAAGGCTGGTATAAATGACCATCATTTTCGCTGTCTTCTGAAACCTGATAACCACAGGCTTTGGCAGATTACCAGAAGAACCAGTCTCATTAGTGGGGATCCCAGAACTGCCTTGCTTCTGCTTCTAGAAGATGAACCATGAAGAAAAATAAATGTAGCAGATTGTGGAAATTGTGGAATGAGATAAAGGGAAAGAGGCCCTCCATCAGGTAGGTGGCTCTAGGATTACTCAGGGATTGAGAAAAGAATAATCAATACCTTTTATTACACCACAAAACTACTACAGCAGAGTTGAGCGATGGGCTTCTACCTGCCTCAGTTTAAGGATTCTTCAACCAAAGTTTATAAGCGAGACCAGGGAACTGATCCTTCCAGACATATCAAATAGCAGGTACTAAGCATAAAACTCATAAAGTTCATTCTGCCCTACATCTCCCCTCAGGTAGGGCTGTAGCTCACACACTTTCACAGTACTGAAAAGAGCCTCATTATAAAGCATGCTCTCCAGTTGCAACCTAACGCTGAAGTCCAACCTCTGACATGACACTGCCTCCTACCTTGGGGAGGGTACTCTTGAGCAGTGGGAAGCTCTTTTTCCACTGGATAAGACAGACAAGTGACTTCTCACAGAGTATCTGAGAATCCACAGCAGTTGCAGCAGTTTGTCTCAGGAGTCATTGAAGAACAGGATCATCCCTGGCTCATCTACCTAATTCAGTGTGGATCAGAAAATTTATGTCATATTAGTCATGCCACACAATATGAAATTCATGCTGGGCTCACGCTGGCTGCAGAAGGGACTATACCTCATGTGGTACAAAGGCTGTGGTTACAGCATTAACACAGTAACACTTTTTAGACAAACTGGACCCAGCAGCATGAGTTTCCACTGCATCACAGCTTTGAGGTGTGGCATTTCTGGTCCAGTATGAGAAGCACTGCAGCTGGCTCCAGCTGGACCATGGCATGATCTATCAGCAAAGCTCATCTAATGCTAAAGAAATATACTGGCATAATAAATATATATATATATTAGAGAAAGAAAGGAAGAAAAAAAGGTTAATGAGTTAAGGATTTTAAAATTAGGCAAGATGTGATTCACTGGCAGATGGCCTCAGTAAAGTGGCCAGCTTAATTAAGTGTGTTATACTGTATCATCAATAATCCATTAGAAGAGTGGCAATAGCTTATCTGCAGCAACAGTTGGCTAAAAGAGCTCCATGTATTTCATAGCAATGGAATTTACAATTTCATTCAGAGGGGTAAACAAACAACCCTTTTCGTTTTGAAGAAAAACTTTAAAAATACATGTTGTAATCTATTGTGCTGTCATGTGCTTGACTCCAATGAGAATCTGAAACAGTACCTCTAACCTGTGTGAACTGATCCAATTAATCTTAATCCTGGTCCCCCAGGCTCAGGGCCCCTATGCTTAGTGAGGCAGTGGCTACGTAATTTGGCATTTCATCAGGGTGCCACCAAATTCAGCATTGCCTAGTGGAATTCCCTATTTTGCTGCAGGTGGTTGCTCAACCTTTTGTTTTCTGTCTCCTCACCTGCCTCTTGCCTCCTCTCCTTTCCCCATGGGAAGGAAGTAATTTGATTACAAGGCATGCTCCTTCCACTCCTCCATGGAGCCAGGGAGCAGGGGGTTGGAAACCAACTGTTGTCAGAGTCCAATCTGCAGCCAGGGAGTGGAGAGCCAAGCATATTGCATGACACGCTGGGCCTCACAGGGAGCAGAGCAGCTGTGGGGAGCTGGGCAAGGGCTCCCAAAACTGGCTGCAGAGCCCTGCTTCACTGGCACATATGAGAAAGGAGTTTTGAGTTAGGTTTCCAAGGCAATGTGATGGGAGCTGAGACCTGGAGTATAGGCTGGGGCCCTCAAAAGCATGATAGAAAAAATCCCACCCTTGGGAGTAATGGGGCAGGAGGGCAGTTTTGCAAAAAATCGAATGTTGCCAAGTCCTAAAACAAGCCACTGGTGATCCTCCCCCTCCTTCCGAATCTTGACAAAATATGTTATTTTAGGACAGTTACTTTTGGTCTTTTTCCATGTTTCTTTTTTTTTTTTTTTATATCCACATAGATGTTTGTGTGTGTGGCAACCTGTTAATTGTCTCAGAGCTCTCCCACATATATGGAATCAAATGATATTTTCGCTTGTGTTGCAAAAAACTTAAGGTCTGCCTGGTAATACACAGCCTCCAGTTCTGCCTGAGCCCCCTCCCCTCCAATTTTTTGCTCTTTCCTCTGACAGGCCCACACTTGCCCATCCTCCATGTTAGCAATTACAAAAATTCTCAGGCAGGGAACCTGAGGAATCCTAGAGGACACTGCTTGGGGTTTCCTCAGCTTCAGCTCCTGTCTGAGACCCTGCTGCTTGCCTGGGTCCATGTGATGCCATGTCTTGGCTCCAGCACGTATCCTCAGCTGTGGCTTCATTGTTCATCCTAGTCTTGTAATGTTAGGTTTTGTTTTTACATTAGGGAACAGCATTCTGCTTTGGAAATCCTGAAAACAACTAACATGTTTTAAACTATTTAGTTGATATAAATATTAGTGAGTTTTTCTGAGGATGGAGCTCAAGGAAAAATAATACTCCAGGGTCATGAAAAATGTCTAGAGTTTGGAAAAATGGAATTTAGTCCCATTTTGCCAAGAGAAGGCTTTTTCTTGTGGAATTCTTGCAATGAAGCAATTCTGAGAAAGAAATTATTATTGACTACTGCATTATCTTAGCTTTGTGGAGCACCATGCTATGAATAGGCCCTTTATGCTCATGACTGCACATTCATATTAGAAAAAAAAAATAGTTCTTGCACCACAGTCACTTTCTCTCCTCATTTCACTGTGTCATAATGAAGTTGGAATTGCAGGTACAGGACAGGATCCTGAGGGTCATCTCAGTTCTGCTGCTTCAAGCTCAGAATAATGGCAGAAGGTGTTTGCAACAGTATAAGTTTTACCTTTAGAGTTATCAACCTTTAGGAGTTTGAAAACAGCTTTTAACAGATGGGTTTCAAAATAAATTTCTTAATAGAATTATGGGGCTCTTTTTTTTTTTTTTTTTTTTACAGTAAACCCTATTGTCATGTCTCTGCTGGGCAGTGGGCTGGGGTTGCACAGGGGCTGTGAGGTGCACGTGGAGGTTCCCTCCCCTTTGACAATGGCAATTCCAGCCAACAACTCTGTTGCCTTTGGCTGTGTAGCTGTGAAGTCCAACTCAACCTTGAAAGTCTCTTAGGTTTTTTTGTTGTAGCATAAAAGTCTAAACAGATCAGACTTTGTTTTGTCTGCCCTTATAACTTACCACCAGTGTTGTTCATCTAAGCATTCTTGGTTTGTGATTGCATCTTCATATGGAATAGCAGCTTTCCTGCTGTAGAAGGAAAACAAAACTCTCTCTGGTTGTGTATATCTTTGCACACATCAATTGCTATTAGCAGGATATTGACTTTCCTCCTTACAAGACACTGTGCCTGGATCATGCTAGGAAGTAGGCACAAACGCTGCACCTAAATAGCAGGAAAGAGGACTCCCAGGGAACATAGCAGTGTATTGTGTTAGTGACCCATGATTTCAAGTACTTTGAACTCGGCTGCAAATCAGAGTTGTTGCAATATGTTGCACTAAGAATCCTCAGATAAGAAATTCCCTTTTGTGGCCAAATGTGACAACAAACTGTAGAGCTGTTTTGTATAAATTACCTAAGGTTTGGCTGCATCTCCTACTCTTACTTTGATAAAACACTGGTATGATGTTAACAAATGATAAATTCACCAGGGAAAGGATATGCACTTAATTAACAGAGATTGCCTAGTCCTAATCCTTAAAAAGATTAGAAGCTCTAGCACGTTTCAGGATGTTTTACTTGTAAGGTCTGGATCCTGTAAGCAGTTGTGCACATGCCCACTTTTGTTTCTGCCAAGTGCCAGGAACTTAATGGATGAAGTTAAATGTGTGTGTAGAATTTGACCACTGCTCTTAAAAACCTCAAACAAGCTTAGCAAACAAAGCCAAATATAGAAAGATTAAGATTTATTCTGACAAGTACGATACAAATTTGGCTGGACTGCATCAACAGGAAGAATTTTGTTTAAGAGTCTTCAACAAAATTTAGTAAATGTCTTTAAAACCCTATGTATTTTTTAATAATGCAAATGTCATCCTTCTGGGGGATGGGGAAGGGAGATGATGTGAGGACCCTTTAGTTTCCAGGATGTTGTGCTGCTTGTTTTTCATAACACATAATATTGTAAAAAATGTCCTAATAGCCTCTTTTTTGTTAGTGTTTCTTTGCTGATTCCTGAATCCATATAAACTGAACATATATTTGATAAAGGAAGCCATTTCCTATAAATCATCATACCCAGGCTTAGTTGCTCTCTTTACCTTTCTCTGTGGTTTGTTAAAGGATTAATGCTGAGAAATATATGAAACAATCTTAAAGATCAAGAGGGGAATTAACAATCTGAACTTTAAGAAAAGTCATATTGATATGTTTTGATGTCAGTACATGTAATTACACTTCATTTATTAAAACATGGTCTTTAGCCCAACACAAAAAAAAATTAAACAGTTGGAGTTTATGAAGTTTTTACTACTATAAATTTTAAAAGAAACTTTTAATTTTTTTAAAATTCTTTAAATTATTTTTTAAAAACATTGGCAGAAATTGTACACTCACAATGAGATTAAGATGTTAGCACTTCCCTGCATCTTTGCTGAAACAAAAACAATCAGAAAATAACAGCTGCTCATTTAAAAACAGTAAGATGTCTGAGAATTTCCTTATCAAAAATAGTAATAAATGAATAAAATAACAGAGCTTTGTGACACTTTCACCGAAGTGATTTATCATTCAGTTTATATCTTCTGTCTTCTTCCAAAGGGCATAGAAATTAGTCAGCTGAAAAAAACCCAGTGAAGTGGCTGCTATTCCCCTAGCTTGTTACAAGCGTTTGTGTAAAATCACATTTTCTTCCTATAAAGCACCACTTAGATCTGAGGAACAATGCCGTAAAAAACTGCACAGAACAGAGCAATTTTTTTTCCCAGCTGAATAGGTCTACATAACTGATGAAGGCGCAGTCATCTCCTATGTCGAGGTTTAACCCCAGTCAGCAACTAAGCACCACGCAGCCACTCACTCACTTCCCCCCCACCCAGTGGGATGGGGGAGAAAATCGGTACAAGAAGTAAAACTCGTGGGTTGAGATAAGAACAGTTTAATAGAACAGAAAAGAAGAAACTAATAATGATAACACTAATAAAATGACAACAGTAATAATAAAAGAATTAGAATATACAAGTGATGCACAGTGGAATTGCTCACCACCCGCCGATCGACACCCAGTTAGGCCCCGAGTGGCGATCCCCCCACTCCCACTCCCCCCAGTTTATATACTAGATGTGACATCACACGGTATGGAATACCCTGTTGGCCACTTTGGGTCAGTTGCCCTGGCTATGTCCCCTCCCAACTTAGAATCATAGAATCATAGGATCATTTAGGTTGGAAAAGACCTTCAAGATCATCAAGTCCAACCATCATCCATGCCCACTAAACCGTGTTCTGGAGTGCCTTGTCTACGTGCTTTTTGAATACCTCCAGGGATGGTGACTCAACCACTTCCCTGGGCAGCCCATTCCAATGTCTGACAACCCTCTCAGTAAAGATATTTTTCCTAATATCCAACCTAAACCTCCCTTGCCGCAACTTGAGGCCATTTCCTCTTGTCCTATCTCCAGCCACCTGACAGAAGAGACCAGCACCCCCCTCACTACAACCCCCCTTCAGGTAGTTGTAGAGAGCTATAAGGTCTCCCCTCAGCCTCCTTTTCTCCAGACTAAACAACCCCAGTTCCCTCAGCCGCTCCTCATAAGACTTATG
Organism: Haliaeetus albicilla; assembly: GCF_947461875.1. NCBI lineage: Eukaryota > Metazoa > Chordata > Aves > Accipitriformes > Accipitridae > Haliaeetus > Haliaeetus albicilla. The sequence continues at coordinate 21,484,859 of NC_091515.1, read as the reverse complement.
CTCCAGGCCCTTCACCAACTTGGTTGCCCTTCTCTGGACACGCTCCAACACCTCAATGTCTTTCCTGTAGTGAGGGGCCCAAAAGTGAACACAGTACTCGAGGTGTGGCCTCACCAGTGCCGAGTACAGGGGAACAATTACCTCCCTGTTCCTGCTGGCCACACTATTTCTGACACAGGCCAGGATGCCATTGGCCTTCTTGGCCACCTGGGCACACTGCTGGCTCATATCCAGCCAGCTGTCAACCAGCACCCCCAGGTCTTTTTCTGCTGGGCAGCTTTCCAACCACTCCAAGCCTGTAGCGCTGCATGGGGTTGTTGTGACCCAAGTGCAGGACCCGGCACTTGGCCTTGTTGAACTTCATACAGTTGGCCTTGTCCGGATAGCCTGTCCAGATCTCTTTGTAGAGCCTCCCTACCCTCAAGCAGATCAACCCTGCCTCCCAACTTGGTGTCATCTGCAAACTTGCTGAGGGTGCACTCAATCCCCTCATCCAGGTCATTGATAAAGATATTAAAGAGAACCGGCCCCAGCACCGAGCCCTGGGGAACGCCACTTGTGACCTGCCACCAACTGGATTTCACCCCATTCACCACAACCCTTTGGGCTTGTCCATCCAGCCCGTTTTTTACCTAGCGAAGAGTACACTTGTCTAAGCCATGAGACACCAGCTTCTCAAGGAGTATGCCATGAGAGACAGTGTCAAAGGCCTTGCTGAAGTCAAGGTAGATAACATCCACAGCCTTTCCCTCATCCACTAGGCAGGTCACCTAGGCTGGCTGGGCATGAGAAGCTGAAAAATCCTTGACTTTAGTCTAAACACTACTTAGCAACACCTGAAAACATCAGTGTGTTATCAACATTCTTCTCATACTGAACCCAAAACATAGCACTATACTAGCTACTAGGAAGACAATTAACTCTATCCCAGCTGAAACCAGGACATCCTACCAGCTGTTTTTTAGGTGCCAGTTGAAACACAGTGATAGTGTTGGTGTTTAATCTGGGACGCTTTTCCTCACTAAAAGCTGGTGTGACACAGCTTAAATTTTTCAAACTTAATTATGATTATTTTTATTTGTTTGAAAAAGAGAAAAATAAGAAGACTTTATGATAGATACATCCTCTGTCAAATTGGCTCAGTGTAATCTAGACAATTGTCTAACACGAGGAAGAAGCGAATTTGTGTGGCAACAAAGCACACCTAAATTTTCAGATGCTTCAAAAGTTCAAATGTTAACTTCCATTTCAAACACTATCAGAGTTTTGCTTGTGTTGCTGATTATAAACCAAGCAGCTGTGTCAGCTGTCTGCTATTCACTAGTATAACTAGTATAACTCTAGATTGCCATAAATGGTATGACATGGGTGAAAGATAAGGAAGAACTTGACTTGAAATTCTGGGCTTAAAAAAAGAATCAGATGTCTTTTGCAAGACAGTCACCATCTGATTTCGCTGCAGATGGTGAAAAAACCCCTTAAGTTTTAGTCTCCCATGCTCCCCTTTATATACTACAAGGGAGAACGCATCATGTTCGGTGAGTGGGAGACATATTGCATTTTTAAAGAGTAGTACATAAGGGTTTTTTTCTGCTCAGCAGGGAAAGTATATAACATAAATTGTTAACTCTGCAGCAAATCATCTTGCAAACAGAAATCAATCATTCAGAAAAAAAAATCAATGCAAGCATCCCACAGACAGTGAGGTGATGTTAAATGACAATATTATCTAGAGATGTTTCCATTCGAGTATAAACATGTCTTGGTTTCATGGTAGCTCTGGGAAGCAGCTGGAAGAGAGTAAAGGATACTTGCTTCTCATTTTTGGTGTTTAAGGAGTACCATAACCACAACAGGTTTCGTTGGATGGAGCTACTAATTATTTTGTAGTCAGAACGTGCTCTATAAAAGGCATGAGAGTAATTCATTGCAGTTTCCTTTTATCTGCCTTGCCAATTGATGTCTATACATAGCAAGTGGGGCTCCCCAAAAAGGTCAGTCTGTTTCAGATACACAAGATTAAGTAGCGAGTGACATTCAAGAGCAATCCCCCACCCAGGAGGAGTGAAACCAGAGGAAAAGCTGTTAGATTCCGCCTTTTCTCCATTAATCTTGAAGCTTTTCAATGCTGCCAGGTTGCATCTTCATCAAACAAGCTGGGAAGAATGTTGGGCTATTTTCTTTTGTCCCACCCTCCTCTCCCAATCGTGTCCCATTAACCCCTGCCATGCCAGGTTCTGGTTTGGGAGCAGCTCTTGTGTTATCCCCAGTAGGTGGGGCAGCATGTAGACCTGGATGGAACCCAGTGTGGACCTTGTTTTAGCAGCAGGATGATATTTAGGTGGCTGAAGGGGAGGAGCAGGGATTTCTTCCAAGATGGAACAATTTTGAATGCTTGTACAAGAAGGAGGGAAATAGCAGGTGCGTTTATCTTCTAGAGACAGACCATATAATGAGGTACTCTTGCGGGAGCATAATAATGGACTCAATGACAGATCAATATGATCATAGTTGAAGACCCTTTACTAGAGCATCAGACATCATTTTATACATTGGTTACATCTGTACATGCATTTAGCTATTTTACTATTGGTTATATACATTATTCACGCACTGTCCACGCGCCTAGTTACACTTAATGATTGGTTATATCAACACTGTACACGCGCATAAACATAGGACATAATTGGTTATACCAACTAAAACATGCGAAACTTGTCTCCGTCTAATTGGTCAAGATAAACTGCCGAATTGAGGTTCTTTGTGCCAAGTTCCCTTTATCGTGGAATGTGCACCTGTATTCTTCTAATTGGCATCTTTCTTTTTTTGTCTTCTTTATTCTGTTCAAGGCCTTCTAAAGGCATCTGGAATGCTCTTGTGACCGTTAGCTAAATATGTGTCCACATACTCTCTCCCAGGTTGGTCTGGTTTGGGGGTGAGCTGTTTTCCATAATCTAGATTTGAAGGAGGATGCTTTTACCCTTTCCTTCATCTAGGGTTACATTTTTGCCAGTTACAGTTGAGTAGGCTGCATCAGGCAAGATCCAGGATTTGACCATGGCACAGATATATAACTCATTCTTGCCCCGGGCAGTTCCAATAGCATGTAGGACACATCACGTAGCTGTCACAGAGGAGGCATTCAAGCTAGTGGCAACCTTCAGAAGTTGAATCATAGAAGCATAGGGTGGCTGAGTGGTTGGAAAGTGGCACAGATTGTGAAGCGCACATGGCAGGGATAAGTGATAATACATGTTGGAACTGGAGCCAAGTGACTGTGTTCCTTTGATACGAGGGAATGGGTCTGACTGAAAGGAAAGAGGCCTCTTTCCTTCAGTTCCTATGGATTGCAGCCTGAGGATGATACTGGGGAGGGTGTGGTTCTGAGAGGAAGGAAATTATGGAGGAGGTGAAATCCAGCTCTGAGAAACTGAACCCATGAGCATAAGAATGGCTGGAGCAAGTAAAGCTAAGGATCCATCTAGACTGTCTCTGACAGCAAATGTCTTGGGAAGGTTATATGAATTGTATAGGCATAGCTCCTTGGAGTTAGCTCCTCATTCGTACAGTGACAACTCCTTAGATAGTCTTCTAGTTTGCAGTAACTTGTACATAAGGAATTTCCCTAGACTGAGGTGGCATCTTTCTCTCTCCACCTCCCTTTTTTTCCTGTAGTAGTATAGTTGTGGTGTTTGCTTTTCTCTATTCTTCTCACTCAAAAAACTCTTATGTTCCTCTCTCTACAAGTGACACGAATTTCTGATGATCACAGACATAGGGACAATGGATTTGTTTCTGCCATAAACTAAAGAGTGAGAATTATGAAGTGTGCCCTAATACAATTCACATACCAGTATTCCCTTTCTCATTTTCGAGCAGAATCAAAACCAAACAGAAATGGTCAGAGGCTGCAAAGTAAAATAATCTCAAGTCCCCAATACCTGAGGTGACTGTTCTAGCCCCAGGGTGACTGAGTACCAGGAGAGGGTGGCAATGGTCAATCTCCAGGAAGGTTTCCTTGCATCCTAACCTGGTAGATGTGCTCTGAGAGTGTCCACCAGATCTCACCTCACAGGTTAGAGAGGGGACAGTGTTCTTAGTGATTCACCTGTAAGCTGTCCACCTCCCAAATACCTTCTGTTATTCTCTCTCTGTGCTGCTGCAGGAAAAAGGAAAGGGATATGTTTTATTTTGAAGGGTTGGTTTTTTTTAAAGGAATTTAAGAAGACTTTTTTACTAATGCAATCTGGATCACTCCCAGTTTCTCCCTACTAGCTACTGTCATACCAGATGTATTTTATTTAAACATGCAGAAGTTACATTATAAAATACATTCTTCAGTTTCTACTTAAGTATTCCACTAGTGAATCTGTTTCCAATATATATGGTTTCTTAGGCTGTACCTGTAGATAACAGGCCTTAATAATTTTTCTAGAAGGCTGCCTTTAATGGCGAGCTGTGTGTAGTTCATTCTGCTCCTGCTGTTTATCAGTCTCCCAGCTGAGTAGGCCAATGAATTTATACCAGTGGTTGTAATTGGTCATTTTCCCAATACTGTACAACACCACCTGCATGGTAGTCTGTGTAAACTCAGTTAAATTTGTATTCAGACAGTGCAATCTCCAGCAAATGGGCTATTAACATGTTTAATGGTTGTGACAGAGTGTCGTGGTTTCAGCCCAGCCGGTAACAAAGGACCACGCGGCCGCTCGCTCACTCCTCCCGCCCCCCTCCGGTGGGATGGGGGGAAGACGGAGGAGAGGAAAAAAAACAAACCTGGAACCTCGAGGGTTGAGATAAAGGCAGTTTACTGGAACAACACAAAGAAATTGCAACAACAACAACGGTACTAATGAAAAAGTATACAAAAAAGAGTGATGCACAGTGCAACTGCTCACCACCCGGGACCCGACGCTCTGCCACTTCCCCCACCGAAAAGAAGAGCCCACCCCCCGGCCCGCTTCCCCTTTATATACTGAGCATGATGTCACATGGTATGGAATAGCTCCTTGGCCAGTTCAGGTCAGCTGCCCCGGCTATGCCCCCCACCTCCCAGGTTCCTGTAAAAAAATTAACTCTATCCCAGCTGAACCCAGGACATTATCCACCCCTTATTCTATACCATCTACATCATGCCCAGATCTTACATTTTCCAATCGACCACTACCACTTCCTTGTCTTATATATATAAGTATATGGACTTGCGTCCGTCCCCGTCGTCCCCCCGCACACACACACACACGCGAATGGTATTCCTTTAGCGTATGGGCTATTCCTCTAATGTGTCCATTGATTTATTTAGTCCATGACTTTGGGGCTCCATCTGTTGTAACAGTTCTTCAGGATAAGAGAGATGGTGTGAGATGGTGGGTTGTTGTATGCTGCCTCTGGAACTTGTGGCTAGTACATTTGGTGCAACTCACGCCCTTAGTCTGCAGGTCGAGGATGTTGATCTTGAGGAAATTGCTGGGTGTCAGTTCAAGTTCTGTCGCTGTTGTACTTGGCTTAGTTTCAAAGTCCATCCCGCAGTCATTTGGGTAATTCTTACAGTAATACCCTTGATATGGCATATAGACACTATAGATACAATGACATGCATTGGCAGGGTATTTAGCAGTTAGGTATCATACAGCCCAATTCACTGGCTATTCTCTCCCAAAATCAAATCTCCCTGAGGTACACATCGAACTTCCCCATCCTTCTGCATCACCCACCAGGTGTACCCAGGTCTCTGAGCAAAAACAACCCCTTGAATGGGTTTGCCTCTGCTTGAGGGAGGACTAACCCAGACTGTCTTTCCTAACATACTCCTCATGCGCACTACAGGGACTTTATCCCCTTCTACAGTATGTGGAAGTCTTGGTTGGGCGGGGCCAGCCCGATTGGCGGATTCTCTAGTATTAACTAACCAGGTGGCTTTTGTTAAATGTGTATCCCAATGTTTGAAAGTCCCACCCCCCATCGCTCTCAATGTAGTTTTCAGCAGTCCGTTGTATCGTTCGATTTTTCCGGAGGCCGGTGCGTGATAAGGGATGTGATATACCCACTCAATGCCGTGTTCTTTGGCCCAGGTATCTATGAGGTTGTTTCGGAAGTGAGTCCCGTTGTCCGACTCAATTCTTTCTGGGGTGCCGTGTTGCCATAAAATTTTCTCTTCAAGGCCCAGAATAGTGTTCTGGGCAGTGGCATGGGACACAGGGTATGTTTCCAGCCATCCAGTGGTTGCTTCCACCATTGTAAGCACATGGCACTTGCCTTGGCGTGTTCGTGGGAGTGTGATATAGTCAATCTGCCAGGCCTCCCACTGTTTATATTTCAGCCATCGCCCCCCATGCGACAGGGGTTTTTGCCGCTTGGCTTGCTTAATTGCGGCACATGTTTCACATTCGTGGATGACCTGTGCGATAGTGTCTATGGTCAAGTCCACCCCTTGATCTCGAGCCCATCTATATGTTGCATCTCTCCCCTGATGGCCTGAGGTATCGTGGGCCCACTGAGCCATAAATAGCTCACCCCTACGTTGCCAGTCCAGGTCCACCTGAGACACTTCAATCTTGGCGGCCTGATCTGCCTGCTGATTGTTTTGATGTTCTTCAGTGGCCCGACTCTTGGGTACATGAGCATCTATGTGACGTACTTTTACCACTAGCTTCTCTATCCGAACAGCGATATCTTGCCACAGTGCGGCAGCCCAAATGGGTTTACCTCTGCGTTGCCAGTTGCCCTTCTTCCATTGCTGTAGCCACCCCCATAGGGCATTTGCCACCATCCATGAGTCAGTATAGAGATAGAGCACTGGCCACTTTTCCCTTTCAGCAATATCTAATGCTAGCTGGATGGCTTTCACCTCCGCAAACTGACTCGATTCACCTTCTCCTTCAGCAGTTTCTGCAACTAGTCGTGTAGGACTCCATACAGCAGCCTTCCACCTCCGATGTTTTCCCACGATGCGACAGGACCCATCAGTGAACAGGGCATATTGCCTCTCATTTTCTGGCAGTTTATTATACAGCGGGGCTTCTTCAGCCCGTGTCACCTCCTCCTCTGGCAACATTCCAAAGTCTTTGTCTTCTGGCCAGTCCGTGATCACTTCTAAAATTCCTGGGCGACTGGGGTTTCCTATGCGAGCCCGTTGTGTGATCAGTGCAATCTACTTACTCCACGTGGCATCAGTCGCGTGATGTGTAGAGGAAACTTTCCCTTTGAACATCTAGCCTAGCACTGGTAGTCGGGGTTGGGGCAGCCACGGTGTATGTTGTCGGGGTTGGGGCAGCCACGGTGCATGTTGTCTTGTTTTCCATCTTTTCCCCCTTTTCCCCCTGGGGGTGTTGCATAGTATCAAGCAGGGTTTGGTAGATACCGGCCAGGGCCCAGCACAGTGTAGTGAGTTGTGTGTCTCTGGGATAGCCACAGCATTTTCCTTTCAAAAATTCTATCACTTCATGAGGGTTCTGCAGTTGTTCGGGAGTGAACTTCCAAGTCACTGGAGGTGAGAAGTTCTCTAGATACCTGCCCACATCCTCCCACATGCCGTGCCACCCATGAATATCCAGCTTTGGGACAGATCTCTGGGTGGTACTCTTAAAGAGCCTCTTTGTAGCCCTAGACAAGACCTGAAACATAGTCAGGAGGCATAGCACTAACAGCACACAGGCTTGCGCATCCCAAGGATATTCAAAATTCTCAAAAACTGTTGTAATTAGTTGGAAAGAGAAAAGGGAGGGGAACAGATGGGGGGAAGTATCCCCCCCTGACTTCCCCATGGGTTGGGTGTAATTACCAATAAAATCCGACAGAAGGTGCCCAAAGTCTGGAAATGATATCACTGCCTCATACAGATAACAGCTTAACCTCATGACCAGTGATGTAATCATTTCACACGTCGACATTGCCCAGTACAGCAAAATGATAATCCCAATCACTCTCCCAGAGATGAGATACGCAACTACAGGCAATACATAAAGCATATAAGAACTTACAAAACGCCACCATGTAAACAGCTGAATCAACATTGTGACTAACATCTATTTATCTAGTATAAGAAATGCGTATGACAAATTTGTTTCAACACGCTCTGGCCAGATCTGTCGTTATCTCAACCCTTCGTGCCCCACGTTGGGCGCCAAAAAGGACTGTCGTGGTTTCAGCCCAGCCGGTAACAAAGGACCACGCGGCCGCTCGCTCACTCCTCCCGCCCCCCTCCGGTGGGATGGGGGGAAGACGGAGGAGAGGAAAAAAAACAAACCTGGAACCTCGAGGGTTGAGATAAAGGCAGTTTACTGGAACAACACAAAGAAATTGCAACAACAACAACGGTACTAATGAAAAAGTATACAAAAAAGAGTGATGCACAGTGCAACTGCTCACCACCCGGGACCCGACGCTCTGCCACTTCCCCCACCGAAAAGAAGAGCCCACCCCCCGGCCCGCTTCCCCTTTATATACTGAGCATGATGTCACATGGTATGGAATAGCTCCTTGGCCAGTTCAGGTCAGCTGCCCCGGCTATGCCCCCCACCTCCCAGGTTCCTGTAAAAAAATTAACTCTATCCCAGCTGAACCCAGGACATTATCCACCCCTTATTCTATACCATCTACATCATGCCCAGATCTTACATTTTCCAATCGACCACTACCACTTCCTTGTCTTATATATATAAGTATATGGACTTGCGTCCGTCCCCGTCGTCCCCCCGCACACACACACACACGCGAATGGTATTCCTTTAGCGTATGGGCTATTCCTCTAATGTGTCCATTGATTTATTTAGTCCATGACTTTGGGGCTCCATCTGTTGTAACAGTTCTTCAGGATAAGAGAGATGGTGTGAGATGGTGGGTTGTTGTATGCTGCCTCTGGAACTTGTGGCTAGTACATTTGGTGCAACTCACGCCCTTAGTCTGCAGGTCGAGGATGTTGATCTTGAGGAAATTGCTGGGTGTCAGTTCAAGTTCTGTCGCTGTTGTACTTGGCTTAGTTTCAAAGTCCATCCCGCAGTCATTTGGGTAATTCTTACAGTAATACCCTTGATATGGCATATAGACACTATAGATACAATGACATGCATTGGCAGGGTATTTAGCAGTTAGGTATCATACAGCCCAATTCACTGGCTATTCTCTCCCAAAATCAAATCTCCCTGAGGTACACATCGAACTTCCCCATCCTTCTGCATCACCCACCAGGTGTACCCAGGTCTCTGAGCAAAAACAACCCCTTGAATGGGTTTGCCTCTGCTTGAGGGAGGACTAACCCAGACTGTCTTTCCTAACATACTCCTCATGCGCACTACAGGGACTTTATCCCCTTCTACAGTATGTGGAAGTCTTGGTTGGGCGGGGCCAGCCCGATTGGCGGATTCTCTAGTATTAACTAACCAGGTGGCTTTTGTTAAATGTGTATCCCAATGTTTGAAAGTCCCACCCCCCATCGCTCTCAATGTAGTTTTCAGCAGTCCGTTGTATCGTTCGATTTTTCCGGAGGCCGGTGCGTGATAAGGGATGTGATATACCCACTCAATGCCGTGTTCTTTGGCCCAGGTATCTATGAGGTTGTTTCGGAAGTGAGTCCCGTTGTCCGACTCAATTCTTTCTGGGGTGCCGTGTTGCCATAAAATTTTCTCTTCAAGGCCCAGAATAGTGTTCTGGGCAGTGGCATGGGACACAGGGTATGTTTCCAGCCATCCAGTGGTTGCTTCCACCATTGTAAGCACATGGCACTTGCCTTGGCGTGTTCGTGGGAGTGTGATATAGTCAATCTGCCAGGCCTCCCACTGTTTATATTTCAGCCATCGCCCCCCATGCGACAGGGGTTTTTGCCGCTTGGCTTGCTTAATTGCGGCACATGTTTCACATTCGTGGATGACCTGTGCGATAGTGTCTATGGTCAAGTCCACCCCTTGATCTCGAGCCCATCTATATGTTGCATCTCTCCCCTGATGGCCTGAGGTATCGTGGGCCCACTGAGCCATAAATAGCTCACCCCTACGTTGCCAGTCCAGGTCCACCTGAGACACTTCAATCTTGGCGGCCTGATCTGCCTGCTGATTGTTTTGATGTTCTTCAGTGGCCCGACTCTTGGGTACATGAGCATCTATGTGACGTACTTTTACCACTAGCTTCTCTATCCGAACAGCGATATCTTGCCACAGTGCGGCAGCCCAAATGGGTTTACCTCTGCGTTGCCAGTTGCCCTTCTTCCATTGCTGTAGCCACCCCCATAGGGCATTTGCCACCATCCATGAGTCAGTATAGAGATAGAGCACTGGCCACTTTTCCCTTTCAGCAATATCTAATGCTAGCTGGATGGCTTTCACCTCCGCAAACTGACTCGATTCACCTTCTCCTTCAGCAGTTTCTGCAACTAGTCGTGTAGGACTCCATACAGCAGCCTTCCACCTCCGATGTTTTCCCACGATGCGACAGGACCCATCAGTGAACAGGGCATATTGCCTCTCATTTTCTGGCAGTTTATTATACAGCGGGGCTTCTTCAGCCCGTGTCACCTCCTCCTCTGGCAACATTCCAAAGTCTTTGTCTTCTGGCCAGTCCGTGATCACTTCTAAAATTCCTGGGCGACTGGGGTTTCCTATGCGAGCCCGTTGTGTGATCAGTGCAATCTACTTACTCCACGTGGCATCAGTCGCGTGATGTGTAGAGGAAACTTTCCCTTTGAACATCTAGCCTAGCACTGGTAGTCGGGGTTGGGGCAGCCACGGTGTATGTTGTCGGGGTTGGGGCAGCCACGGTGCATGTTGTCTTGTTTTCCATCTTTTCCCCCTTTTCCCCCTGGGGGTGTTGCATAGTATCAAGCAGGGTTTGGTAGATACCGGCCAGGGCCCAGCACAGTGTAGTGAGTTGTGTGTCTCTGGGATAGCCACAGCATTTTCCTTTCAAAAATTCTATCACTTCATGAGGGTTCTGCAGTTGTTCGGGAGTGAACTTCCAAGTCACTGGAGGTGAGAAGTTCTCTAGATACCTGCCCACATCCTCCCACATGCCGTGCCACCCATGAATATCCAGCTTTGGGACAGATCTCTGGGTGGTACTCTTAAAGAGCCTCTTTGTAGCCCTAGACAAGACCTGAAACATAGTCAGGAGGCATAGCACTAACAGCACACAGGCTTGCGCATCCCAAGGATATTCAAAATTCTCAAAAACTGTTGTAATTAGTTGGAAAGAGAAAAGGGAGGGGAACAGATGGGGGGAAGTATCCCCCCCTGACTTCCCCATGGGTTGGGTGTAATTACCAATAAAATCCGACAGAAGGTGCCCAAAGTCTGGAAATGATATCACTGCCTCATACAGATAACAGCTTAACCTCATGACCAGTGATGTAATCATTTCACACGTCGACATTGCCCAGTACAGCAAAATGATAATCCCAATCACTCTCCCAGAGATGAGATACGCAACTACAGGCAATACATAAAGCATATAAGAACTTACAAAACGCCACCATGTAAACAGCTGAATCAACATTGTGACTAACATCTATTTATCTAGTATAAGAAATGCGTATGACAAATTTGTTTCAACACGCTCTGGCCAGATCTGTCGTTATCTCAACCCTTCGTGCCCCACGTTGGGCGCCAAAAAGGACTGTCGTGGTTTCAGCCCAGCCGGTAACAAAGGACCACGCGGCCGCTCGCTCACTCCTCCCGCCCCCCTCCGGTGGGATGGGGGGAAGACGGAGGAGAGGAAAAAAAACAAACCTGGAACCTCGAGGGTTGAGATAAAGGCAGTTTACTGGAACAACACAAAGAAATTGCAACAACAACAACGGTACTAATGAAAAAGTATACAAAAAAGAGTGATGCACAGTGCAACTGCTCACCACCCGGGACCCGACGCTCTGCCACTTCCCCCACCGAAAAGAAGAGCCCACCCCCCGGCCCGCTTCCCCTTTATATACTGAGCATGATGTCACATGGTATGGAATAGCTCCTTGGCCAGTTCAGGTCAGCTGCCCCGGCTATGCCCCCCCACCTCCCAGGTTCCTGTAAAAAAATTAACTCTATCCCAGCTGAACCCAGGACACAGAGGAAGCAGGTTATTGGAAAAGCAGTTGTGTCATTATCAAATGTATATGCAGAAGGACAAATAATGTGTGATACACAGAATAGTGTGGGGGAAAAAACAGCCAAAGCTGAGGAAAGACAGAAAATGGATACTTAGAAAGCAATAGCTGTATAGCATGGGAATAGTGGGAGCAACACCATCACTGTGACTTTGTTCAGACTACACTGGGTAAAAGGAAAAGATGCTTCACAAAACAATGAAACAACCCTTAGCTACTGTGCTGGCTGCAAGAGCCAAATGCTACTGTGAACAGTACTGAAGTATGACAGCAAAAGGGAGACCTGTCATTCCAGGGAAAGAAGCAGACATGGTGAGCTCTGTACTTCTAAAACCACTGACAGGCTTAGAGACTTAAGACTTCCACCTGGAAGGCTGAAGTCTTCCAGAGTGATGACCTGGCAAGTAAACTTTCACCCATTAAAATAATGATTTTTTTGTAATGAAAATTTTGTATGTCAGAAGAGATAAAGATTTTAATATCTAACCAGGTTTAATCTCTGACTGACTGGTTCAGGCTGTGATAGCCTGTTGTGCATTGTGAACTGGTGTGGTGTGATCACAGAGGCCTTTATGAACGATCATCAAAGTAAAGGTAAGTCCTTTCCTCTCTGCCATTGTGTTGAACATGCAAGCAGAAACATATGGACGTGCTGAGATAGTTATCAATGTACTTAGTATTTATTATTCTTTGGTTTGTACTCAGAAGTCAGAGCAGAAAAAATAATGACATTACAGTGCTGGTGTAAGAGCTGAATAGACCACTTGAATAGGACACCCTTTCCCAATGCCCACTACTCACCCACGCACCTGGCATTCACCAGGCCCATGCAACCAGTATGTCCCACTCCTAATTTACACAATGGCTAGACATGAAGTTTTTCCATTATGTTCATCTATAATTCAATTACATTTATCTTTACTAACAACTACAGTATCTGTCTGTTCTCCACAATGGATTACTGCCAATATACAGAAATGAATGACCTTAAAATGTCTCCCTAAATATCTCCCTGCAGTTTATTTTCCCATGCACAGTCTCCACCATACTCCCCCCTTTCAAACTACCTCCCCACCCCATACTGAAAAATAAACTGTTATCAATTTTCTCCTTGTAAAACAAAATTGTTCTCCCATCTTCCTCTTTCTCTCCATCGTCTATCTCCATTGTCCATGTCCTTTTCGTACTCTTTTTTTCCCCCTCTTGTTGCTGTATCTGTTTATTTCTTGTTTTGCTTGTCTGGTTCTGTGTTCCCAGTTAAGGATAACTGATCTGTTTTATAGCCCTTATGGCATCTCTACTCACTTTATGCCACGCACCTTTCTATAGTCATAACTACTTTTGTACTGCTAATTGCTTTAGTCTGCTCTCATTTACATTTCCATTCAGACCTTTTATTGTATGTTGCGAGGTTTAAGCTCCAATGCCTTTCCTTTCAGTCATTTGAGTTGCATTTCTCCACATCTTAATGTTGTTTTTATAGGCATAAGTTAAACACAGGGTTTGGGACATTTTATTTGTGCCTGTGGGGCCATGCTAGTTAAAGCCACAAGACCTTCCTGACTCGTAGCCTCAGTGGTACTACTGGATAGTCCTATGGGATAGCAATATATAATTAATTTTGGAACCAAGTTTCTCTCCAAATTTCCATGCAAAATCCCACCTTAAAAAAAAAAGGGGGGGGGGGCTTTGACATCATTCTGGATTCTGCACCTAGGATGGAGTAACACTGGGTACAAGTATAAATTGGGAGAGGAGTGGCTGGGGAGCAGCCCTGCAGAAAGGCATCTGGGGATGCTGGTTGACAGCAGGCTCAACATGAGTCAGCAGTGTGCCCTGGCAGCCAAGAGGGCAAACCACATCCTGGGGTGCATCAAACACAGTATAACCAGCTGGTCAAAAGAGGTGGTTATCCCGCTGTATTTAGCATTGGTGCAGCCTCACCTTGAGTGCTGTGTGCAGTTCTGCGCCCTACAATTTAAAAAGGATGTTAAGGTCCTTGAACGCATCCAGAGCAGGGCAACAAAGCTGGTGAAGGGGCTGGAAGGCATGTCCTATGAGGAGCAGCTAAGGACTCTGGTTTTGTCTAGTTTGGAGAAAAGGAGGCTGAGGGGCAACCTCATTGCTCTCTACAGCTTCCTGAGGAGGGGAAGTGGAGAGGGAGGTGCTGATCTCTTCTCCTGGTATCCAGTGACAGGACATATGGGAATGGTTCAAAGCTGCATCAGGGGAGGATCAGACTAGATATTAGGAAACATTTCTTTACTGAGAGGGTGGTCAAACACTGGAACAGGCTTCCTAGAGAGGTGGTCGATGCCCCAAGCCTGTCAGTGTTTAAGAGGCATTTGGACAATGCCCTTAAGAACATGCTTTAATTTTTGGTCAGCCCTGAAGTGGTCAGGCAGTTGGACTAGATGATCGTTGTAGGTCCTTTCCAACTGAATGATTCTATTCTATTCTATTTCATCTTCACATAAGTGTTAGTGCTCAGATGTGGTTGCTGTCTTTGAAATAGCTCCTTTCCCTCAAGTGTAATATGTTCTATTTCCACTGGTTTATCTTCCTGGATAGGGCTCAGTGTTGCATAATGAAAAGCAACTAAAAATTCCAAAGATCATGAAAAAAAAAAAGCTCATTACATTCCTGCCTCTGTTTTACTTTCTTCCTCCCCTCTTTCACTTCCTTCTTCTTTAATCTTTCTTTTTACAGCACAGTTCAGACATGCATACATAAAAAAAAAAAAATATTTATTTAATCTAAAGCTACAATCTGTGAACTGAAAAAGACATTGCTTTTACCAAAATGGTATTTTGAAACCTGCACTATTTTTTCCAGAAGCACAAAAATGGCCTGGAAAGACCTAGATTACTATTTTATTCTCTGTCCTCTTCTAGTGTTTTTTAAAAGAAATTCCAATCATCATCCTTCACTGGATCAACAGTTTCAGAAATGTGTTGTCCTGATAATGTGAAGTTATTATCTAATGTGTATGACTAAAATAATTGATGTTCTAAATAATTGCCAGCAGTCGGTCCTTAGTCCAGACCGACTCACAGATAAATATAAGTGAAAATGATGGTATGTTTAACATCTAATCTAGCTACTAAATTCAACAATATTTCTATTGTTATTATCAGGAAAACATAAGTAAACTTTTGACAGAAGAAAATATTTAGGAACACTGTGACACCATTAATATTTATTTCTATCAGGGATCATCATGTTCTTGCAATGATTCTTAGAGCAACATGTTCCAAGAACATTTCATTTCTTGTGGAAAAGCTCAAGGGAAGTTTAATTTCTGACTTTCATACACATACAATGTAAAGGAAGGGGATCTGAACATACTTTACAACCTCAAAGTCAAACAGAAAAATGAAAGTCATGAATCTACCTAAGCAAGTAATAAATTTAATCAGGTGCTGTCTGTTCCTCTGAAAGGCTCATCTGTAATGCTTAAAGGTTGAAAAAAATTAGGATACTTTTTTGTCTGTGTGGCAAAAAGTAACATACTAAATAACTACTCTAGAGGAGCTTTTACCTCTGCTTGAGTAGTAAGTCAGGAATGAACTCTGGGAAAGTGAGTGTAATTTGGCTGGAAAAATATAGATTGACTTATGTTGTGGTTTAACCCCAAATGGCAGCTAAGCACCACACAGCCACTCACTCATCTCCCTCACAGTGGGATGGGGGAGAGAATCAGAAGGGCAAAAGCGAGAAAACTCATGGGCTGAGATAAAGGCAGTTTAATAGGTCAAGCAAAAGCTGCACACGCAAGCAAAGCAAAACAAGGAATTCATTCCCCACTTCCCATTGGCAGGCAGGTGTTCAGCCATCTCCAGGAAAGCAGGGCTCCATCACGCATAATGGTTACTTGGGAAGACAAACGGCATCACTCCAAACGCCCCCCCCCCCCCCCCCCAACCTTCCTTCTTCTTCCCCCAACTTTATATGCTGAGCATGATGTCATATGGTCTGGAATATCCCTTGGGTCAGTTGGGGTCAGCTGTCCCAGCTGTGTCCCCTCCCAACTTGTGCACCCCCAGCCTACTCACTGGTGGGGTGGGGTGAGAAGCAGAAAAGGCCTTGACTCTGTGTAAGCGCTGCTCAGCAGTAGCAAAAACATCTCTGCATTATCAACACTGGTTTTCAGCACAAATCCAAAACATAGCCCCATACTAGCTACTATGAAGAAAATTAACTCTATTCCAGCCAAAACCAGCACAACTTACAAAGAGATTCAGCATTTTGAAGTACTTAATATTAGACCATTTTGATCTTCAATGAGGCTTTTTGGGGGGGGGTGGTTTGCTTTATCTTTATGAACCTTAAGGTCTTCCTGTGATTCACATAGATGATTATAAAGTAAATTAAGACTGTTGTTTCAAGGCCAGGAAGACAAGCAGCCAAAAGAGGTAAGAAAGTGTAGTTGAATGTCGAATAGACTTCTAAATCTCTCCAATCTTATACTTAGCTGGAATTTAACATCCTTTTATTATTAGATTTAAAAAACATTTGTGATTTTTCATACATTTTTATTCTATGGACTGTTTGGAGTTCTTAGCTCTAGTCTACTTACTGTTGGTAATTCTTTTTTTTTTTTTTTTAATTATATTTTAGAGGTTTTAAAATAGTCTTTCTTAGCCAATATGGAATGGTTGCATTTTCTGTTATTTCACTATAACAGTGATGCAAACAGGAGCTGTGGACCACAGAATGTACAAAACCCAGCAGAGTCTGGCAGCTGTCTAATGCTGGGAGACAAAACTGAAGACTGGGTTTGAAAATGGATGTTTCCATATAGGTATCATTGACCACTTTGTTTTACATTTCTAACCCCTCCTCCCTTCCCAGTTCTAAAAGACAGCTCGTGCAAAGTAATAAAAGAAAGACAACTCAAAGCTACAGCCTCTGAGGTTTCAGAGCAACTGCTACATCTTACGTAACAGGAGCCAGGAGCTATGACAAAATCCTCATTTTTCATGTGATATGGGTTTGTGTGGTGGGGTTTTTGGTAGCAGGGGAGGGGCTGCAGGAGTGGCTCCTGTGAGAAGCTGCTAGAAGCTCCCCAGGCTCCAAGTTGGACCCGCCTCTAGCCAATGCCTGGTAACGCCTCTGGGATAACATATTTAAGAAGGGGAACCTGCAGTGAGTAGTGGGATTGGAATGTGAGAGGAACACCTATGCAGATACTGAAGTCAGTGAGGAAGGAGGGGGAGGAGGGGCACCAGAGAAGGTTGATGCCCTTGCAGCTCGTGGTGAGATGGCAGGCTGTCCCCCTGCAGCCCATGGAGGTGAGCGGGGGAGCAGATGCCCACTTGCAGGCTGTGGAGGACCCCACGCCGGAGCAGTTGGATGCCCCCAAAGATGGCCATGACTCCATGGGAAAGCCTGCGCTGGAGCAGTCTGTGACTGAAGATCAGCCCGCAGAAAGGACCCATGCCAGGGAAGTTTGTGAAGAACTGCAGCCTGCGGAAAGGACTCACATTGGAGAATTTTGTGAAAGATTGTCTCCTGTAGGAGGGACCCCACGCTAGAGCAGGGGAAGAGTGAGGAGTCCTCCCCCTGAGGAAGAAGGAGCTGCAGAGACAACATGTGGCGAACTGACCCCAACCCCCATCCCCTGTTCTCCTGTGCCGCTGGGGGGAGGAGGTAGAGAGAACCGGCAGTGGAGTTGAGCCGGGAAGGAGGAAAGGGTGGGGGGAATGTGTTCTAAGGTTTGGTTTTACTTCCCAGTATCCTTGTTTTGATTTGATCTGTAGTAAATTAAATTGATTTTGTTTCTTCCCCAAGTTGAGCCTGTCTTTTGCCCGTGACCATAAGTGGGGAGTGATCCCTCCCAGTCCTTGTCTTGACCCATGAGTCTTTCTTTATATTTTCTCCTCATCCCACCATGGCCAGGGGGGAGGAGTGAGCAAGCAGCTGCATGGTGCTTTGTTACTGGCTGCGTTTAAACCACGAAATCATGTTACACATATTTTCTAATAGAAGAGTATATTGACATTACTGTCTTGGTAAAGTAGAATTCTCCATGCCACTCTAGTGGGGACATGTGATGTGTTCAAGAATCCACACAGGATTCATATTCTACAGACATACCAAAAGTTTCAATGACTGACTTTTAGAAATCATAACTTATGTACAGTACAGTAGTAACATAGTAGTATAGTAGCTAAAATGATAGACCTGAATTATACATCACTTTTTTTTCAGAGTATGACAAAGAAATGTGCCCAACCCCTCCCCAAATGTATTTTGTGTTTTAGGCAATGTCCTTCTTCCTCATCAGCACACATGCCTGCTTTAGTTGTTACTCACATATAGTCAGCCCAAAGAATAAGAGCATTTGTGGCGAATTTTATAGCAGCAGGTTGATTAATTTCTGAGAAAGTGGATTTTAATACGAGAAACTGTGACAAGATCTTCCTTATAATGGTGCTGTGCAGTGGTAGGGAGTTCAACAGAAAATTTTATAGTAAACTTGCAAGAGAGACAGTGTGTGTATATGTATGTGAGGCAATGGAGATTTTAAAGAACAATATTTTACAAAACAAGAATAGTATATATTATTCATTATATAGATAATATTAACAGGATGAGAATAATTTGTTGTTATACATTGGAATATAGGAAAAATGTCCATTATCTTGTAACTCTTTCTTATGTGCCCCTTTCCACATGCAGTGCAAACTGCTGCATGCTCATCTCTGCAAGCTCTGGGACAGCCAACTTCCTGAGAATTTATCATGGGCTCACAGTACCAACAACTACTTTTTTAACCTCACATGAAATGCATAAAGAAAATAAATGATTGCTGGTGCAGGGTTTTGAAAGACAATGCTGTCTTGGCAGATTAGGTCAGATACTTTTTATGCAGATGATGTAAGAGCAACAGGATTCACTGTAATGAATACACTTGCTCCTTCTAGTCCACCAGTTCTGGATGCTCTTCAAGATAGCATGTTCAAAAATACAGCAGCAACTTCATCATTCAACAATGAACCAGCTAGTCACAGCCTGTTTTGGTGATTGGATACTTCATCATGCATTTATTTTTCATTGTTTTTCAGTGTGTTCAGTTTCAGTATCATGAAACAAAGTTTACTACTTTACATCTGTGATAAGCAGTCACTTAATTTTGTGGCAGTACACCCCCCCCATCCCGCCAGCAGGAAACGAAATTTCTCCAGGAAGGGAGAAGGGGAAGGAAACCCTGGAGGCCACAGGCTGAAATTTGAACTGGCCAATCGAGATGCGCCAGGTACACTGAGGTGACCCTCCTGGCCAATAGGGATTAAAAGACCATAGGTCAGATTCGACAGGGGTATAAACGGGGTCCTGCTGGAGCACATGTGAGCAGTCCTCCTCGGAGCAGCGGGTCTGCAGTCAGGGACTCCCCCTCGGGTTGGGGCACCGCCCGAGGTAACTCCTCAAGGGAGAGAGACCTCAGCTTTTAGGTGAGTGATGTGTGCATTTTGAGCCATCACTTTAAATCTTGGGGATTCTTAAGTCGGCCGTGTAGTATTAATTCTCTTCACATCATTGAGCCTGTGGTTTTATAAAATGTTACCGGACTTCTAGCTAACTTTAGCTGAAGAATAAATCTGAGTCTTTAACACCTATTGGATTTGGTTAGTCGTGCATCCATAACAAATTTCTTGACACAATTTTTTGAAAACGTGGACACACAAGAAAAAGTGTTGCTAATACCATCTGATTGATTGGTAGTTTCCAAAACCACTTCAATGCCAGAAGAGAATGGAACTTCTTGTGGCCATAGCCAAGGTTCAGCTCTTCACACACTTCCCTCTCCCCTTCCCTTATCCAAGCTAGAATATATAAATATATATATATGTGTGTGTGTGTCTATCTCATCTGGCATCACCCTCCATAGAAAACTACTGCAATGTATTTAAAGGACTTGTTCCTGAAAGCTGTTTTAGTAAAGCAACTGTCTAATTAAAATAGCCATGTGCTACACAGTAAGCTATTCAGTATATCACTGTTGTCAGTTTTTGAGAACCAGCAAGTTCAAAGGATAAATTTTGCCACAGAACTTTGGAATTTCAAGTTAAAGTTCATATTCTGTTTGGCACCCTGACAAAAGTGAACTTTGCTTGAATTGTGATGAAAATTGACTTTGCTTACATTCTTTGCTTCTTTTAGAAGAAACTGTTGTTACTGTTGTGGAGGAAGCTAAAGTCTTGATCTGCTGGAAACAGGCAGTTTGATGATTTAACTGAGTTGTTAATATTAATTTCATCCAAACCTACAAATTTAGCTATGGAATTCTTTTTAGCTCTAAGGTTAAGTTATATTTCGTTTAGCTGCATGATTAAGGGAATACACTTTCAATGAAAGTTTACACTTTCTATAATAAATATTTCTTTCTTCAGTCGTTAAATAAGAAACAGAACAGTAAAGCTATCAAAGGACTATTTTAACACATTGCCTTTCCTAAACAATTTGGGCTTAGCAAATTAGCATTTGTTTCAACAGTTGCAATCTTGATATACATTGACCACTGTCACATTGCAGTCTGAAGTCTTGATGAATAACTACCCTTTCTCCTTCATCTATCTTATTTGTCGCTACACACAAATAATCATATTAGCAAGCTGTGTTGCAAATGGAAGGTAAATACTAGTAGTACAATCACCACCATGGATACTGTCGTTCTAGTAAGAAAACAACTCCCATTTGTTAGTTGTTGACTATGTTCAGCTGACTTTTTCCTTGTTGTTTTAAAGTTTATAAGACAAAGTTTGTAGGGAGGTGCAATAACATTTTTTTAGGCCAACTGATGATAGAGTTTTCTTCAGAAAAAAACACCAAATCAACAGAAAAACTGAAAACAGAGATCTATGCTCAGTACTTTTAATACTCTAAATTTCTCTCTGTTTTAAGATAAATTTCTTATTTTTGTAGTTAGTCTAATCTACGTCCATGGAAATGTCTCCCATATTGAAATAAATTTGCTAAAACCAAAGTATTTCAGTGCCATCAGAAGGCAGTTAAAAACTAGTGGCTTAATCAATTCCATGTTTGATTGCAACTTGTTGATGAGTTAGAAGTTATTTCCTTGAAAACAACAAAAATCAGAACAGAAATTTCTTTTTCCCAGTGCTTATCTGAAAATTTTCAGTGTCTCCATTTGATAGATTGACCAGACTTATATTCCAGACTCTTTACAACCCAAGTTCACAATCTGATTTTTAAGTCACTGCCAATTTTAGACATTTTTTACTTCTGAGAAAATTCTTTGGCTGTGATGTTTCATACTTATATTATAAAATACTGGTTTGGCTTTACTGCACTCTGTGGCAGAAACACGTTTCTTCCATCTCCAGAGCATCAACACTAATAACAACAAACCAATTTCTATTCCCATTCTGAATAATTTTTTTGGCTGTGCACTGGGCAGGATTTACAGATGAAAGGAAACTGGGTGAATAGAAACCTTCAGGTAAGCCTTCCCATTTGTCTTCATGCTGAAACGTACTTTGAGTATAGGAAGAGGCTCATTCTTTATGTATGGCTCTGCAAACCAAAATATGCTTTATAGATACATTTACCTCCTAACATTGCCTGAAGACAAAGCTATAGAGAAAACTCTCGTCAAAAGAAAAATGTGTCAGTGGCTAAAATTGTGTATGCTCAACTTGGCGGTGCTTGTCTTGCTGTCTAGTAGACTAGCTGGTCTTATTAATATTGAAGACAAATATATTATGTGCTGTGGTTTAACCCCAGCAAGCAACTAAGCACCACGCAGCCGCTCTATCACTCCCCCTCCTCAGCTAGAGAGGGGAGAGAAAATATAACAAAAGGCTCGTGAGTCGAGATAAGGACAAGGAAAGATCACTCACCAATTACTGTCACGGTGTATTGGGTCTGGCTGAGATGGAGTTAATACTCCCCATAGCAGCCCTCATAGCACTGTGCTCTGCATCAGTAGCTAGAAAGGTGTTGATAACACACCAGTGTTTTGGCTACTGCTGAGCAGTGCTGGCACAGCATCAAGGCTGTCTCTCCAACATTTTCGCTCCCCTCAGTGGCAGGCTGGGGCAGGGCAAGATCTTGGGAGGGGACATAACCAGGACAGCTGACCCAAACTAACCAAACAGATATTACATTCCATATGATGTCAGCTCAGATATAAAAACTAAGTAAAGGGAGATGGAAGGGGGGCATTTTTGTCTTCTGGAGCAACCACTATGCATACTGAAGCCCTGCTTCCCAGGAAGTGGCTAGACATCGCCTGCTGATGGGAAGTAGAGAATAACATCATTGGTTTTTCTTTGCTTTTGCGTGCGACCTTTGCTTTCACTTTATTAAACTGTCCTTATCTTGACCCATGAGCCTTTTGTTATATTCTCTCCCCCCTGTCCAGCTGAGGAGGGGGAGTGATAGAGTGGCTTTGGTGGGCAACTGGCGCCCAACCAGGGCAACACACCTGTCCTGGTTTCAGCTAGGATAGAGTTAACTCTTCCTAGTAGCAGGTACGGTGCTATGTTTTGAGTTCAGTATGAGAAGAATGTTGAGAACACTGATGTTTTCAGTTGTTGCTCAGTAGTGTTTAGACTCAAGTCAAGGATATTTCAGCTTCTCATGCCCAGCCAGCGAGAAAGCTGGAGGGGCACAAGAAGTTGGCACAGGACACAGCCAGGGCACCTGACCCAAAGTGGCCAACAGGGTATTCCGTACCATGGGACGTCCCATTTAGTATAGGAACTGGGAAGTGGGGGGCGGGGAATCGCCGCTCAGGGACTAACTGGGCATCGGTCAGCGGGTGGTGAGCAATTGCCCTGCGCATCATTTGTACATTCCAAACCTTTCATTATTGCTGTTGTCATTTTATTAGTGTTATCATTATCATTATTAGTTTCTTCTTTTCTGTTCTATTAAACTGTTCTTATCTCAACCCGCAGGTTTTGCTTCTTTTCCCGATTTTCTCCCCCATTCCACTGGGTGGGAGGGGAGTAAGTGTGCGGCTGCGTGGTGCTTAGTTGCTGGCTGGGGTTAAACCATGACACCACCACACTCCTTTTTGGCGCCCGACGTGGACGCCAGGTGCCCACCAAAGCCATTCTATCACTCCCCCTCCTCAGCTGGACAGGGGAGAGAAAATATAACAAAGAGCTTGTGGGTAGAGATAAGGACAGGAGACATCACTCACCAATTACTGTCACAGGCAAAACAGACTCAGCTTGGGGAAAATTAACTCAATTTATTACCAATCAACCAGAGTAGGGTAATGAGAAGTAAAACCAAATATTAAAACACCTTTCCCCCCACCCCTCCCTTCTTCCCAAGCACAGCTTCACTCCCAAGTTTCTCTACCTACCCCCCCCCCAGTGGCACAGGGAGACAGGGAATGGGGGTTGCGGTCAGTTCATCACACATTTCTGCCGCTTCATCCTCCTCAGGGGCAGGACTCCTCACACTCTTCCCCTGCTCCAGTGTGGGGTCCCTCCCACGGGCTGCAGTTCTTCATGAACTTCTCCACCGTGGGTCCTTCCCACAGGCTGCAGTTCTTCACGAACTGCTCCGGCATGGGTCCCTGTAGGGTATGGCGTTCGGAAGATCTCGCGATGTCACGGAAAGATGGAGGGTTAGTCGCAGCCCTATGACGTATCCGTAATCCCGCCTACCCTTGCTAGTATAAAAGGAATTAACTGTGCAATAAAAGGCGGAAGTTGGTGCTCACACTGTGTGTGTTATCTGTCTCTTTCCCTGGTCCAGGCCGACCAGTGATCTAATCGCGGCACCTTGATATGTAGCGAACGCTACATAGTGGTGACCCCGACGTGATCGGTCGCACAGGCGACGATGGAACTTGCGCAAGTGATTAAGGTATTAAAGGTATTGGCTGATGAGGTGGGTGCCCGCGGTTCGATTAGGAAGGGCCCCACGGGAGAATGCATCCTATGGATGCTGCGCCGGGGAGACATTGGGTCTCCTAGAGAAGTTTTAAGCCCTCCCAAATGGGGAGAGATTCGGGAGTCTTTGCTCCAATCTGCGCTCGCCCACGAGCGCGGAGCTGCTGAACGATTGCAAATTTGGGGAAAGGTGGAGAAGGCGGTCGCGGCAGTACGGAAGGCTGGGGCGTGCTGGTTGGCGGCGCGAGCTGCTTTGTTTGTGGATGAAGCGCCGCCTCAGGAACAGCGGGAGATAGTGCCCTCGGGGACAGTAAGTCAGACTCAGACGGAGTGGGCGGCCGTGGAGCAGGGTTCACAGAGCGGTCCATCTCTGATTGAGGGCATGGACGCGGAGGGTATGGCAGAGACGGAGGTTTTTCCTGTAGGGACGGCACCAGCGGGGCCGGATGTGCCCCCTCTGAAGTATCCATGGGAGGAGTTGCGGCGGGTGGTTCAGAAGGACTTAGAGGAATGCCTCTTGAACTGGGTTCCAGGCAAGGATGTCAAGGGAGATTTATACCGTCAGTTGAGAGAGTGGGAGGGACGGCCACCCGCGGAGGTGATAACTGGGAGGCAGCGGGGGTTGGAGACTGTGGCAGAGGAGGAAACACCCCCCCGCGGGGGAAATCGGGCGCCCTTGCTGGGAGAGCGGACTGAGCCTCCTGAGCCTTTGCCTGAGCCTATGCCTGCTGAGCCGTCAGCTGCACCCCCTTCGGCGCTTCCTCCGGCCCCTCCCTCCTCCCCTCCCTTTCCGCCCCCCCCCCCCCGCCCACTTGCAGCGGCGCGTGTCAGCCGGCCATGGAATGGCCGCCGCCAGCCGCAGCCGCGGCCGGCCCCTGGGCAGAACCATCCACCCCCCCGCCACCGTCCTTTAATCCATCCCGCCTCTCGGAACCAGAGACGGTGAAACCAACTGCGCCCGCGATAGCCGCGGAGAGGCATTGGAGGGGAGTAATAAAAAATGCCCTTGTGGACGGGACTATGCTCCAAGCATTCCCAGTTGTTGTACAAAATAATGGACAAAAAAGATGGGAGGTGTTTGACTGGAAAGTCCTTGAGAAATTAAAGACTGCTGTGAGTCAATACGGAATCCGCTTATTGGTAAAGCCAGTAAGAAACCCTCAGTCAAGTGTTTTAATTGTGGTAAACTTGGACACATCAAGAGCCAATGTAGAGTTTCTGCTAACAAAAAGACGGTGCAACAGTTGTAAGAAAGATAACCATACCACCAAGAATGCAGGAAGAAGGGAAACTTTACACCGAGCGCCAAGGCCCCTCGCGCGACGACACAAATGCAAGGGGTTTGGGCTGCCGGCCCTCAGGCAGCCTCGCAACTGCCAGATCCGCCACTGCAGGAAGCTCCGGAGTGGACGTGGAAACCGCAGTACACATTCAACATAAAGGGACCATTGGGGTTTGGGCTTAGTGCATTTTTAATGGGGCGATCTTCAACAGCTCTAAAAGGAATTTTGGTAGTCCCAGGGCTTATTGATGCAGATTATTGTGGGACTGTGAAAATTATGATTCATGTTTTAATCCCTCCTGTTTCTATTCCTAAAGGTACCAGAATAGCACAATTAGTTCCATTCAGGTCATGTGTTCCAAACCCAGGTGAAGTACAACGTGGAGATGGTGGATTCGGCTCCACAGGGAAACCGCAGGTATACTTTGCCTTGGACATAACAAGAGGTAAACCAGAAAAGGTAGTGCAATTGGAAGGGCCTGACGGAGTTATTGTCAAGAAACCGATGACAATACATACAGGAGCTGATGTTACGATTATTTCACGATGCATTTGGCCTCCATCATGGCCATTGATCAATCCAAATTTTGGCATTGCAGAGATAGGGGGCACACAAGCCACCTTAGTAAGTCAGCTACCCATTACCCATTTGTGTTCCCCGACGGTGAACACATTACGATGCATTCGTATATCATGACTACCCCAACTGAATTGTTTGGCCTCATAGGCCGTGATTTATTGAGCCAAATGAAGGCAATGTTAGTGACCCATCCTTTTTAGGAGCAGTCACTGAGGGGCAGCCAATCCTGAAAATTAGCTGGAAAACAGATGAGCCTGTTTGGATTGATCAGTAGCCGCTAAATTCTGAAAGGCTGCTAAAAATACAAGAGTTAGTTGAGGAGCAATTGAGAGCGGGACATGTTGTTCCTTCTACTAGTCCATGGAATACACCAATATTTACCATTCCCAAGAAAAGTGGGAAATGGAGACTGTTACATGATCTCAGAGCTGTGAATGCAGTGATGCACAGTATGGGAGACCTGCAGCCGGGTTTGCCGTTTCCAGTTATGCTTCCAGAAGAATGGGATTTGTTAATTATAGATCTAAAGGATTGTTTTTTCACCATTCCCTTGCACCCAGATGACGCTGAACAGTTCGCCTTTTCGGTACCATCGATTAACAAGGCAGAGCCCTATAAGAGATACCATTGGGTCGTGTTACCGCAATGAATGCGCAATTCCCCCACGATGTGTCAGGTGTATGTGGCCTGGGCATTAGAGCCTGTAAGAAAGCAGTTTCCTCAGTTAATTATTTATCATTATATGGATGACATTTTGATAGCGGGAAGGAACTTGCCACAGGATGAAATTTTAACTCAATTGCAGGACATCTTAAGCCATCGCGGAGTTATAATTGCTCCTGAAAAGGTGCAAAAAGGCAGCACCTTGGAAGTATTTGGGGTGGCACATAGATGCTAGCAATGTTAAACCTCAGAAGGTTCAAATAACATCAGAAATTTTAACGGTACATGATGTCCAGAAGCTTGTGGGAGATATCCAGTGGGTGCGGAATCTTTGCGGTATCACTAATGATGATATGGCCCCTTTGGTAGAACTCTTGGGTACAAGCGCACGTGCAGATGAGAAACGGGAAATGACAGAGCTGACCAATTGGTTGCAGCGGCATGGGAGCCTCCTCCAGGGAATCGTTTTCAACAAGCATGGCAATCACATGAGTTCTTGCACCAACCTGCTAGGATGTTAGCAAAGCAATTTGACTTACCACTCACTGATGCCCAAGGTATCATCAAAGCATGCCCCGATTGTCAAAAGGAAGACCTGGGCTTGGGCTGTGGGGTTAACCCACGAGGTCTTTTGCCATTGCAGTTGTGGCAAATGGATGTCACCCATGTCATGTGGTTTGGTGCAAAGCGTTATGTGCATGTGTGTATTGATACCTATCCTGCTGCCATGTGGGCCACGGCACAAACTGGAGAAAAGGCCTTACATATTGAATGACATCTTCATGCTTCTTTTGCAGTGCTGGGTGTGCCTAAAGAAACTAAGACGGACAACAGCCCAGCCTATGGTTCTACACGATTTGCTCGATTTTGTAATTTGTGGAGAATTCACCATGGTACGGGTATTCCACATCTTCCCACAGGACAGGCTATTGTCGAACGGGCCAACCAGACCCTAAAGAGCATGCTGCAAAAACAAAAGGGGGGAACCCAGGGTTTACTCCCAGAGGAACGATTGGCCAAAGCCTTATTTGTGCTAAATTATCTTAGATTGACAGGTGATCACAAAGACCTACCGATGGTAATGCATCATGCTCTTTTACAGGCGGAAAGGACACAACAAAGTACAGGAATCATGGTAATGTATAAGGACCTAGAATCCGGGAAATGGTGCGGACCAGCAGAAATAAAACTTACTGGGAGAGGGTATATGTGTCTGCTTACAGATCGAGGCCTTCGCTGGATCCCAGCTAAGTGGGTCAAGCCATGGCTTCGCACAGATGCTGGACCCGGAATTGTCCCAATGGCAACTGGGACAGCACCGGCGGGTGCTGGAGCCACTGATCCGACAGATTCTGACTAATAGAGTATTACACTTTAGAGGACTAGCGGACATTGAGTCCTTCAGAGAGGTTTTTAGAACAGCGTGCCTTATTGTATATAGAACTTGCTTTAGGTAAAAAGTGTGCTAAGCATAATTTGATTAAACATAGTGTGATTACGGGAAGACAGTGTGGGGTAAACGTAAAAGTTAGCTAAAGCCAAAATTAGGGGTAAGGTCTATTTCCATTAATAACCTGGGAACGAGGTTGATTGTGTTTCCACAGATACAGGCCCACGACGGACTCCTGTTGAATTTGCATGACCATCATCATCTGGAGCATCATAGATGGTGTGGCAATATGAATACCACCTCAGTCAAAAACTAATGTATAGGTCACCTTGGTTAACATAACAGGTCAAGATTCTCTGTGCACCGCAACCGCATCATAAAGCCCACGAACCAATAGACAAGATGGCTATGACTCATGTAGTGCGCCTGGCCAGCGAGCGCATGCATCATAGATTGCAACCGAGGCGGACTTTTGGCACCCGCTGGCCACGCGTGCTAAAACCCGTTCCTCTGCAAATGTATAAATACCAGGATTTTCCGAAGAGCATCGGGCTGGTGTATGGTGAGGCCATCATTGCCTCTGTGGGGATGCTCACGGAAAGCTGGCACCTACCGATTGCTGGGCTGAGTTCGCAGAGCAAGATGACACAAGAATGTATGGATGGTTCATCTTCCTCATAGTCCTCATGGTTCGGGTCATTAGGGGTAACGGGTTGGCTCAAAGAATTATGGGCATTATTGTAGTTATTGTGATTTTAGCTATTGTAATAATTTTACCTTGTTCAGCTTGTTAAGGAAAAATGGCATCCCTTCTAATAGCACTGGCCAGGCCATTGTAGAACGAGCACATCGAACCTTAAAGACCCTGCTTGATCGGCTTAGGGAGGGGGAGCAGGCAGAGCCCTCCTGGTTATGGGATAACTCACCTGTTCTCCGTACACAGCGTCTTCTGTTAACTGCGTTAACTTCATTAAATCAGACAGTTCGGGGGGACCTGGAGCAGACGGTGGCGCAACGACATTTTATGAGCACGGAAGAGAAAGGCCCCTACCCGTTGGTCCGCGTGCGTGACCCTCAGACATGCCAATGGGATGGGCCGTTTGAGCTGCGTTGTCTCGGGTGAGGGTACGCCTGTGTACAGACACCTGAAGGGCTACTGAAATGGGTCCCTAGTCGTATGGTTCGTCCTGCCTTAACCTCGTAGTGTTTTGAGTGTTTTTTCCTTACAGATCGCTGTCATCCTTTCCTGGCTTGTGACACCTTGGGTATCCGCTACAAATTTCTGGCAGTGGATGCAAAACCAATGAGGGGGCCCTGATGTGTATCCGGATGACATCCCTCTCAGAGCCCATCAATACGTGTCCTTATGGGATCCGGCTGTCAGAGACGGAGCTGAAAACATTGTGTACGAACAAGTGTCAACAGAAGAGTCAGAATCGCTCACAGCCGGGAATCTGGATGCCCCAGACAGTAAGCCTTAACATCAGCATACCAATGATAAACTTTATAAAGTAATAGAAGTAATTCTTTCCCAGCCTTAACTTTCCATTTACCACTTGTGTGAATTCTCTGTGAAGGAGCTCCTTGCTCTGCAAGGTAAATGGGACATTTACGTGTGTTTAAGACAGTGTTTCAACTTAGTTGTAGAAATATGCTTATGCTCATAGTACTTTACACAGCTATTTCTTTGCGTAGAACTGTTCATAACAATAGAAACTAGCTAGTCATAGGGAGGGGGAGATGTAGGGTATGGCGTTCGGAAGATCTCGCGATGTCACGGAAAGATGGAGGGTTAGTCGCAGCCCTATGACGTATCTGTAATCCCGCCTACCCTTGTTAGTATAAAAGGAATTAACTGCGCAATAAAAGGCAGAAGTTGGTGCTCACACTGTGTGTGTTATCTGTCTCTTTCCCTGGTCCGGGCCGACCAGTGATCTAATCGCGGCACCTTGATATGTAGCGAACGCTACAGGTCCCTTCCACGGCGTGCAGTCCTTCAGGAGCACACTGCTTCAGCGTGGGTCCCCCACGGGGTCACAAGTCCTGCCAGAAAACCTGCTCCAGCATGGGCTCCTCTCTCCATGGGGTCACAGGTCCTGCCAGGAGCCTGCTCTAGTGTGGGCTTCTCACGGGGTCACAGCCTCCTTCGGGTGCATCCACCTGCTCTGGCGTGGGGTCCTCCACGGGCTGCAGGTGGACATCTGCTCCACCGTGGACCTCCATGGGCTGCAGGGGGACAGCCTGCCTCACCATGGTCTTCACCACGGGCTGCAGGGGAATCTCTGCTCCGGCACCTGGAGCACCTCCTCCCCCTCCTTCACTGACCTTGGTGTCTGCAGAGTTGTTTCTCTCACATGTTCTCACTCCTCTCTCCAGCTGCAGTTTCTGCGTTGCAGCAACTTTTTTCCCCTTCTTAAATATGTTATCACAGAGGCACTACCACTGTTGCTGATTGGCTTGGCCTTGGCCAGCGGTGGGTCTGTCTTGGAGCTGGCTGGCATTGGCTTCATCAGACATAGGGGAAGCTTCTAGCAGCTTCTCACAGAAGCCACCCCTGTAAACCCCCCGCTACCAAAACCTTGCCACTCAAATCCGATACAACTCTGCTATGAGATTATTAGTGCTCTGAAAGTGAACATCATCCAGAGCAAGATAACATTTTGTTCAGAATATGTACAGCTCTTACCACTTATTTTACAAAAAGAATAATTTAATGGCTACTGAAATTATTTGGGAAATGGCAAGCCAATGGCATAAGAGGACATTAAACAAAATTTGATGTGTTTAGTAATCAAAGGCTGAAAAGGAATCTGATTAAGTATTTTAATTCAGAAAGCACTTACCAGAGAGGGTAAAATTTTTGACTAAGTGGAAATGTGTTTGAACTGGTTATAAATAAAACTGGTCTGGTAATAGGAATAGAAAAATCCATATTTCAGCAATGAGCCATTCTGGACTGTTTTTTGAAATGCAATAAGGACCACAAGGAATATAATGTTTCCTGCTAGCAACTCACAAGTGTCTAAGTGTGATTTGATGACAGGATAGTAGTCATCCTGCTGTTGAAAATTAAAACTTGCAATTTGTATCTTTGGGTGGTTAACTTCTTGTATCTCTATAACAGAGGCCTGAAAGGAGACTGCATTTCCATATATGTTTTTTGCAGTGTATTTTAAATACTTTAATCCTGCCAGCTGTTTACCTGCAGGGGCCAGAGACATTTACATTTGC
Source organism: Haliaeetus albicilla (assembly GCF_947461875.1). Lineage (NCBI taxonomy): Eukaryota > Metazoa > Chordata > Aves > Accipitriformes > Accipitridae > Haliaeetus > Haliaeetus albicilla. The sequence goes on along the minus strand of NC_091515.1, from coordinate 21,453,755 downwards.
CCTCAGTGCATAATTTGGCTTTTAGGGAATGAGAGTAGGCAGGGTTACTTTCATTTGAAGCATCAGACAATGGCCACAGAAAGTGATGGGATATTGAGGCAGAATTAACTGGTAGTTTTGTGATATTGAAAAGAAACCTTTCCTGGCCCTGCTCAATTGTTTAGCAAGACCCTGATTGTCAGGTTTGGAGTAATGTGAATTCCTCTCCCCAAATTCAGTGTGTTGACAGAGTCCATTGATAGAGTCTTTTCTGTTTTCTGCCTTTCTATGTGGTGTCAGGCAGTGCTTACTTTCTAGGATTCCCTAGGCATTTTCTCCTAACAAATGCCCCACTCTTGCTAAGGCCATGGTTATAACATTGGTGAAATATTTAATTTTTCCTATTTTACTCTTGCATATTATCCTTCCTGATGATTTTTTGTCTTTATAATGAATGTTTTGGGTTAGTTATAGAGTGACAGAAACTTTTACATAGGGCTTTGAGGTTTCATAGGTAAGTGCATGGTTGCATACTTAGGGCAGTCAGAGCAGATATTTTTGTAGACAGTGGTGGAATATCTATTCATGGTTGGCTGTGATTGATTCCAGGTCCCTCCAAAGATCTATGTTTCTTAGTATTTAAGTTCACCAAATAGTTGTTGAATCTCTGTGACTGGTGACTAGTAAGAATATGTTTGATGCCCTAAAGAACATTAAACATAGGGAATAGCTCCATATGTTCTTTACCTGAACATATTGAAAACACACAGTTTACAGTGGAGATGTGAATTTTTTTTAATGTAGGCACTCCTATGCCCTTGTAGTAAAACCTCCTAGGCTCTGTTTCACCGGTTTGTCAGCTAGAAGAATAAGTTCTAGCTTCTAGGGATGCAGGAATATAATAATCACTTCATCTAAGTTTCCATTCTAACTCCATCATGTAGGCAGGTTGGCAACATAGCAGGATTTGGTCTTTGGATAGTGATGCTGAAGATGTGATGTTAAAGTCATAGCTTTCTATGCCAGATGACATAAAAAGGATCACTGCAACTTACCCGTCACTATTTTTTATACCATTCAGAAAGCAGCATAAATGATTGGACAAACTACAGTAGGGCCCTTTCTCAGCTTTGTAAGATATCACTTACCACCTCATATCATCCTCAGTCTTGACACTTGGAGACTATAGGCTGATTTGGTTTTTGCTTCCAGATGTAAAAAATCATAAATCTACTTGTAGAACTAGAGGTTGTGTGAGCTATTTTTGGAGGAAGAACAGTAATTCCTACTAACCCAGCTCAGTCTATGTTGTGATCTGCACCTTGAGGGTGCTGCTGTGCATATAGCAATAGGAAACCCTGTTCTTCCTAGAACATAAGAAATGATGGATAGGGCTAAAAGTGTTTTCCTATGTATTATGAATTCCCTGTCAAACATACTGACTGACCAGAACAGATCTGTTATTCAAAAAAGGGTCAGTCTTGTAAAACCACCATGAACCAACCTGCTGAAGCTAATATGATGTCCATTCCCTGAGCAGAATTGTGAAGATCCCTTAAAAGAAAAAGCATCTATATATCCTTATTTGTTATTGAGTGAGCAACATCTATTTGGAATTACAGCTCAGCTGTGGATAAAATGGGATGGGATGTAGAGAGAATAACCAGTGCTGGTGTCATGGTTTAACCCCAGCCAACAACTAAGCACCATGCAGCCACTCACTCACTTCCCCCCACACCCAGTGGGATGGGGGAAAGAATCGGAAGGAAAAAAGGTAAAACTCGTGGGTTGAGACAAGAACAGTTTAATAGAACAGAAAGGAAGAAACTAATAATGATAATGATAACACTAATAAAATGATTGGAATACACAAAACAAGTGATGCGCAATGCAATTGCTCACCACTCACCGACCGATGCCCAGTTAGTTCCCGAGCAGCGATTCGCCCCCAGGCCAACTCCCCCCAATTTATATACTAGGCATGATGTCACTGTGGCAGTACATCCGTAACAGTCACATGGTATGGAATACCCCTTTGGCCACTTTGGGTCAGCTGCCCTGGCTGTGTCCCCTCCCAACTTCTTGTGCCCCTCCAGCCTTCTGGCTGGCTGGGCATGAGAAGCTGAAAAATCCTTGACTTTGGATAAACATTACTTAGCAACACCTGTAAACATCAGTGTGTTATCAACATTCTTCTCATACTGTATCCAAGACATAACACTATACCAGCTACTAGAAAGAAAATTAATTCTGTCCCAGCCAAAACCAGTACAGCTGGTTAACAGTATCCAGACATCAAACCAGTTGGATGCCCTCAGGGAAACATTTGAAACATAAGCTTATTTATTAAGCAGCATTTCAATCTTTATTTAGCTAGATGGTAAGCATCACTTCCTATCACTCAATTAGCATTTGCAAGGTACCAACAGTGAAATACATAAACACTCACTCGAAGGAGACCAAATTGTTGTTTCTCCTACAGATGCTGTTTTATAAAAAACTATTTGTGCAATAAATCTTTATTTGTTGTGCATATGCCATACGTGCACAGTCAGAATACTTAATTCAGAGCTGTTTAGATGGTCTTCACTGGAGTCCCAGGTATTTCCTTCACTTATAAATCTGTTAAAAGCTTTATAATAGCAGGATACTGTATACAATACAAAGAACAGTTAATTCGTGGAAATAATTCAAAGGAGAGAGAAAAGGTATCATGTATTTTACTCTTGGACATGACTTAGTGTCTGACTGAAGATTAAAGTACCACTTTATCAAAATGAGCATACATCCTAGACTTGTCCCACAGGGAGCAGTGTTTCATAAATGCATAAACAGGTGGCATAGCGCATACTCCAAAGATGGGAATATTTCCAAAAGAAGCTGCAGAAGCTTTTATGGAGTAAATCTTTATCTGACTGGGGAGAAGGTTCTTATTTAGCTATCTGTTAACAGAGTATTTGAGTTAGCAATCTGTATGGATTAGTTTTGGGAGAAAATGTGCAGCATTGCTTGCTAAATGGCTTGTTCTTTTACTCTTTCAACAAAGCCAGTCACCTCAATCAGGTTGTGAATGTTTTGGTAAGATGTAAGTCATCAAAAAGTGTTCTAACATATACAGTGTATGAAGACTTTTTTAATAGTATTTAAGTGATTGACATGGAAGGCTACAAATATTTTAAGGAGAAATTTTGCTTGGGGATTAAGGTAAGGTGGACTACTATTGGTTCTCAAGAAGCAAAATTTAAATGCTCATAAAAGGTCCTATATTCACACAAAGATAATTTAAGAAACAAAATTAATGAGTCAAAAAACAGTCCCCATTCTTTTCACCTATGATGCTAGAAAGGAAGGTGTCCTGGTTTCAGCTGGGATAGAGTTAACTGTCTTCCTAGTAGCTGGTACAGTGCTATGTTTTGAGTTCAGTATGTGAAGAATGTTGAGAACACTAATGTTTTCAGTTGTTGCTCAGTAGTGTTTAGACTAGAGTCAAGGATTTTTCAGCTTCTCATGCCCAGCCAGGGCACCTGACCCAAACTGGCCAACAGTGTATTCCATACCATGTGACGTCCCATCTAGTTTAGGAACTGGGAAGTGGGGGGCAGGGTTTCGCCGCTCGGGGACTGGCTGGGTGTCGGTCGGCGGGTGGTGAGCAATTGCCCTGCGCATCATTTGTACATTCCAATCCTTTTATTACTACTGTTGTCATTTTATTAGTGTTATCATTATCATTATTAGTTTCTTCTTTTCTGTTCTATTAAATCGTTCTTATCTCAACCCAGGAGTTTTACTTCTTTTCCTGATTTTTCTCCCCCATCCCACTGGGTGTGGGGGGAGTGAGCGAGTGGCTGCGTGGTGCTTAGTTGCTGGCTGGGGTTAAACCACGACAGAAGGGTTCAGTAACTGCAGAGTACACACACAGCAATTTTTTGAGACTATAACAAGCTGGGTGGAATGCTGTTAAATAAAAAGAAATGTTGATACTTGATCAGACTCCCCAGGTCTCAGGGAAACAGGAGGAGAGCTTATTTGGATGAACATAAGATTGCACATTTTTGTTATCAGCAGCACTGCAGGTAAAGGTTGTGAGAACAGCCTTACATATACTGTAACAGGATCCTTGCACCAGATGTGCTAGAATGTTTTAGTCTCTGAACCAGGATGTCAGGCCAGAAATTCTTGCATATAACAAAGGCAAAATTGGCTTTAAGAGAAATGGACGTGCCCAATAGCACATGACTAAGTATTCTGAGATCCAGGCTTATTACTGCCCAAGGATTTCTCTAAAATTGAAGCGAGTTTTACTGATTCCCGTTGATGCTCTGAAATCCAGAGTTTGCAAATTGCATTCTGCAAGATGGCATTGAAAATTATATTTCTTTTTCATTCTAATCCAAAATTTGGCAGAGTTTGAGAGGCAGTATATTCTGTCTTTGAGCTGGCAAAGAAGATACTCTAAATTAACTAGAAGTGGGTGGGGAACTATTATCCCTGAGGATCTTGCCTGGAAATAAAACCTGGAGCTTTTGAAGTTCCTTGCAAAGAAAAATTAAAAAGAGCAAGAGAGAAATAAACTAGAGCAAATAACAGTCACAGCAGGTACCTAGGAGACACAAGATCCAGAATGAAGTTCTGGCTCCAAATCAGACATTAGGGCCTGGTTCATTCGCATACAAAATGAATACCCTAACAGTATCTAGAGTCATTGCCAGCTTCAGTCACTTCTTTGGAGCAGTCCTATTCTGTGCAGATCGCTGTGTATTAGTTGGGCCAGCAAAATGGAAAGGAATTCCTTAGCCTAACAGTTAGGGAATTCACCCAGGATGTAGAAGCAGCAGGTGCCAGTCCCTCGACTGTGCCATCCCAGATATTGTACTTTCCAGATATTGGCTAGTCTCATGCAAGTTCAGTGTTTTTGATCTGAAGTTATGCCTGGGCTGCAAAATATTTCAAAGCTAATGTTTACTTAAGCCAGAATTTTCCCACAAATCACAATGATTCCAACAAATCAACATTTCCCAATATTACTTAATTTTTTATAGAATATTTTCCAAGCTGCCAAGACTCAGAGAACTTTTTGTGTTGCTGACAACGCAAACAGCAGGACTCTAATAGGTTAAAAATAATTAAAAAATTAAGCCTAAAAATAAAAACTTTTTGAGCTAGCCTAGTACTAGATTAATGATATGCCACAGATAAAAAGGTTTTAAGCTCCTAGACATGACTAGCAATTCTAATCACAGATGAGACAGTTGGCTACACTCTGCCATCTTATGCCCTCAGGAGATGGCAAAGGTCATTCAAGTGCACAGATGTGGAATGCTGAGCCTACTGGCCAAAAAAGAAATTCCAAACTCCAGAAAACATAGCACCAGGATGGAACACACATAACCACATTACTCAAGGACTGACTGTGAGTCTTTAAGGCAATGCCTATGGAAAAGAATAAAAGGCCAAACAGGTGCCAAGTAAGAACTGGATTTTTGTTTCTGTGACACTATTTGTTTTCTGTTATTGATATTTGCATCTTAGGTTAACATTCCTCTGAGATAAGACCTCATATCTGATAACATTCATCCCCAGGCCAGGCCACAGATCTATGTCCCTAGCACCATACAACTATTTCTGTCTGGAATCCAAAATACTCCCAAGAATCACATCGGTTTGTGTTTCAGTTGGTTTTTTTGTACAGAGACCTGGTCAGAAAAATTGTCCGGGAAGAGAAAAATGAATCATGATCCTGAAAAGAGACCCTGAGCACATATGAAAGACCATATGGTAATGATCAAAGTTGAGGAAAAACAAAAAGCTGCCTTCCACCTGCAAAACAGAATTGTCTGAAGACAGTGAAATGGGAATGCTTTGAAGATAAGCCATCATGCTGTGTGGGAAAAGGAGGCAAAAAACAAAACCTGGTATTGAGACAATTTCCTAAGGTGCACTCTGTGATTGGTGAGTGGGGAAGCCAGGTGCTGATTATTTTCTACCTTGTTCTAACATGTAAAAGTCAGCAGAAAAAGTGCTAATTGTATGTTACCTGCTTTTCCTCATAACCTGCCTTCCAGTGGATAGAAAGCAGGCAGGGGAGAAACTGAAAATTATCTCAGCTCTTTCTTTAAAAATATTTCAGATAGTCAGTCATCTCTCTTTCCTGAAATGGGATTCCTATGTTGTCTTCCATGGTCTTCTCCTGGCTCTCTTCAGGAAGATAAAGGCTTAAGTTCAAACATGGGCTCTGCAATTTGTCTCTCCTGTGCTTCTTAATAAGTCTGAAATCTGAAGGTAGGCGCTGATGGGCAGTGAGGATGCTATTTTTGAGGTCACATCAAGAAAAGTGAGTATACCTAACTCTCTCTACTCCTCTATTACACTCACTGGTAGCATCTATGCCTCCTTCAGAAAGCATATGGAATCTTGAGACATAGGCAGGACTTTGATACTGAACCAAACTATTAGTCTGGAGGAAAAAAAAGTAAAAAAGGCATTTCTTAGCCATTCTTTGTAGCAGAGATGGCTGCTTCAGCCATCTTGTTTAAGGGAGGCAGAAAAAAATCCTGGAAGGAACTTGAGACAATACGACGCACACAAAAAAAAGTCTGTTATTCAAACTTAAGCTGTGCAAAGCATGGAGATTCAGATCTAGAGATATCAGTTCAACAGTTTCAACATCCCTTGGTTAGATGATATTTTACTGATCAGAAATTAATCATATCTCAGACATAAAGAGTGGTATTGATGAGTGAACTTCAGATGTTTCCAGTGGAGATGGCAGCAGCCTAACTAGTCTCTATTTATAGACATATAGGTGGTTGTAAGAACATTAAGGTGGTTATAGTGGCTCTGTCTAGCCCAAGTCCTGTTTCTGATGGAGAGCAAAATGTAGACAGCCGTCCGGCTCTGTAGGGATGCCTGAGGAGTCACACACCTTTGAGGATTCCCACAGCCTGCAGCTATTTGTGCTTTAGGGACTTCTAAGCTGGAGGTGGCTTCTATGTGTTTAATAACCCTTAATGATTCCCCCCACCAATAACTTGTTTAGACTCCATCAGCTATTAAAGGAATCCAGTTAAAGTGTGGATATCCACATTGTGGACAGTTCTCACATCACTTCACTTAAAAGCAGATATCATAAGATGTTGGCATTTGCAGTTTTACACCAACTTATAGTGATGGGTTCTGGCAAAGTTGTTTCCAATTGACTGTTATTTTTAAAATTTGGATTATATTCACAGTGGCAGGTTTTGCTTTTTTATAGCCTAGTTATTTAAAGTGATTTTGTTTCAATCATTTTACTTATATAGTTGTGGTTTAACCCCAGCCAGTAACAAAGCACCACGAAGCGCTTGCTCACTCCTCCCCCCTGGCCACGGTGGGATGAGGAGAAAATATAAAGAAAGACTCGTGGGTCAAGACAAGGACTGGGAGGGATCACTCCCCACTTATGGTCACGGGCAAAAGACAGGCTCAACTTGGGGAAGAAACAAAATCAATTTAATTTACTACAGATCAAATCAAAACAAGGATACTGGGAAGTAAAACCAAACCTTAGAACACATTCCCCCCACCCTTTCCTCCTTCCCAGCTCAACTCCACTGCCGGTTCTCTCTACCTCCTCCCCCGCAGCAGCGCAGGGGAACAGGGGATGGGGGTTGGGGTCAGTTCGCCACATGTTGTCTCTGCAGCTCCTTCTTCCTCAGGGGGAGGACTCCTCACTCTTCCCCTGCTCCAGCGTGGGGTCCCTCCCACAGGAGACAGTCCTTCACGAACTTCTCCAATGTGAGTCCTTTCTGCAGGCTGTAGTTCTTCACAAACTTCCCTGGCATGGGTCCTTTCTGCGGGCCGATCTTCAGTCACAGACTGCTCCAGCGCAGGCTTTCTCATGGAGTCATGGCCATCTTTGGGGGCATCCAACTGCTCTGGCGTGGGGTCCTCCACAGCCTGCAAGTGGGCATCTGCTCCCCCGCTCACCTCCATGGGCTGCAGGGGGACAGCCTGCCATCTCACCACGAGCTGCAAGGGCATCAACCTCCTCTGGTGCCCCTCCTCCCCCTCCTTCCTCACTGACTTCAGTATCTGCATAGATGTTCCTCTCACATTCCAATCCCACTACTCACTGCAGGTTCCCCTTCTTAAATATGTTATCCCAGAGGCACTACCACCATCACTGATTGGGTCAGCCTGGGCCAGAGGCGGGTCCGACTTGGAGGCTGGGGAGCTTCTAGAAGCTTCTCACAGGAGCCACCCCTGCAGCCCCCTCCCCACTACCAAAAAAACCTGTGCTACACAAAAACCATAAACCCACCCCCCCAAGTGGGATGGGAGAGACAATCTGAAAAAAAAGTAAAACTCGTGCCACTTCCAAGGCAGCCCGAACTCCTTCATATGCTGCCAATATCTCTTTTTCAGTTGGAGTATAGTGGGCCTCGGATCCTCTGTATCCCTTACTCCAAAACCCCAGGGGTTGGCCTCACTCGGGTCTCCCCAGGTGCTTTCTGCCAGAGGCTCCAGGTAGGGCCATTCTCCCCAGCTGCAGTATAGAGCACATTTTTAACATCTTGTCCTGCCCGGACTGGTTCAAGGGCTACTGCATGAACAATCTCCTGTTTCATTTGTTCAAAGGCTTGTTGTTGCTCAGGGCCCCATTTAAAATCATTCTTCTTCTGGGTCACTTGATGGAGAGGGCTTACAATTAGACTGTAATTTGGAATATGCATTCTCCAAAAGCCCACAACACCTAAGAAAGCCTGTGTTTCCTTTTTATTAGTTGGTGAAGACATAGCTGCTATTTTGTTGATCACATCCATTGGGATCTGACGACATCCATCTTGCCATTTTACTCCTAAGAACTGGATCTCCTGTGCAGGTCCCTTGAACTTACTTTCTTTTATGGCAAAACCAGCCTTCAAAAGGATTTGGATTATTTTCTTCCCTTTCTCAAAAACTTCTTCTGCCATGTTGCCCCATACGATGATGTCATCAATGTATTGCAGGTGTTCCGGAGCTTCACCTTTTTCCAGTGAAGTCTGGATCAGTCCATGGCAAATGGTGGGGCTGTGTTTCCACCCCTGGGGCAATCGATTCCAGGTGTACTGGACACCCCTCCAAGTAAAGGCAAACTGTGGCCTGCACTCTGCTGCCAGAGGGATTGAGAAAAACGCATTAGCAATGTCAATTGTGGCATACCACTTGGCTGCCTTTGACTCTAGTTCGTATTGAAGTTCTAGCATATCTGGAACGGCAGCACTCAGCGGTGGCGTAACTTCATTCAGGCCACGATAGTCAACTGTTAGTCTCCACTCCCCATTAGACTTCCGCACTGGCCATATGGGACTATTAAAGGGTGAGCGAGTTTTGCTGATCACTCCTTAGCTCTACAGTCAACGAATCAGCTTATGGATGGGGATCAGGGAGTCTCGGTTGGTGCGATATTGCCGCCGGTACACCACTGTGGTAGCAATTGGCACCTGTTGTTCTTCAACCCTCAGCAATCCCACAATCAAAGGGTCTTGAGAGAGACCAGGCAGGGTAGACAGCTGTTTCATTCCCTCCGTCTCCAAGGCAGCCATACCAAAAGCCCACCAATACACCTTTGGGTCCTGAAAATACCCTCTCCTGAGGTAGTCTATGCCAAGGATGCATGGAGCCTCTGGACCAGTCACAATGGGGTGTTTCTGCCACTCATTCCCAGTTAGACTCACTTCAGCCTCCAATACGGTTAACTCTTGGTATCCCCCTGTCACACCAGAAATACAAATGGGTTCTGCCCCTTTATAACTTGATGGCATTAGAGTGCACTGTGTGCCGGTGTCTACTAGAGCCTTGTACTCCTGTGGGTCTAACGTGCCAGGCCATTGAATCCACACAGTCCAATAGACCCGGTTAATCCTTTCCTCCACCTGGCTGGAGGCAGGGCCCCTCTAGTTCTGGTCAGAGTATCCATTACTCACTTCTCATAAAATTGGCTGAGAAGTCCCTTCAAGAGGATCAGAAATGAGATCAGCCCTTCTGCTCTGGAAACTGGAGCTGCATTTTTCCTGGAAGAATCCCTTTTGTGGTGTTTTTTCCTTGCAACTCACTGTCCTAGTTTCAGCTGGGATAGAGTTAACTGTCTTCCTAGTGGCTCGTATGGTGCTATGCTTTGAGTTCAGTATGTGAAGAATGTTGATAACACTGATGTTTTCAGTTGTTGCTCAGTAGTGTTTAGACTATAGTCAAGGATTTTTCAGCTTCTCATGCCCAGCCAGCGAGAAAGCTGGAGGGGCACAAGAAGTTGGCACAGGACACAGCCAGGGCACCTGACCCAAAGCGGCCAACAGGGTATTCCATACCATGTGACGTCCCATCTAGTTTAGGAACTGGGAAGTGGGGGCGGGGAATCGCCACTCGGGGACTAGCGGGGTGTCGGTCGGCGGGTGGTGAGCAATTGCCCTGCGCATCATTTGTACATTCCAATCCTTTTATTACTACTGTTGTCATTTTATTAGTGTTATCATTATCATGATTAGTTTCTTCTTTTCTGTTCTATTAAACTGTTCTTATCTCAACCCGCGGGTTTTGCCTCTTTTTCCCGATTTTCTCCCCCATCCCACTGGGTGGGGGAAGAGTGAGTGAGCGGCTGCGTGGTGCTTAGTTAATGGCTGGGGTTAAACCACGACACTCACGTACGCTTTCATCTATGACCAAGGTAGGTTTTCCATCCCATTTCCTCATGTCCTCTCCGTGGTCGCATAGGTAAAACCACAGGGCACCTCGGTGTACCTTCTATATTCTCTCTCTTGGGCAGAGCAACACTCATTCCTAATAGCTGAGACATTGGTCCTTACAGGTGGGGAGTAGGATGTATTCTCTTTGAATTGCTGGAAATCCCAGGACAGCTTCTCCACAGCCAAAATGCAGGCTTGTACGGAAGAGGAGAGATTTTCTTCATAATAAATTGTCTCTAACACAGCTAATTCCCTCAGATATTGGATACCTCTCTCCATGGTGGTCCACTTGCTTGACTGACATATAACATCTTCCTTAAAGGGGTACCTTTCCTTTATGCTTGATAGGAGTCGCCTCCAGAGGCTGAGGGCTTGTGTCCCTTTTCCAGTTGCCTTGTTAATGCCACCTTCCCTGGAAAGCGATCCCAGCTGCTTGGCTTCCCTACCTTCTAATTCCTGGCTACTAGCCTCATTGTCCCAGCATTGGAGCAGCCAGATGATAATATGCTCACCTGTACAACAGCCAAAATCTTTTCACATATCCCTCAGCTCAATCAGTGATAGGGATTGGGTGATTACCTCTGGTTCTGCCTCTTCCTCCTGTTCCCGTGATGACCATGGTTCATCTTCATCCTTCACTAAGCGAACTGATTTTTTTTGTATATTTCTTCTTGTGTATGGGGGCAATTGATACTGGTGTGGGTTGGTTTGCTGCTTCAGTTGCAGTATCGCTCGCCAGGGTTTGGGTAGCCGCAGTGCCTGTTGTCTTGTTGTTAGATCCAGAGACCTTCTCTTCCCCTTGAGGGTAATGACTGGTGTTGAACAGGGCTCGATAGGCATGGGGCAGGCCCCAGCACATTGCAGTGATTTTTGTCTCTCTGGAGTTGCCAGGGTGACAGCAGACCTTTTCCAAATATTTTAGAATCATAGAATCATTTAGGTTGGAAAAGACCTTCAAGATCATCAAGTCCAACCATCATCCATGCCCACTAAACCATGTTCTGGAGTGCCTTGTCTATGCACTTTCTGAATACCTCCAGGGATGGTGACACAACCACTTCCCTGGGAAGCCTATTCCAATGTCTGACAACCCTCTCAGTAAAGATATTTTTCCTAATATCCAACCTAAACCTCCCTTGCCGCAACTTGAGGCCATTTCCTCTTGTCCTATCTCCAGCCACCTGACAGAAGAGGCCAGCACCCCCCTCACTACAACCCCCTTTCAGGTAGTTGTAGAGAGCTATAAGGTCTCCCCTCAGCCTCCTTTTCTCCAGACTAAACAACCCCAGTTCCCTCAGCCGCTCCTCATAAGACTTATGCTCCAGGCCCTTCACCAACTTGGTTGCCCTTCTCTGGACACGCTCCAACACCTCAATGTCTTTCCTGTAGTGAGGGGCCCAAAAGTGAACACAGTACTCAAGTTGCGGCCTCACCAGTGCCGAGTACAGGGGAACAATTACCTCCCTGTTCCTGCTGGCCACACTATTTCTGACACAGGCCAGGATGCCATTGGCCTTCTTGGCCACCTGGGCACACTGCTGGCTCATATCCAGCCAGCTGTCAACCAGCACCCCCAGGTCTTTTTCTGCTGGGCAGCTTTCCAGCCACTCTTCCCCAAGCCTGTAGCATTGCATGGGATTGCTGTGACCGATGTGCAGGACCCAGCACCTTGGCCTTGTTGAACTTCATACAGTTGGCCTTGTCCGGATAGGCTGTCCAGATCTCTTTGTAGAGCCTCCCTACCCTCAAGCAGATCGACCCTGCCTCCCAACTTGGTGTCGTCTGCAAACTTGCTGAGGGTGCACTCAATCCCCTCATCCAGGTCATTGATAAAGATATTAAAGAGAACCGGCCCCAGCACCGAGCCCTGGGGAACACTACTTGTGACCTGCCACCAACTGGATTTCACCCCATTCACCACAACCATTTTGGGTCACCCATCCAGCCAGTTTTTCACCCAGCGAAGAATACACTTGTCTAAGCCATGAGACGCCAGCTTCTCAAGGAGTATGCCATGAGAGACAGTGTCAAAGGCCTTGCTGAAGTCAAGGTAGATAACATCCACAGCCTTTCCCTCATCCACTAGGCGGGTCACCTGGTCATAGAAGGAGATCAGGTTGGTCAAGCAGGACCTGCCTTTCGTAAACCCATGCTGACTGGGTCTGATCCCCTGTTTGTCCTGGACATGCCATGTGAGCGCTCTCAAGATGAACTGTTCCATAATCTTCCGCGGCACCAAGGTCAAGCTGACAGGCCTGTAGTTCCCTGGATCCTCCCTCCGACCCTTCTTGTAAATGGGAGTCACATTGGCAAGCCTCCAGCCCTCTGGGACCTCCCCGTTGACCAGGATTGCTGATAAATAATGGGGAGTGGCTTGGCAAGGACCTCTGCCAGTTCCGTCAGTACTCTTGGATGGATCCCGTCTGGTCCCATAGATTTGTGAGTGTCCAGATGGCGTAGTAGGTCACTATTTCCTCCTGGATTAAGGGGGGTATATTCTGCTCTCCGTCCCTGCCTTCCAGCTCAGGGGGCAGAGTACCCTGAGGATAACTGGTCTCCCTATTAAAGACTGAGGCAAAGAAGGCATTAAGTACCTCAGCCTTTTCCTCATCTCTGGTGGCAATGTTCCCTTCTGTATCCATTAAAGGAAAGACATGCTCCTTGGGATTCTTTTTACTGTTAACATATTTGTAAAAACAGTTTTTGTTTTCTCTTACAATAGCGGCCAGATTGAGTTCTAGCTGAGCTTTTGCCTTTCTAATTTCCTCTCTGCATGACCTAACAAGATCCCTGTACTCTTCCTGAGTTACCCGCCCTTTCTTCCAGAGATGATAAACTCTCCTTTTTTTCTTGACTCCTAGCAAAAGCTCCCTGTTCAGCCAGCTCGGTCGTCTTCCTCGGCAGTTTGACTTGCGGCACATGGGAATAGCCTGGTCCTGAGCCATTAAGATTTCCTTCTTGAAGAATGTCCATCCCTCCTGGACCCCTTTGCCCTTCAGGACTGTCTCCCAAGGGACTCTCTCAACCAGTGCCTTGAAGAGGCCAAAGTTTGCCCTCCAGAAGTCCATAGTGGTGGTTTTGCTGACCAACTTCCTTGCCTCACCAGCAATTGAGAATTCTATCATTTCAAAGTCGCTAAGCCCAAGACAGCTTCCGACCATCACACCTCCCACCAGTCCTTCCCTGTTCGTAAACAGTAGATCTAGCAAGGCTCCTCCCCTGGTTGGCTCACCCACCAGCTGTGTCAGGAAGTTATCGTCCACACACTCCAGGAACCTCCTAGACTGCTTACTCTCTGCTGTGTTGTATTTCCAGCAGATGTCTGGAAAGTTGAAGTCCCCCACAAGAACAAGGGCACACAATTCTGAGACTACTGCCAGCTGCTTGTAGAATGATTCATCCGTCTCTTCAACCTGGTTGGGTGGTCTATAACAGACTCCCAGCACAATATCTGCCTTGTTGGCCTTCCCTCTCATCCTTACCCAGAAGCAGTCCACCTTATCATCACAATCGTGTAGCTCTGTACAGTCAAAACACTCCCTAACATAGATAGCCACCCCACCGCCTCTTCTACCTTGCCTATCCCTTCTGAAGAGCTTGTAGCCATCCATTGCAGCACTCCAGTCATGGGAGTCGTCCCACCATGTTTCCGTGATGGCGACTAAGTCATAGCTATCCTGCTGCACGATGGCTTCCAGCTCCTCCTGTTTATTGCCCATGCTGTGTGCGTTGGTGTCCTGGTTTCAGCTGGGATAGAGTTAACTGTCTTCCTAGTAGCTGGTACAGTGCTATGTTTTGAGTTCAGTATGTGAAGAATGTTGATAACACTGATGTTTTCAGTTGTTGCTCAGTAGTGTTTAGACTATAGTCAAGGATTTTTCAGCTTCTCATGCCCAGCCAGGGCACCTGACCCAAACTGGCCAACAGTGTATTCCATACCATGTGACGTCCCATCTAGTTTAGGAACTGGGAAGTGGGGGGCAGGGATTCGCCGCTTGGGGACTGGCTGGGTGTCGGTCGGTGGGTGGTGAGCAATTGCCCTGCGCATCATTTGTACATTTCAATCCTTTTATTACTACTGTTGTCATTTCATTAGTGTTATCATTATCATTATTAGTTTCTTCTTTTCTGTTCTATTAAATCGTTCTTATCTCAACCCAGGAGTTTTACTTCTTTTCCTGATTTTCTCCCCCATCCCACTGGATGGGGGGGAGTGAGTGAGCGGCTGCGTGGTGCTTAGTTGCTGGCTGGGGTTAAACCACGACAGTTGGCATAGATGCATTTGACCTGGCCTATCAAATCCACCCCCAACATCGGCATGCTGTCCCCAGGCTCATCTCTGGTGCACCTAGTTTTATCCCTTACCCCCTTCAAACCTAGTTTAAAGCCCTCTCTATGAGCCCTGCCATCTCACGAGTGAGGATTCTTTTACCCCTTTGAGATAGCTGGATACCATCTGTCGCTAGCAAGCCTGGTGCCATGTAATCCTCCCCATGATCAAAAAAACCAAAATCCCACCGATGGCACCAGCCTCTGAGACACGTATTAATCAGGTGTGTTTTCCTGTTCCTTTCAGTATATTTCCCTGCCACTGAAGGGATTGAGGAAAACACTACCTGTGCTCCCGATCCTTCCACTAATCGTCCCAGTGCCCTGAAGTCCCTTTTGATTGCCTTTGTATTTCTCTCTGCAATCTCATCACTGCCAACCTGCACAACCAGCAATGGGTAATAATCAGAGGTCCGAACCAGACCAGGGAGTTTCCTGGTAATGTCTTTTACCCGGGCTCCAGGGAGGCAGCAGACTTCCCTGTGGGATGGGTCAGGTCTGCATATTGGGCCCTCTGCCCCCCTCAGAAGGGAGACGCCTAAGACAATTACCCTCCTTTTTCTTTTTACAGAGGCTGTGAGAATGCATGGGGCTGCCTGACTGAGCCAAGGCACCCCCCTGGATAGGCCTTCATCTACACCCTGATCTTCATTGACCTGGCCCTCTAGTTCCAGAGCCCCATACCTGTTGTGTAGGGGCAACTGGGAAGGTGAGGGAGACCAGGAGGGGATTCTCCTGCCTCCCCGAGCAGGGACCTGTATCCATTCCCCTCCATCTCTTAGGTCCCCTCCTGTCTGGTGGCAAGAGGGCAGGGGAAGCTCCGCTTCTTGTGGAGCCTCCATCTGCTGCCTCTGCCTCAGGGATGGTAGGGTGTGGGTCCACCAATCTATCTCCCTCTCACACTTCCTGATACTCCTCAACCTTTCCACTTCCTCCTTCAGCTCTACCACCAGGCTGAGCAGATCATCCACCTGGTCACACCTCACACAAGAGGTGTCCCCGCTGCCCTCCGTCATTTGTGATAGACTCAGGCACTCCCTGCAGCCAGAGACCTGGACAGCTGCACGTTTGCTTTTTACTAGTTCTTCTGGGTTCTGCACTTGTTCAGGGGTGATTTTCCAAAACACTGGAGGTGTCTACTGTTCTAGGTACTTGCCCATACTACCCCACACACCCTGCCACTCATAATTATCCAGCCTTGGGGCAGATCTCTGGGTGATCTTCTTAAATAGTTGTTTAACCTTAAACAAGGCCTGAACCACATTCAGGAACATGCTAGGTCCTAGCAATAGGACCATGCTGGTCTCAACAGCCCAAGGGAATTCAAATTTTTCAAAATTCTCAAATGCCATTGTAACTAGACTGGAGGAGAAGGGAAAGGGGAGGAAAGGTGTCTCGCCCATAGATTTGCTCTCCGAGGAGGAAAGGTAAAGGGTGTAGTTATTAATAGTTTCCCACAGATGGCTCCTGAAGTATAGAGGTGACGACAATGCTGAGTGCGAATACCGGATTAGTCCCACGACAATAATTTTAACTATACCATAAGCCAGTATTACACAATACATCAAAGCAAAAACCTTAATCCACCTCCCATGGATGATAAGCAGGAGCACAGGGACTACATACAGCAAGTGAGGTGATACATAACAGAACTCTAAAAACGAACACCACAACTCTAAGAGCCCATAAATCAACATAGCGACCAGTGACTATTAGACCAATATAATGAATGCTTGTAACAAATTCATTTTAACACGCTCTGGTCAGGTTTGTCGTTATCTCAACCCTTCGTGCCCCACATTGGGTGTCAAAACGGACTGTTGTGGTTTAACCCCAGCCAGCAACTAGGCACCACAGTGCTGCTCCCTCACTCCCCCCACACCCAGTGGGATGGGGGAGAGAATCAGAAAAAAAGTAAAACTTGTGGGTTGAGATAAGAACAGTTTACTAGAACAGAAAAGAAGAAACTAATATTGATAATGATAACACTAATAAAATGACAATAATAATAATAATAATAAAAGGATTGAAATGTACAAATGATGGAATATACAAATGATGGAATATACAAATGATGCACAATGCAATTGCTCACCACCCACTGACTGATGCCCAGTTATTCCCCAAGCAGCGATTCCCCCCACCCCCACTCCCCCCAGTTTATATACTAGACATGATGTCACATGTTATGGAATACCCCGTTGGCCACTTTGGGTCAGGTGCCCTGGTTGTGTCCTGTGCCAACTTCTTGTGCCCCTCCAGCCTTCTTGTTGGCTGGGCATGAGAAGCTGAAAAATCCTTGACTTTAGACTAAACATTACTTAGCAACAACTGAAAACATCATTGTTATCAACATTCTTCTCATATCAAACTCAAAAACATAGCACTATACCAGCTACTAGGAAGACAATTATCTCTATCCCAGCTGAAACCAGGACAATAGTTATTATACTTGCACAAGTGCAACTTGTTACTAGTTACTGCACATTTTCAGTGCTGTGGTTCAGTATTCCCTGTTGAGGCAAACCTACCTTTTGCTCCTCTGAGTTCTGTTTTATGTATAGCCACAAAGAGCAGTTGCAAACTAAGGATCACGTAAGTGGAAATTAAAGAAAACTCAGTTGAAGTGGTAAAACATTTAGTAGCTTTTTTACAGTGTTTCAGCAAAGCTTCTTCGTTTGTTATAAATCAGATTTTATGTATTTTCTAGTTATTGAATATTTTATATATTTAAAGGCTATACTTTAGGATATTGACTGGTAAAGGAACTTTGCTATCAGTACCCCGATAATAAACTGGGAATCTGTCTTGCCAGAGAAAAAATGCACCATCAGAAAGCTAAAAACTGCATGAGCCATGCAATATATTGATAAGACAGTCTGCCATGCAAAGGGTACTGTAACTGCAGCGTTTTCCCCAGCCATGTGTAACAAAACATTTTCTTACGCACTGTGCAGACATCCCAAATGAGGCAATAAAAGTGGCCAGGTCGGGGCAAATGGGAGGAAAGCAAAAATAAATTTCATTTCTGAGCAGCTTTGTAATTTTGACAAAACACCTTTTTGGCAACAACATATCAGATCATCTGTAAACCAAAATGGTGAAACATCCAAGAACTGATCAGAAAAGGTGCTGCAATAAGCAGAGAATTTATTAGGGACTGCTTGTAATAAGCGGTTTCTTCAGGTTTTAAATTTACAGTATTTCTCAGTTTGATGTTTTACTTCCCTTAGCTAGTTAAGGCAGAAGGCAGCAATGACAAGTTTGTATTTGATTAGAAAAATCACCTCAATAGACTGACTACAACTTTGCATACGTATTCCTGTAACAGACAACCAATGCATGCTAAAAGACAACTGCTTTACTTGATAGACATGCAAAGAATTTTCTCATCTTCTCTACCTAATACAGGAAAAGTAAAATGTCTTCCAGTATTTATAGGCATAAAATTTGAGTAAACAATATCTTCAAGTTTTCTTTACTTCTTAGCAATACCTTTTTAAAAATAATTATACTTATTTATCAAGTCAAGCCATTGTTTTACTGGAATGTTTTAGGATATATAATATGAAAATAATTAATCTTAATTTAAATATTTCTGCAGTAATTTTGAATCTGTGGAATTTTGCCACACATAGGTATCTGAATATGATAACCTGTTCAGAAGGGCAACCAAGTTGGTGAGGGGCCTGGAGCACAAGTCTTATGAGGAGCGGCTGAGGGAACTGGGGTTGTTTAGCCTGGAGAAAAGGAGGCTGAGGGGAGACCTTATCGCGCTCTACAACTACCTGAAAGGAGATTGTAGCAAGGTGGGTATCAGTCTCTTTTCCCCAGTAACAAGTGATAGGACAAGAGGAAATGGCCTCAAGTTGTGGCAGGGGAAGTTTATGTTGGATATTAGGAACAATTTCTTTACTGAAAGGGTTATCAGGCATTGGAACAGGCTGCCCAGGGAAGTGGTTGAGTCACCATCCCTGGAAGTATTCAAAAAGCACGTAGACAAGGCACTCCAGAACATGGTTTAGTGGGCATGGATGATGGTTGGACTCCATGATCTTGAAGGTCTTTTCCAACCTAAATGATTCTATGATTCTAAAAAAATATGATGATCGTGATGGTCAGTAGTAAATCTCTACCAGCTTTGAAGTGGAAATTGTTTGCAGTCATGTCTTCACTCTAAAGAATGTATTTAATTAATTGTAAAACATTGACAAACACAATAGCATGAAATGTTTGAATGCTATACTGGCAAATAGTGCTAGGAACAGCCATTCTGTGCCAGATCAGGATATCCACCTGAACAAACCCAGCTTTGGCAGTGGCTAATAGTGACCGCCAAAGAAAGAACATAAAAACAGGGCAAACTTTTAATGAGCTACTCCAAGGATATCCTTTACCAGCTGTCAGCAGCCTTTAGCTCAGGGATTTTTCTAAACAGGATACTATTTTATATTTAATGCAAACTTTTATCACATGCATTTCTTGTGTTGATTTTGAACTAGTGTAAAGTTAGTTTTGGTAGTCAAAAAGTTCTTTGCCAATGAATTTCAAAATTTACTATGTGAAAATGTACTCCCTATTTATTTTGAAGCTGCATCCTCATTAGTTTGTTGCTTTGCCTCTGTATGAAAAATAGCGAATAATTATACACTATTCTCTGCACCACTTGTGATTTGAGAAACCACTACCATACTCATCCTCAGTTCTCTCTCCTATAGACTAAAGAGCTAATTCTACTCTACAGACTTGCTCCTCATACAGAAGATACTCATGTCTTTTAAGTATGCTGTCTATCAAGTATGCTGTCTCTCTGTACCTTAATGAGGGACCTTTTTGAAAGCCCTCTGTAAGTCCAAATGGACTACTTGAACCACCTTGTCCCCATATTCACCAACTCCCCTGAGGAACATGAACAGATATGTAAAGTGAATTACTTCTAAAATAGCAAAATTGACGCATCATTTTTGTATCTTATCTGTTCACAGCAGTATTTATAGAGACTTTTTGAAAAAACGAAGCCAAAACACACACACACACACCCCAACACCCCCCCCCCCCAAAAAAAACAACCAACCCAAAACAAACAAACTGACATTACGTTTGTCACCTTCTGTTATTCAGGTAGAGAAAGTTTTAAGCAAAATGATTAAGCCACAGATAATAGTTACACAATTTCAAATTTTAATTCCTTTAGGACTCTCGCAAGACTACTGTCTGGCCTTTGTATATATAATCTAATCAACTTGTCCAAAAAGGTTTTCATTCACATTTTCTGTGCAGGAAGGTTTCAAGACAGGGACCTTTTTATGATCCCTCATGATTAATGTGGATGTGAAGAATCGGTATTTTAAATCCAGTTAAAAATCCACATTTTAATACAATTTCAAAATAATTTACTTTTTTATTTTGTTGTGTTAAGTTGCTGTAGGCACATTTATTTCAGAAATCTTCTGATGTTGGTGATATACTCCAGCATTAATCAAGTACCAATTAAAAATAAATCCCTCTCAGAATGTAGGAATAAGAACAAGGACTTATCAAAGCAAGCTGCCTTACCAGACCTACCATAATTTACTATACAACTGTCTAAATTTTTTTTTTTTTTTAGGTTATTTCAGGTTTCTTTATTTGCACTTCTGTTCTTTTTGGAATAACAAAATATGCTGGAATGCCCAATACCAAATATAAGGTCAGATAACTGTATCTTTGGCAAAACCAAACTACACAAGTTCCTGGTGTGGAAATTACAGGCAAAAGCTAAAATTAGTCCAAATTAGCTTCTCCTTTTCTACTACATGACAAAACTTTGCAGATAAGGGTAATTAAATTTTCCATTTCATAATATCACTTAATAGTCTGATTTGTTTTAAATTATCCATCAAACTACACAGTTAAGGAATACACTGCTAGAAATCTGAAACTCAGCTTCCTGACAGTCTTTAGATTCTATTACAACATCATGTTTTTGAGAGTTGCAGGGCCTTTGTTATAATAAAAAAATTGTTCATTGGAATTATGAATGCTACCAATCTTCAAAATAATTTAGTAACTCACAAATTTCATTACAAAAGAACTATACAAAATATATCAAAGTATATGCAGGTATGCACCCACATCTTGCAGGAAGTGCAATACTGCAAAGGGTATATTAGATATTGTTATCTCTAGTCAAGCAACAGGATGGGGATCTTTTACTTCCAGCATTTCAATTTGGCTTAGGTAAGAGAAATGCCATAAAAATATAAAGATTAGGGCCATTCAGAAGACAGCTAAATAGGGTTGATTTTGGCTTTGTTTTTCTGCAGCTCATCACTGAATTGATGTAAACAGGCATAGATTTAACAGAACAGAATTAATTGCAAGGAACTTGGAGAAAAGGTGGCAGAGAGAGGAAATGCAAATGCAGGGTAAAAGAAAAAAAAATGGCATTTATTAGTAAAGTTGAAATTTCACCAAAACATTCCTGTTTTTAAGGAGAAATTATAGTACTGGAGTGACCAACTTTCCAAAACCTGTGTATCAAAATTTTCACGTGGTCAAGAAAGACAAAAAAAAAAAAAGATATGTGCCACATACCTTGTAGAGCTGATGGAAGAAAAAGTAGTAGCTTATGGGAGGAAAAAGATTATGATGTCTTCCTACATGGCTCAATTTCTTCAGAGATTATTGCTGGCTTGCATCTACACACATCTTTGGGATCACTAATATCTCAGAAAGCTCCACCAAGGTTCAGTGGAGATTATCTGACAGACACCAGGAGTTATGTGGAAAACTTTGGGAAGTCTGGAATTCCATGTATCCCTATGCCCACAAAATAAGACATACAAACACATGTAAGGCCACATGCTAATCCAACACTGTTTTGAGTTTGTGTAGCAGGGTTTTGGTAGTGGGCAGGGGGCTACAGGGGTGGCTCCTGTGAGAAGATGCTAGAAGCTTCCCCAGCTCCAAGTTGGACCAGCCTCTCGCCAAGGCTGAGCCCATCAGCGATGGTGGTAGCGCCTCTAGGATAACATATTTAAGAGGGGGAACCTGCAGTTGGGGAAGAGATTGGAATGTGAGAGAAACACCTATGCAGACACCAAGATCAGTGAAGAAGGAGGGGGAGGAGGTGCACCAGATGAGGTTTATGCCCCTGCAGCCCATGGTGAGACAGCAGGCTGTCCCCCTGCAGCCCATGGAGGTCCACGGTGGAGCAGAAGCCCACCTGCAGCCCATGGAGGTCTACGGTGGAGCAGAAGCCCACCTGCAGCCCATGGAGGACCCCACACTGGAGCAGGTGGATGCCCCCGAAGATGGCTATGACTCCATGGGAAAGCCCGCGCTGGAGCAGCCTGTGTCTGAAGATCTGTGGCCTGTGGAAAGAACCCATTCTGGAGAAGTTTGTGAAGGACTGTCTCCCGTGGGAGGGACCCCATGCTGGAGCAGGGGAAGAGTGAGGAGTCCTTCCCCTGAGGAGGAAGGAGCGGCAGAGACGATGTGTGAAGAACTGACCGCAACCCCCATTCCTGGTCCCCCTGCGCTGCTGGTGGGGGGGGGGAGGAGGTAGAGAAAACCAGGAGTGGAGTTGAGCCGGGAAGGAGGGAGGGGTAGGGGGAAGGTATTGTAAGATTTGGTTCTACTTATCATTATCCTTGTTTTGATTTAATTGGTAGTAAATTCAATTTATTTTGGTTTTTTCCCCAAGTTGAACCTTTCTTTTGCCCATGACCATAAGTGGTGAGTGATCCCTCCCCGTCCTTGTCTCGACCCACGAGCTTTTCTTTATATTTTCTCCTCCTCATCCCACCGGGGCCAGGGGTGGGAGGAATGAGCGAGCAGCTTCATGGTGCTTTGTTACCAGCTGGGCTCAAACCACGACAGCTAGTTACACAAACATGTATGTCCAATTAGTGTACGTACACAAAATAATGAATTCCAAACTTTCTTAAAAGAAGGAACTTTCACCCAGACTTGACAGGAATAATCCAGATGTCATTGTGACATGTAGCTTGCTGAGACAGCAATGACAGATAATAAGCTTTTTTCAGAAAACTGGTGATACAATGGCCTAATTTGCTAAAACTGGGAAAGGACTTTGTCAAGTAGCACACAACAAATTACACAAGTCCAAGTGTAAACTACTTCAGATCAGCCCCTGTTAGTTTTTTGCATAAGGCCTTCCACAATAATGGGAGCTACAGAACTGCAAGGAAAAATCTCTCAAATCTACACTGCTCAATATGAGAATGTAACCATAACATCTATGTAAGGCTGCTTTACAGTGCTGGCATGCAATTGTCTTGTAATTCTTTAATATTCTACTCTTCTGTTTGCTGTTGCTTTATAAGGTTGTAAACTACCTCAGATACTTGCGAAGCCTGTTGGGTAAATGACATGTTTTATTTGTTTGGGAATTTTAATTTTTTCTTTCCCCATGAAGGAGTTTGATACTTCCAGAAGTTTGAAATATTACTGCCAGGAAAAGCTTTAATTAGTTGGATGCAGCACAGCTACATCTACCACCAAGATGACTCTAATCTCATTCAGCATTTATATTAACCTTGAGTCCTCAAAAATCACTTTAGATTTCAATATTCAAATCAACAGTTGAGAATACTAAAAAACCTAATTATGGTAGTTTACCTGTTGTGTCTTTTGTTTTGACATATTCTAGAACTGGGAGCAATTTTACCTGTCATAATACACCGTAGTGTAGATAAAAGCTGGAGTTCACCAATGAAACATTCACTTACGAAGGAACTTGACTAAAGATGGTCAGATCATCTTGTACAATTTCAGTTCAAGCCTAGTGCTGTAGTATCCTGATAAGTTAATGAAAGGAGAATGATGTTTAATATCTAGTAGATTTTTTGATCTCTAAAATATACTCCTATTGGCACTGATCTTTTGTCTTCTGCAAGCTCTTGCACTCAATTTCACTTCTAGGGTTTGAAGACTGTAGCGACAATAATCAACTCTTCCACTCTCAGCATGCTCATTCTCAAAAAGCCCTATATCCAACAGCAGAAAAAAATCCAAGTCTGAGGAAAGTGGTCGGAGGAAAAGAAGGTCTGGGCTCAAACATGAATTAAAGACTTCAAGGTGGGATGCATGCTTGTCATGGTTTAAGCCCAGCCAGTAACAAAGGACCACACAGCCGCTCGCTCACTCCTCCCGCCCCCCTCCGGTGGGATGGGGAGGAGAATCAGAAAGGAGAAAAGAAAAAAAATGGAACCTCGAGGGGTGAGAAAAGGACAGTTTACTGGGACAACACAAAGAGAGAAGTTACAACAACAACAATGGTACTAATAAAAGAATATACAGAACGAGTGATGCACAGTGCAACTGCTCACCACCTTGGAACCCGACGCTCCGCCACTTCCCACACCCAGAGAGAGAGCTCCCCCCAGCCCACTCCCCATTTATATACTGAGCATGATGTCACATGGTATGGAATAGCTCCTTGGCTAGTTCAGGTCAGCTGTCCTGGCTGTGCCCCCTCCCAGGTTCCTGTGAAAATTAACTCTATCCCAACTGAACCCAGGACAATGCTACAGAATCATAATGAACATACACATTTAAAGAAAAAAAAAAAAGCACTTTCTTAGGAAAGGGAAGGGATAGGACTTAACGAATTCTCCTTTGAATATTTCCATTATTTTAGCTGGACAAACAAAACAAAGAAACTGTGCTCTATGTGAAATTGATTCTAGTTACAGGAAGTATAGATTAACATACAGCAACTTCATATATTAGATGTACAAAGATAATGATAGTTATCTAATATTTATCAGTCATTTCTATGGACTACGTAATTTCAAAAATCAAGCTGTGCATCTGCTGCATTAGATACCCAAACACTTTTCAATTTTAATGTTGGCAGCTATCTTACAAAGCTTTAAGACTATTAAAGTAAGATCTTGCTGCTTCTTTACTTGCAAAAGATGAAAGAAAAAAAAAAACCTGACTAGCTTTTCTTATTACTGTCTCCTTAGTAATATCAGCATATTAAGCTTAGCTGAAATACAAAGAGATGCAGTAGTTTCTGGACTGTTAAGATTCCAGTTTGGTGCACTTTGGCATTCCTGGAGGACTTTAGGCTCCACTGCACAATGCAACATTCAAAAGTCAATAGGAAGATGAATTGGAATAACAGTTCTTATCTGTGATAGGAAAATAGCAACATCAGCCAACTGGTTGATTACAGTGAAACTGGGTCAAAAACAATGCTTTAAACAAATGTTAGCCAGCATATAGGGCAGCTGGTCAAAACTGAAAAAAGAATATAATCAAATCTGGGCAATACAAGGTAGTTTTATGTATTCTTTTAGCTAGAATTCAGTGGATAGCACTTATACCATTCTTGTTGTCACATCCCAAATTCTCAGGACGACGACTCAGCTTTGCTGATTCCCAGGTCAGGATTAAGGTGAAATGATACCAGGGATCCTTTAACTCACAAAACTCAACTTTTATTTGCTCACAACAAGAATTGGCATGCTCACAACAAAAATTGGTATGCTCACAACAAGAATTGGCATGAAACTACATCAGTAAACTGTGTAACGTGCTAGCCCTACATCACCAAACATATACTACAGGCCTTGCTTATCTGGGAATCAGTTCAGGGAAAACAATAAGGAGAGCCCTCCTGTTGAGTCACGAGGTTCAGAGTGGACCCCCTTGCTTTCTAGACTCCCTCTCAGAGAGGAGCCTAGGAGCGGCTAGATCCACTCCTAGTCCCAGACTTGGTCAACGGTTTAATGTCTAAAGGGATGAGGTGTAGGGATTATGGGGGGGGGGAAAGAGAGAGAGAGAGAGAAGAGAAAGATTTCACTGGTCCTGGGTCCAGTGTTGGTTCAGTCAGCTTAGGGGTCCAGTCAGCCAAGGGGTCCAGTTCTAGTGGGCGTGCACACATGGGGCTTCAGTTTGTGTCCTTTTATCATCTCCTTGCCCCTCCTTCAGGCGGGCACTTGAACTCATTAGGCTAATTAGGTGTCATGCATGGTTTGTGCTTCCAGAACCTTTGGGAAATGGGTTGGTGGGCTTGGGTGTCATTTGGGGAGTAACTTCTCCCTCCCTGCAAGTATGACTGTTCTTTGACCTTTGGCCATATATGGTGAGCTGCCCTGCTCAGCGTATCAGAACACAGAACTGTGCACACTCCAGCATGCCCTGTTGCTAACCGACTTCTCACCTGCCTGCAGTTCGTTGCTATGCAGGGTTCGTTGTTATGCAGAGTGCACCATTAAGCAGAACTTGCCCCACCACAATGTTTGAGGCATTAACTCCTTCAGTCTCTGACACTTGTGATCTATGTGAAGAGAGCTGTCTCGACTGTTTCTTTTGTGACAGTTGGGATAAAACTCTCAGTTGCATATGAAAAAGGTGTACCCTTCCCCCAACACTGATCATGTGTTGATATCTCAATTTGTTAAGTACAAGTTAAAGGAAAAGTGAATAAATCAAAAGCCATAGATATGTAAGACCGAGGATTCCAAACATAATATTGTACATTATTATAATTAATGATTTAATGTCATGTAAGACAAACTGAGTTTAGACTATTCAGTGTTAAGGCTGAGATGCTATCACTACATCTCTTGTTAGGCAACAGGAAACCTCAATGCAGATATATATGTAACTAGCAATAAAAAAATAGAATTATAAAGTCAGTATATGCTGATGCTGTGTGAGGCACCCGACACACTTCTGACTTAATTTGTGAATATTTAACTGGCTTTGTTTCACTTTTGAAGAGCATCATAGAGAAACAATTGCAATCTTGATCTTTTGGACTAAACCTCCCACATATTCAACACAAAACCCAGTGGTTTCTATTTGAGTCATGAATGCTTCTGGAATAATGACAATATTAATTTGGGCAGAAAGGAGCTTATATAACATACATTTATACAGAATAGTCTAAGTTATACTCAAATGTTAAGTTTTGTATATCATACTTTGCTCTTCAATTGACAAACTTCTCTTGTATATAAAGCTTCTATTGAGAGAATTTGTATATGCAAGGCTGATAAGTTTAAACAAGATAGTGAATATAAAATTACCATCAAAGATAAACCATAATCTTTAAAGTTGCAGCTGATTTAAAACATTCCTTTTGATAGATTCCTAGTAAAGCAATTTTTAGATGTATGAACATCTCAAATCTCCTCTATATATAGGGAAGTTTGTAACAGGTTCAACTGGAAACATCAAAAACATTTTAAATAGACATCACAAAATGCATCTGTAGTTTAAAGGTCAAATTTATTAGGAGATTAAGAGATGTATTATACATGGACTATAAATACAGCACAGCTGACTATTCACAGAGACAGCCAATGCCAACCTATTTTGTAGATACCGTTGTTCTTTTGTTCCAAGAAAAGTTTGCACCATAAGACTTGGATTTAGGTTTTGGAATATTCTCTTCAATGTCATAGCTCCAGCCTGGTGGTTACAGGGGAAATGGTAGGGGATGGGAGGAGACAAGAAACAAAGAGAATTCTAAATATTCTCAGCATACAACATAGAGCAAATGCAACTTAAACCTTTTAACTTTAATATCTTTTTCTCCAGATAGGCATCCACTAGTTTATTCCTTTGTAGTTGGCAGCAGGGAATACTGAAATGCCATAGATGTGACGTGCCCATTCTCACAGTTGAGAGACTCACCATACTGCATACCTCCACTTCTGCAAAAGTCATCAGTGAAAAGCTCAACAGGGAACACTGGCTGTTGCTGTATGCAGTCCTGCAAGTGCATGGCTCCACAACTCCATAGCATTACAGAAGCACTAAGGCTCTCTGTATGCTGGGAGAGGAAATGAAAAAGTTAGGAAAGAAATAAAGATAAGGTAACATGGAAAAAAATAGTATATAGAAGATCAATCCAAAAAGGTTGGGAGAGAATGGAGACCTTGGAAAGCTAGAGAAAAAAAAGAAGGGTGGGAGAACCAAAGAAAGGAAGAGCAAAAAAAAAAAAAACCCCAAACTTCAATGTTTGAAAGGAGTTTAATACTTAACATTTTTATAAGAACATAAAAAATTAGGAGCAAAATAGAAGGGAATGAAGTGATAGTACACAAGTAAATTATGTGATAGTTAAGCAAGACAAATGCTAAAAAAATGTCAGAACAAAGGAGCTGGAGACATTAGTATTTATGTAAATCAAAATGCAAATTGGTAGCAGCCTCCAGGTGCCTGGAAAGTTGCCAGGGCAGCACTCAGTATTCCAAAGTTTGGTCTCTCTAGCTGCAACATTTCACTCAAAGTTGAGATACTTGAGTTGAAGCTAGAAGTGGGTAAGTATGCAGTTTTAACTGATACTAAGAAGATAATACATTTCTTCCTTAGTTTCAAAACAAAAACTTGATAAATCCTAAAAGGTTTAACATATATCTGAATTTTTACTTTTAAGATATTCACAGAAAACACTCAAGATACATCTACACATCAAAACATGTTTCATAAGATACACAAGTTGTCATGTCACTGTGCCTCAATGTTGTGTATTCACAAATGTTACACAAACATTTTCTTCATGTTTATTAGGCAGAACCAATGTTAATTTCCAAGTTAACTTTTCTCCATAAGAAATACTGGAATAGAGGTTTTAAAAACATATTCTTTCCATCTGTGAGAGCACTGATTTTCACCTACTGTTCTGATTAAAAATATAAGCTTGAGTAAACAGCCAGAACTAGATCCAGAGACAGAATTTGGTATTGAAACATTCAGCATTATAACACCTAACTTTGAGGCACTTGGCTGCTGGAATGGAATCTACAGCCCCAATTTATTGCTTCATCTTTTTATACACTAGATGGAGAGAAGCCAAGTGCCTCCAAAAGAGATTCGCAACTGCCAGCACAATGACTTGGGCTGCCATAGCTATCCAAAATCCACAAAGTTAGTTACATCTAACTTTTGATTGCAAGAGGCAGCCGTATATGCTAAGGTTTCACACTCTGGAACAGTCTCCTTGAGTTAGGCACCTTCAGTTGTTCATGACAAAGAGCAGAGGTCACTTTTATAAAAATACCACAATGGTGGGGGAAGTTATTTTTGCCCAGAACCCCGCCATACAAGTCAAGTGGATAGAAAGCAGATTTCATCACCTCTGGAAGAACACCCTCATCACCTGAGTAAAGGTTATTGTGGAGTAGAAAAACTCTGCATCCTTGTTACTAAAGCTGTATGTTGTTAAACAACAGCCTCAGTGATGTTGGACAGGACAAAAAAGAATTTAGTTTGTGTACTGGGGTTTTGGTAGTGGGGGAGAGGCTGCAGGGGTGGCTCCTGTGAGAAGATGCTAGAAGCTTCCCCAGCTCCAAGTCAGACCCACCTCTGGCTAAGGCCAATCCAATCAGCGATGGTGGTAGCGCCTCTGGGATAACATATTTAAGAAGGGGAAACCTGCAGCAGGGGAGGAGATTGGAATGTGAGAGAAACACCTATACAGACACCAAGGTCAGTGAAGAAGGAGGGGGAGGACGTGTGCCAGAGGATGTGATTCCTCTGCAGCCCATGGTGAGATGGCAGGCTGTCCCCCTGCAGCCCATGGAGGTGAACTGTGGAGCAGATGCCCACCTGCAGCCTGTGGAGGACCCCACGCCAGAGCAGTTGGATGCCCCCAAAGATGGCCGTGACTCCATGGGAAAGCCCACACTGGAACAGTCTGTGACTGAAGGACTGCAGGCCGTGGAAAGGACCCACGCTGGAGCAGTTCATGAAGAACTGCAGCCCATGGCAAGGACTCATGTTGGAGAAGTTCATGGAGAACTGTCTCCCATGGGAGGGACCCCACGGTGGAGAAGGGGAAGAGTGAGGAGTCCTTCCCCTGAGGAGGAAGGAGCGGCAGAGACAATATGTGATGAACTGACTGCAACCCCCATTCCTGGTCCCCCTGTGCCACGGGGGGAGGAGGTAGAGAAAATCAGGAGTGGAGTTAGGGATAGAGATCGGGTAATTATTTCAGGTTCTGCCTCTTCCTCCTGTTCTCGCGATGACCCTGGTTCATCTTCATCTCTCACTAAGCGAACTGATTTCTTTGTGTGTTTCTTTTTCTGTACAGGGGCGACTGATACTGGCACAGGTTGGTTCTCTGGTTTAGTGGCAGTATCTGTCACCGGGGTTGGGGTAGCCACGCTGCCTGTTGCCGGGGTAGGGATAGCCACGGTGCCTGTTGTTGGGGTTGGGGTAGCCACGGTGCCTGTTGCCCGGTTTTCCATCTTTTCCCCCTTTTCCCCCTGGGGGTGCTGCATAATATCAAGCAGTGTTTTGTAGATACTGGCCAGGGTCCAGCACAGTGCAGCGAGTTGTACGTCTTTGGAATAGCCACAGCATTTTTCTTTCAACTATTCTACCACTTCATGAGGGTTCTGTAGTTGTTCGGGAGTGAACTTCCAAGCCACTGGAGGTGAGAAGTTCTCTAGATACCTGCCCATATCCTCCCACATGCCGTGCCACCCATGAATATCCAGCTTTGGGGCAGATCTCTGGGTGGTACTCTTAAAGAGCCTTTTTGTAGCCCTAAACAAGACCTGAAACATATTCAGGAGGCATAGCACTAACAGCACACCGGCTTGCGCATCCCAAGGATATTCAAAATTCTCAAAAGCTGTTGTAATTAGTCGGAAGGAGAGAAGGGAGGCGAATGGATGGGGGGGAAGTATCCCCCCCTAACTTCCCCATGGATTGGGTGCGATTACCAATAAAATCCGACAGAGGGCGCCCGAAGTATGGAAATGATATCACTGCCTCATACAGATACCAGCTTAACCTCATGACCAGTGATGTAATCATTTCACAAGTCGACATTGCCCAGTACAGCAAAATGATAATCCCAATCACTCTCCCAGAGGTGAGAAAGGTAATTACAGGCAATACATAGAGCATATAAGAACTTAAAAAAACGCCACCATGTAAACAAATGAATCAACATTGTGACTAACATCTATTTATCTAATATAAGAAATGCATATGACAAATTTGTTTCAACACACTCTGGCCAGATCTGTCGTTATCTCAACCCTTCGTGTCGCTCTTCGGGCGCCAAAAAGGACTGTCGTGGTTTCAGCCCAGCCAGTAACAAAGGACCACGCAGCCGCTCGCTCACTCCTCCCGCCCCCCTCCGGTGGGATAGGGAGGAGACAGAGGAGAGAAAAGAAAATAAACCTGGAACCTTGATTCAAAGACATTAACTCAATAGTTTGATTAACTATTAAGTAGGTATTCTTTATTGGCAGCGCTGGATGCACGGGGGATCGCTCCACCTATCGTGCACACCGTCGGGTCTAAGTGTGCAGGTTAAGTACATGTTCTACATACATATTCACTAGATTTCTGAGAAATGTTATGCATATTCATTAGTTTTCCGGGAAACTATTAGCATATGCAAATGTCCTTTACGCAGGCGCATTGAAGGTCTCTGGTGGTCTTCAGGAGTCCTCTGGTGGTCTTCCATAGTCTTCCTCACTTGTCCGCTATTTGACCCTCCTCAGGTGATTCTGCACAGTATGGTCTTTTACTTGTTTTGATACATCAGTGCTTGTTAGTGCTCTTATTATCTAAGTTTTCATTAGTGGTGTAGAATCATATGGTTAGTTTAAGCTAAATTATCTACAAGGACAGGACGAGAACAAAGACAGGAGTTCTTATCTTTTCTGGCCCTATCTATTCAAGCAAGGCCTCTACTTGTGCCTTCTCAACAAGACTGTAAATTCATCAAACATTTAATTAAGTTTTGTGATTGTTCATGGTTCCTTCTTGCTCATCACTCCCAAGTACCAGTCTCAGACAGGCTTAATCCTTGACAAACACCAGTCTTTGGTATGTAAAGTTACAGAGAGACAATCATTAAGCAATTAGCAGTTCCTTCTCTATATCACCTCGAGGGTTGAGATAAAGGCAGTTTACCTGGACAACACAAAAAAAAAAAAGGTTACAACAACAACAACGGTACTAATGAAAGAGTATACAAAAAGAGTGATGCACAGTGCAACTGCTCACCACCCAGAACCCGACACTCCGACACTTCCCCCACCGAAAGTCGAGAGAACCACACCCCGCCCGCTCCCCATTTATATACTGAGCATGATGTCACATGGTATGGAATAGCTCCTTGGCTAGTTCAGGTCAGCTGCCCCGGCTATGCCCCCCACCTCCCAGGTTCCTGTAAAAATTAACTCTATCCCAGCTGAACCCAGGACACCAGGATAAAGGCAGAAATTACACTTTCACAAGGCACTAAGATGGAGTCTCTTAAAGACATTTAAAGACATCTTATAAAGGTAGTAATGAGAATTAGGAACTAAGAATTAGACCATGGCATGATCAGTGGAGAATCAAGCAACTGAAGTATATGGCAGCACTGAGACAGCTTTTGCTTATTGTTCTTCTCTTCCACCACTGGAGTTGGAAAAATCTACTCAATGCTGCTAAGTGGGAAACAAAGCTTAAGTCTGAGATCTAGTGAGGGACTGATACCTGTTCAGTACTGCAAGTTTGGTGAAAACCTTCCAGGACAGAGGCAGTTTGGAAATGAGGATTGTGCAGAAATGATTTGTTCTGTTTTCATGTGGGATCATCTTTCATCCAATTTAAATACACCTTTTTGATTTCTTTCCATAAATGAGCTAGCCATGTGTTTATTTAAGTTAGTTTGTGACAATCTGTGAGCAAACTCTGAAGTTCAGAATGCCCAGGATGATGTCCTGATAGTGTTATTATTAACAGTGCTGCAGGATTTCCTATCTTCTAAGCTGTCTATCAGTCACTACAAACTGGGATTCCACATTTTGTTCTCTTATGAGATCCTGTACAATGGAAACAATGTGTTTCCCGTGTTTCTTTGTTTACAGCTTTATATTAAAAGATGTACTCAAGAACTATTCACAGTCATTCCTGTAATGAATGCATTGGGTTTGTGTGGCAAGATTTTGGTAGCAGGGGGGTTACAGGGGTGGCTTCTGTGAGAAGATGCCAGAAGCTTCCCCTATGTCCCATGGAGCCAATGCCAGCCAGCTCTAAGACGGACCCGCCAACGGCCAAGGCCGAGCCAATCAGCGACAGTAGAAGTGCCTCTGTGATAACATATTTAAGAAGGGGAAAAAAGTTGCAGCAGGCACAGAAACTGCAGCCGGAGAGCAGAGTGAGACCATGTAAGAGAAACAACCCTGCATACACCAAGGTCAGTGAAGAAGGAGGGGAGGAGGTGCTCCAGGCACCAGAGCAGAGATTCCCCTGCAGCCTGTGGTGAAGACCATGGTGAGGCAGGTTGTCCCCCTGTATTCCATGGAGGTCCACGGTGGAGCAGATATCCACCTGCAGCCCATGGAGGACCCCATGCCAGAGCAGGTGGATGCCTGAAGGAGGCTGTGACCCCGTGGGAAGCCCACACTAGAGCAGGCTCCTGGCAGGACCTGTGACCCCATAGAGAGAGGAGTCCATGCTGGAGCAGGTTTTCTGGCAGGAATTGTGACCCCGTGGGGGACCCACGCTGGAGCAGTGTGCTCCTGAAGGACTGCACGCCGTGGAAGGGACCCATGCTGGAGAAGTTCATGAAGAACTGCAGCCCGTGGGAGGGACCCCACACTGGAGCAGGGGAAGAGTGTGATGAGTCCTGCCCCTAAGGAGGATGAAGCGGCAGAAATAATGTGTGATGAACTGACCGTAAACCCCATTCCCTGTCCCCCTGTGCCACTGGGGGGGGGTAGGTAGAGAATCCAGGAGTGCAGCTGTGCCTGGGAAGAAGGGAGGGGTAGGGGAAAGGTGTTTTGAGATTTGGTTTTATTTCTCATTACCCTACTCTGGTTGATTTGTAATAAATTAAGTTAATTTTCCCCAAGTTGAGTCTGTTTTGCCCATGACGGTAATTGGTTGAGTGATCTCTCCCTGTCCTTATCTCTACCCACAAGCCCTTTGTTATATTTTTTCTCTCTCCTGTCCAGCTGAGGAGGGGGAGTGATAGAATGGCTTTGGTGGGCACCTGGCTTCCAGCCAGGGTTAACCCACCACACCTAATTAAAAAAAAAATGCCATGGGTCCATTTTATTTACATCTACAACTGGTTAATTTTCACTGAAAAAACTATATCCAAGAAGAGATGACAACAAATATAGCAAAAAAAGAAAACCAGACTGTAAAATGACAGAAATCTAGGAAAGACCTACAGGTAAATAGGAGTTCAGAGGAAAAGGGCTCTAATCTCTAGGCCCTAAAGGGCTCTAATCTACTAATCCCATTACATTATTAAAAAGTAAATGGGAAAACTTCTAAGAACTGTTCTTTGCAGAAATTAAATCTGAAGAGAAGAAACTCTTCTTAGGGTGTTGAACAGTAATTTAAAATTACCAGAATGTCCACTAATAGTTCTTGCAATAATTCCTTAAAAAACAAAGAGATACAAACTAGTTTACAAAATCCTTGACCTAGCTGTGTCAATTCTCAACACAGCACTCACTTTTGGCCTATCTGGAACTTGCTTACACAGGAATTATCCCTTTCCCTACCCCAAAATAAAAATGCATGCAGAGATGGATTGATTCAAAACAGCCATTCCATTTTAAATTCCCACATTAAACTCACTCCAGGACAACTAAACATATAGGTAAGTCTTTAATACCATGGCTCATTTTTCTAGGTGGTTTATTTAGCACAAATGGTTATAACTGTTAGAAAGGTTAAGCACCATTATTTTGGCTGAGATCATGCAAAATCCCACCCAGAAAAATAATTTGTCTGGGGAGGTTAAAGTCATCTGAAAAGCAAAAGGGGATTAGAAGAAAAATTAATTTCAACCTGAACTAAAGCAAGTGTTAATGGCACCTGCTACAGTATTATAATCTGTGCGGAGGTATAAATAGACCATACTTCAGTGGCTAGACACTTTGGGGAGAAAGACAGGAGGGAAAGGTGTACTGCTGGTCAGCAGTCTATCATTTAATTAATTTAAGCCATTGTGAAACAACCTGGTCATTACTTGCTAAATGTAGTAGCTACTTGCAGTAGTCAAGTCATCCAAGCCATACATGTATTAAATCATTGGAGTCTTATCCTCTGAAACAAATATGCTTAACATGAAAGGGTGAAAAACCCTGGGACCTGCTTAAGATGAGGTCATTGTTATATATAGGCTTAAAGCTTTAAAACAGGTATTTTAACAGGCTGTTTTAATACAATTAATATTTTAATTCCTATTCAATATTTTTTTCTCATCTAATGATAGTTGAGCTTGGCTTCCCTAATTCCTTCGCAATATCAATACAACTGAGATATTACAGGTTGTGAGCCTCCTCATTTTTTTTAATGGGAAACCTGTGGGAGCAGCTCGGAACACCTGGCATTTGTTTTCAAGAGTGACTGTTAGAATTTGTTGTGCTGCATGTTTGCCAAGCCTTTGAAGAACTAGTTTTACAAGGTCAGGTTGGAGGATGGCCTTGTGTAGGCCTGGGAAGATGTGGCTGAAGACAGTCATGAGTATGTGTATGGAATGTTTTTATCTTTAACTGTTCTGAGGACTGGCAAACATCCCAGCTGGGCCAGATATGCCCTCCTGTGTTGGTAGTATTGGCTGTATGCTGTTAGTTCTTTCTAGATCTTTGTTGAAACATATATAAGTTGGATCCTTTTGTGAAATAAAGGGAATCTTGCACAGAGAGCTTGAGCGCTTGATTCAGTCGCCGCAAAACCAACATAACAGAAAGACTTGATTCCAGAGTTATTCTGAACTAAGATTTCAGGATACATTTAAGAAAGAAAAATCATTCTATGACCAGATTTAGAATAAATCTCAAAAAATGCTTCCTCAAAATATTTCATATTTAAGGTTTTTTCATCAGAATTTTGTGTTCTTTGATCATAAGTGCTAATATGATTGCAGCCAGACATTTTTTTTATAAGCACACTGTATCCTTTTTGAAATTTGAAAAATAATCTCCAGTGGTTGATTTTTTTTGTTTATGTATATTAAATAACTTTCCTGAATATGCCTCAAACAAGACAGCTTCAAATCAAAATTACAATATTGTCAGGAGAATTGCTGGCATAGTCCTCACAGTTTACAGGAATTCTAACCACACTGTAAAATGTAAGTATTATATTTATTTAGGAGAAAGAAAAAAAATTAGCTGCATCTAAATTATACTTATATCTCCAAATTATAGCATAGTTAGCTAAGATTAGTACTTTTCTGGATTTTGGCACATTTAAGATTTTTTACTACTAATAACAACAACATTGAAACAAACAGTATAATATTTTAAATAGGTTTTGTTTTGTTTTTTTTTAAAAAGAAGTTATGGCTCCTCATTTCAGATCTTCAGGATATTTATAAAACTTTGTAAAAAAAATTCCAGAAGCTAAGTTTTATGTTTAACCAAATTTAAAGCATGCAACTGAGAGCTGAGAAGGATTTACTGCTTCAGGTAACTAATAACCTTCTTTCCTTGATGCTGCCGTACAATAACATCACCACAAATGTAATAGTTGAAATTTCTGGTTGTTAACACTTTTTTTCAAACTCTTCCAGGTGATTGTGTGAGCTCAGTCACTGAAGCAAGCAGCTCCAGTGCTGGCATGATCTGCAACAGAGCACTCTAGCACGGCATACGGGGGGGGGGGGGGGTCCTGAACCAGGGAAACCTCAGGGGAGTGAAAAGACCCGCCAAGAGGCCACAGCTTGCGCAAGAGCATCTGAGGAGACCTGGACGGGGCCAGGAGCAAAGGCAGCCAAGCCCCCACACCCATAAAAGAATCACAGAATCATAGAATACCAGGTTGGAAGGGACCTCAAGGATCATCTGGTCCAACCTTTCTTAGCAAAAGCATGGTCTAGACAAGATGGCCCAGCATCCTGCCCAGCCAAATTTAAAACGTGTCCAATGTTGGAGAATCCACCACTTCCCTGGGGAGATTATTCCAATGGCTGATTGTTCTCACTGTGAAAAATTTTCCTCTTGTGTCCAATCAGAATCTCCCCAGGAGTAACTTGTACCCATTACCCCTCGTCTTTTCCATGTGACTCTGTATTGGGTCTGGCTGAGATGGAGTTAATTCTCCCCATAGCAGCCCTTGTAGTGCTGTGCTCTGCATCGGTAGCTAGAAAGGTGTTGATAACACACCAGTGTTTTGGCTACTGCTGAGAAGTGCTGGCACAGCATCAAGGCTGTCTCTCCAACATTTCCCCCCCCCCCCTCAACGGCAGGCTGGGGCTGGGCAAGATTTTGGGAGGGGACATAACCAGGACAGCTGACCTAAACTAACCAAACAGATATTCCATACCATATGACATCAGCTCAGATATAAAAGCTAAGTAAAGGGAGATGGAAGGGGGGGCATTTGTTATTTACATTTGTCTTCCGAAGCAACCACTATGAGTACTGAAGCCCTGCTTCCCAGGAAGTGGCCAGACATCGCCTGCTGATGGGAAGTAGAGAATAACATCATTTGTTTTCCTTTGCTTTCACGCGCGACCTTTGCTTTCACTTTATTAAACTGTCCTTATCTCAACCCACGAGCCTTTTGTTATATTTTCTCTCCCCTGTCCAGCTGAGGAGGGGGAGTGATAGAGCGGCTTTGGTGGGCACCTGGTGCCCAGCCAAGGTCAACCTACCACAGAGTCCTTGTAAAAAGGGAGTCTCCATCTTCTTTGTAGCCACCCTTTAAATACTGGAACATGGTGATAAGGTCTCCCCTAAGCCTTCTTTTCTCAAGGCTGAACAAACCCAGTTCTCTCAGCCTTTCCTCATGTGGCAGGCTTCCCAGTCCTTTGTGGCCCTTCTCTGGACCCTCTCCAGCCTGTCCACATCTTTTTTTTATAGTGGGGGCCAAAACTGAACACAGTATTCTAGGTGTGGCCTGACAAGTGCTGAGTAGAGTGAGAAAATGACTTCTTTATCTCTGCTGGTGATGCCATTGTTGATGCAACCCAGCATCCTGTTGGCTTTCTTTGCTGCAGCAGCACACTGTTCACTCATATTGAGCTTGTGAAACCCCTAGGGAGCACTAGCAGCCAGGAGTGCCGTGAACAGGGCAGGCAACCAGGGCGTGGTGCGTTACAAGGGCACGGTGCGGCAGTTTGCACAGGAAGGGTGCTGTAACTCTGCCAGCTCGATCAGGGAGCAATGGTATCTACCCGGCAGAAGGCCATGTCCTCAATAAACTCTGCATCCGCTATGACTGATGCTGCTTCACAGGCAGAGCTCTGATGGGAACATGCTGCTACCCACGTGTCAGGCTGTAGGGTGTGCCCTACTCTTATGCCAGTACTGGATAGCAGTAGTGAGTACACCTGTGGGAGGTGTGCCCAGGTAGAGGAACTCCTCAGCTTAGTGGCAGAGCTCCAGGAGGAGGTGAGTAGGTTGAGGAGTATCAGGGAGTCTGAGAGGGAGATAGACTACTGGAACCACACCCTACCATCCCTGGGACAGGCCTGTCAGGCAGACAGGACGTGATACAGAGGATTCCCTATCCTCTCTCCACCCAGCAGAATGCTGTGACTTAAGGGATGGGGGCAAGGGCGACAAGTTCCTGCCTGGCACAGCAGGTGCATCTCCTCCATGACTACACCTCTTCCCAGGTGCCCTTGTATAATAGGTATGAGGCTCTGCAAGTGGAACCAAACAATGTTGAGGATGATGGTCCATCTAGGTTGGAGGTGTCGCTGAGGTTAAGTTGGCCTATGCCCTGCATCAAAACCACTTCCATAAAGAAAAAAAGACAAGTTATTGTCATAGGACACTCTCTTCTGAGGGGAACAGAAGGTCCGATATGCCGAGCTGACCCACTTAGGGAAATCACTGCCTCCCTGGGGCCCAGGTTAAAGATGTAACGAGGAAACTTCCTACCCTGGTACAGCCCTCGGATTATTATCCATTATTGATTTTTCATGTAGGCAGTGATGAAGTTGCAAGAAGAAGTCCAAGGGCAATCAAAAGAGACTTCAGGGCCTTGGGACAACTGGTTAAAGGATCAGGAGCCCAAGTGGTTTTTTCCTCTATCCTTCCAGTTGCAGGGAATGATGTTGGAAGAAACAGGAACACCCAGATGATCAATACCTGGCTCCAAGACTGGTGTCACCAGCAGAATTTTGGGGTTTTTGATCATGGGTCGGTCTATACAATACCAGACCTCCCGGCGACAGACGGGGTACAGCTGTCTCAAAGGGGGAAAAGGATCTTTGTGCAAGAGTTAGCAGGGCTCATTGAAAGAGCTTTAAACTAGATTTGAAGGGGGAAAGGGATAAACCAGGCTAGCTAGTGTTGCAAATACTCTGATAAAGAAATTAAAATTTGATTATATAAAAGAGTTAGGTTTGATTAAGAAGTAGAAAATTGTGAAGCATAATGTATAGGATTGTTAAGTTTGAAATGTAGTCATAGAAACTTTAGGAACTGTGTTATGTGTGACTATAGGAACCTTAGTATTGTTAAGTTTGAAATAAGCTAACCATAGAAACTTCACCAGGAAGTTACTGGTTTTCTTATGTTTTGTTTCAAGAAACTAAGGAAACTGTCATGGACACCAGTTTGCTGCTTGGAAACCCCCTTACCCTTCCCATCTCAATCTGAGTATTGAAGATTCCAATCAATAGAGCTAAGTGAAATTGACCAATGATTGTTTTTAAATAAGAATATTGATAAGGTGATATAATCAAAAGACCAATCATTATAATGGTTAAATTTAAGAGCGAGCATAGTATGCATTTTTATGTAAAGAGCTTATGTAACAATGACTTGACAGAAAAAGTTTATAAAAACTGATGAATTTAATGTTAAGCTGGACACGCCTTTGGCGGAGCGATCCCCCGTGTCCCCAGCGCTGCAATAAACGAAGTGCCTGCTTCTTAACTTCACATTGGTGTTAAGGAGTTTTATTCTGGATTTTGGGAACACTAGAGATAAGCCTGGGGGTGGCACGCCAATGTTTGAGGGACAGTGTGCTAGCGAGGTCCTTCAGTCCGCTCTACAATGTGCTGAGTACACTGGAGCACATTTGAAATGTCTCTGTACTAAGGTGCGCAGCACTTTAGACATCTCAGTGGGGGTAGGGGATGGAGATCCACGTGGCAGCAAAGACGCAAGAGTTGTTGATGTGTTAGAAACCACGGAAGCACCTGAGAACAGTCACATAGGAATTACGACTTCTCCCCCCAAAAAGGTGGCAGGATCAATGGCCCTACTGAAGTACATCTACACCAATGCACACAGCATGGGCAACAAACAGGAGTTGGAAGCCATTGTGCAGCTGGAAAACTAT
This sequence comes from Haliaeetus albicilla, assembly GCF_947461875.1. Classification (NCBI taxonomy): domain Eukaryota; kingdom Metazoa; phylum Chordata; class Aves; order Accipitriformes; family Accipitridae; genus Haliaeetus; species Haliaeetus albicilla. The sequence goes on along the minus strand of NC_091515.1, from coordinate 21,413,502 downwards.
GATATAGTTGCAATCACAGAAACGTGGTGGGATGACTCACACAACTGGAGTGCTGCAATGGATGGCTATAAGTCGGCTATCAGTCGGCGGCAAGACCAGCAGCGGCAACGGTAAGCCAGCGGCTAAGCACTAGATTGAGGCGGACAGGGAGGTTCCCGAGGCTCAGGAGCCCTGAGGAAGAGCAGAGACCTGGCCAGAGGTGGCAGCTCTCACGAAAGAGGCTGACACAGCGTGGGCGTTGCTAGGGGCAACCACGGGAGATTTAAACGGCCCTGAGGAGAAGGCTACTCAAGCAGTGGGCATTGGCCCAGAAGGAGACCCAGCTATGGTTGCCACTCAGGGGAAAGCCATTGCTAGTAAAAATGTGGCTACACAGACAGAGCTCCCAAGCAAACATGCAGCTGTCCAGGTCTCTGGCTGCAGGGAGTGCCTGAGTCTATCACAAATGACGGAGGGCAGCGGGGACACCTCTTGTGTGAGGTGTGACCAGGTGGATGATCTGCTCAGCCTGGTGGTAGAGCTGAAGGAGGAAGTGGAAAGGTTGAGGAGTATCAGGAAGTGTGAGAGGGAGATAGATTGGTGGACCCACACCCTACCATCCCTGAGGCAGAGGCAGCAGATGGAGGCTCCACAAGAAGCGGAGCTTCCCCTGCCCTCTTGCCACCAGACAGGAGGGGACCTAAGAGATGGAGGGGAATGGATACAGGTCCCTGCTCGGGGAGGCAGGAGAATCCCCTCCTGGTCTCCCTCACCTTCCCAGTTGCCCCTACACAACAGGTATGGGGCTCTGGAACTTGAGGACCAGGCCAGTGAAGATCAGGGTGTAGATGAAGGCCTATCCAGGGGGGTGCCTTGGCTCAGTCAGGCAGCCCCATGCATTCTCACAGCCTCTGTAAAAAGAAAAAGGAGGGTAATTGTCTTAGGCGTCTCCCTTCTGAGGGGGGCAGAGGGCCCAATATGCAGACCTGACCCATCCCACAGGGAAGTCTGCTGCCTCCCTGGAGCCCGGGTAAAAGACATTACCAGGAAACTCCCTGGTCTGGTTCGGACCTCTGATTATTACCCATTGCTGGTTGTGCAGGTTGGCAGTGATGAGATTGCAGAGAGAAATACAAAGGCAATCAAAAGGGACTTCAGGGCACTGGGACGATTAGTGGAAGGATCGGGAGCACAGGTAGTGTTTTCCTCAATCCCTTCAGTGGCAGGGAAATATACTGAAAGGAACAGGAAAACACACCTGATTAATACGTGTCTCAGAGGCTGGTGCCATCGGTGGGATTTTGGTTTTTTTGATCATGGGGAGGATTACATGGCACCAGGCTTGCTAGCGACAGATGGTATCCAGCTATCTCAAAGGGGTAAAAGAATCCTCACTCGTGAGATGGCAGGGCTCATAGAGAGGGCTTTAAACTAGGTTTGAAGGGGGTAAGGGATAAAACTAGGTGCACCAGAGATGAGCCTGGGGACAGCATGCCGATGTTGGGGGTGGATTTGATAGGCCAGGTCAAATGCATCTATGCCAACTGTCGTGGTTTAACCCCAGCCAGCAACTAAGCACCACGCAGCCGCTCACTCACTCCCCCCCATCCAGTGGGATGGGGGAGAAAATCAGGAAAAGAAGTAAAACTCCTGGGTTGAGATAAGAACGATTTAATAGAACAGAAAAGAAGAAACTAATAATGATAATGATAACACTAATGAAATGACAACAGTAGTAATAAAAGGATTGAAATGTACAAATGATGCGCAGGGCAATTGCTCACCACCCACCGACCGACACCCAGCCAGTCCCCAAGCGGCGAATCCCTGCCCCCCCCCTTCCCAGTTCCTAAACTAGATGGGACGTCACATGGTATGGAATACCCCTTTGGCCAGTTTGGGTCAGGTGCCCTGGCTGGGCATGAGAAGCTGAAAAATCCTTGACTATAGTCTAAACACTACTGAGCAACAACTGAAAACATCAGTGTTATCAACATTCTTCACATACTGAACTCAAAACATAGCACTGTACCAGCTACTAGGAAGACAGTTAACTCTATCCCAGCTGAAACCAGGACACCAACGCACACAGCATGGGCAATAAACAGGAGGAGCTGGAAGCCATCGTGCAGCAGGATAGCTATGACTTAGTCGCCATCACGGAAACATGGTGGGACGACTCCCATGACTGGAGTGCTGCAATGGATGGCTACAAGCTCTTCAGAAGGGATAGGCAAGGTAGAAGAGGCGGTGGGGTGGCTATCTATGTTAGGGAGTGTTTTGACTGTACAGAGCTACACGATTGTGATGATAAGGTGGACTGCTTCTGGGTAAGGATGAGAGGGAAGGCCAACAAGGCAGATATTGTGCTGGGAGTCTGTTATAGACCACCCAACCAGGTTGAAGAGACGGATGAATCATTCTACAAGCAGCTGGCAGTAGTCTCAGAATTGTGTGCCCTTGTTCTTGTGGGGGACTTCAACTTTCCAGACATCTGCTGGAAATACAACACAGCAGAGAGTAAGCAGTCTAGGAGGTTCCTGGAGTGTGTGGACGATAACTTCCTGACACAGCTGGTGGGTGAGCCAACCAGGGGAGGAGCCTTGCTAGATCTACTGTTTACGAACAGGGAAGGACTGGTGGGAGGTGTGATGGTCGGAAGCTGTCTTGGGCTTAGCGACTTTGAAATGATAGAATTCTCAATTGCTGGTGAGGCAAGGAAGTTGGTCAGCAAAACCACCACTATGGACTTCTGGAGGGCAAACTTTGGCCTCTTCAAGGCACTGGTTGAGAGAGTCCCTTGGGAGATGGTCCTGAAGGGCAAAGGGGTCCAGGAGGGATGGACATTCTTCAAGAAGGAAATCTTAATGGCTCAGGACCAGGCTATTCCCATGTGCCGCAAGTCAAACTGCCGAGGAAGACGACCGAGCTGGCTGAACAGGGAGCTTTTGCTAGGAGTCAAGAAAAAAAGGAGAGTTTATCATCTCTGGAAGAAAGGGCGGGTAACTCAGGAAGAGTACAGGGATCTTGTTAGGTCATGCAGAGAGGAAATTAGAAAGGCAAAAGCTCAGCTAGAACTCAATCTGGCCGCTATTGTAAGAGAAAACAAAAACTGTTTTTACAAATATGTTAACAGTAAAAAGAATCCCAAGGAGCATGTCTATCCTTCAATGGATACAGAAGGGAACATTGCCACCAGAGATGAGGAAAAGGCTGAGGTACTTAATGCCTTCTTTGCCTCAGTCTTTAATAGGGAGACCAGTTATCCTCAGGGTACTCTGCCCCCTGAGCTGGAAGGCAGGGACGGAGAGCAGAATATACCCCCCTTAATCCAGGAGGAAATAGTGACCTACTACGCCATCTGGACACTCACAAATCTATGGGACCAGACGGGATCCATCCAAGAGTACTGACGGAACTGGCAGAGGTCCTTGCCAAGCCACTCCCCATTATTTATCAGCAATCCTGGTCAACGGGGAGGTCCCAGAGGGCTGGAGGCTTGCCAATGTGACTCCCATTTACAAGAAGGGTCGGAGGGAGGATCCAGGGAACTACAGGCCTGTCAGCTTGACCTTGGTGCCGCGGAAGATTATGGAACAGTTCATCTTGAGAGCGCTCACATGGCATGTCCAGGACAAACAGGGGATCAGACCCAGTCAGCATGGGTTTACGAAAGGCAGGTCCTGCTTGACCAACCTGATCTCCTTCTATGACCAGGTGACCCGCCTAGTGGATGAGGGAAAGGCTGTGGATGTTATCTACCTTGACTTCAGCAAGGCCTTTGACACTGTCTCTCATGGCATACTCCTTGAGAAGCTGGCGTCTCATGGCTTAGACAAGTGTATTCTTCGCTGGGTGAAAAACTGGCTGGATGGGTGACCCAAAATGGTTGTGGTGAATGGGGTGAAATCCAGTTGGTGGCAGGTCACAAGTAGTGTTCCCCAGGGCTCGGTGCTGGGGCCGGTTCTCTTTAATATCTTTATCAATGACCTGGATGAGGGGATTGAGTGCACCCTCAGCAAGTTTGCAGACGACACCAAGTTGGGAGGCAGGGTCGATCTGCTTGAGGGTAGGGAGGCTCTACAAAGAGATCTGGACAGGCTATCCGGACAAGGCCAACTGTATGAAGTTCAACAAGGCCAAGGTGCTGGGTCCTGCACATCGGTCACAGCAATCCCATGCAATGCTACAGGCTTGGGGAAGAGTGGCTGGAAAGCTGCCCAGCAGAAAAAGACCTGGGGGTGCTGGTTGACAGCTGGCTGGATATGAGCCAGCAGTGTGCCCAGGTGGCCAAGAAGGCCAATGGCATCCTGGCCTGTGTCAGAAATAGTGTGGCCAGCAGGAACAGGGAGGTGGTTGTTCCCCTGTACTCGGCACTGGTGAGGCCGCAACTTGAGTACTGTGTTCACTTTTGGGCCCCTCACTACAGGAAAGACATTGAGGTGCTGGAGCGTGTCCAAAGAAGGGCAACCAAGTTGGTGAAGGGTCTAGAGAACAAGTCTTATGAAGAGTGACTGAGGGAACTGGGGTTGTTTAGTCTGGAGAAAAGGAGGCTGAGGGGAGACCTTATCACTCTCTACAACTACCTGAAAGGAGGTTGTAGCGAGGTGGGTGTTGGTGTCTTCTCCCAAGTAGCAAGTGATAGGACAAGAGGAAATGGCCTCAAAAGTTGCGGCAGGGGAGGTTTAGATTGGATATTAGGAAAAATTTCTTCACCAAAGGGGTTGTCAAGCATTGGAACAGGCTGCCCAGGGAAGTGGTTGAGTCACCATCCCTGCAGGTATTTAAAAGACATGTAGACATGGTGCTTAGGGACATGGTTTAGTGGTGGACTTGGTGATGTTAGGTTAATGGTTGGACTCCATGATCTTCAGGGTCTTTTCCAACCTAAATGATTCTATGATTCTAAAATCTGCTTTTAAACATAATAGATCATTACTCATATGACTAACAAACTGAACCAGTTACTGTAAACTCTGTTAAAACACAAGTAGATTTACAGGTAGACACGACATTTCAAACTTAAAATTTACATGACTAGTAAGAGCCAAATATAGAAGAGAAGTATTTCCAAGTTCAGTAACTAATCATGTAGATGCCTAACCAATTAAAGGGTTCTCCCAGCACTCCTTGTTATCAAATTCCATCTTCTATTTGTTTGTATTGTTAACTCCTGCCTGCATTGCATTACATGTTGGGACAAAAATGTAAACTTTTCTTGTTTTGATGTGCTCATATGGAAAATCGGTGTCATGGTTTAACCCCAGCTGGTAACTAAGCACCACAGCTGCTCACTCACTCCCCCTGCCCCCAGCAGGATGGGGGAAGAGAATCAGAAGGTAAAAGTGAGAAAACTCATGGGTTGAGATAAAAACAGTTTAATAATTGAAATAAAATAATAATGAAAATAATAATAATAACGAATATAATAATTAATTGTAATGAAAAGGAAAATAACAGAGAGAAATAAAACCCAAGAAAGACAAGTGATGCAAATGAAACAATTGCTTACCACCAACCGACCAATGCCCAGCCAGTCCCTGAGCAGGGGCCCCTCTGCCAACCTCCCCCCCCCAGTTTTATTGATGAGCATGACATCATATGGTATGGAATATCCCTTTGGTCAGTTAGGGTCAGCTGTCCCAGCTGTGTCCCCTCCCAACTTCTTGTGCACCCCCAGCCTACTCGCTGGTGGGGCAGTGTGAGAAGCAGAAAAGGCCTTGACTCTGTGTAAGCACTGCTCAGCAGTAGCAAAAACATCTTGGCATTATCAGCACTGTTTCCAGCACAAATCCAAAACATATCCCCATACTAGCTACTATGAAGAAAATTAACTCTATCCCAGTCAAGACCAGCACATTCTCCACCCCTTATTCCATACCATTTACATCATGCTCAGGTCCCACACTATCCAATACATCTTCATTAACCACCATCCCCCTTTCCCATCCTTTGATATAATACACAGATATCATTCCCTTAGTCTATGGACCTGGTCGTCATCCAGGTTGTTATAGATCACCTCCAACATGGCTAATTCCCTCAGATACTGGATACCTCCCTCAATGGTGGTCCATTTGCTTTGGGAATTTGCAAGTTCTTCCTTGAAGGGATACCTGTCCTTCACACTCGACAGGAGTCACCGCCAAAGACTGAGGACTCCTGCCTTTTTTCCAATCCCTTTGTCAATGGCCTTATCCTTAGCAAGGGATACCAGCTGCCAGGCTTCCTTACCCTCTAATTCCTGACTACTGGCCCCAATATCCCAGCATTGGAGTAACCATCTGAGAATTAGCTCACCTGGTTAATGGCTAAAATCTTTTTGCATATCTCACAGCTCACTTAAGGCTAGGGATGGGGTGGTTTCTGTCTCATTTATGATTTCAGTCTCTTCCTCTTCCTGTTCTTGTGACTGCTCTGCTGCAGAACAGGCTGCCTCTTCTGATTCTTTCTCCTGCTCCCTCTTAGGAGAAGCTTCTTCATCCCTTACTAAACGAGCTGACTTCCACATCCATTGTTTCTTTTTAGTTATAGGGGCAACTGATATAGTGTCTGGTTTAGCCATAGTGTCTGTTGGTTTGTTTTCCCTCTCTTCTCCCTGAGGGTGCTGCATAATATCGAGCAGTGTTTGGTAGATGCTGGCCAGGGCCCAGCACAGTGCGGTAAGTTGTGCCTCTTTGGAATAGCCACGGCAGGGTTTTTTTTTCAAACATTCTATCACTTCATCAGGATCCTGTAGTTGTTCCAGAGTGACGTTCCAGACCACTGGAGGTGAGAAGTGCTCTAGATACCTGCCCATATTCTCCCACATGCTGTGCCACCCATGACCATATTCTCGTGGAGCCTGGGTCATATTCCGAAATTGCTTGTTAACCTTAGACAAAACCAAAGCAATATTCCTAAGACATACCAATAGAAGTATTTTAACTACCCAAGGATGTTCAAGATACTCAGAAGTTATTGTAACAAGGGAGAAAACATCATGGAAAAATGTAGCGAAGGTTCCATTCTGTACTTCCTCCACAAAAAACCTCTCAGAGGAAGAAGTATAATTGTTAATTGTCCCCATGAGATGGTACCCGAAGTACAGTAATGACTACTGTCTTGAAAAATAACAAAGCTAAAGTGTTGATCTGCTTAAAACAGGCAGTTTGATGCTTTAACTGAGTTTTTAATATTCATTTCATCCAAACCTACAAATTTAGCTATGGAATTCTTTTTAGCTCTAAGGTTAAGTTATATTTCATTTAGCTGCATGATTAAGGGAATAGGCTTTCAATGAAAGTTTACACTTTTTATAATAAACACTGCTCAGCAGTAACTAAAACATCCCTCTATTATCAACACTGTTTCCAGCACAAATCCAAAACATAGCCCCATACTAGCTACTATGAAAAAAATTAACTCTATCCCAGCCAAAACTAGCACAACCAGTTAAAGCAGTGATATCCTATGAAAAATACAATGGAACTTGTTAAAAAAGGGTTCACATAAAAAGCTTGTAAAATAATAGTGCTTACACTTTTTATACAATTTCATGCTTGATTTTTATTTTTTAAATTACGATAAAAGAAAAAAAATGTTTTTTATGAGTCCAGTTTTATGAAACTGAAATTGATTTATGTTAGGGCTGCTGTCATCCTGCTTCCCCTGGCTGAATTAGATTTTGCATGGATCAGTTACCTGAACCTGCTCATCTCCCAGCTACACAACTGCTAGTGCCAGAGGAGGGACAGGACACTCCCTCCCATCCTCTGACCATAGCTGCAAAGTCAGGACTGCTCCAACTTACACGAGCTAAAGCAGCTGTGGAAATGTATCATAAGCTCTTCTCTCTCTTAAAGAAAATATTAGAGCACAGACTGAAACATCAACAAATCCCAAAATTTTACATTACCATTAGGAGCCTAAACTTCATATGAACAAGACTATTCACCAAAATCTTAGCCAGCCAACTATGTGTGCAGTGTAAATGTTTTCACTTGGGCTTAAGTCTGCGTATAATTAAGAGGCACCAACATCCACACTGACTCAAGAAGTTATGCTTAGCATGAAGGAAGAAGCAGGAGGTTATCTTTCCCACAATAATCAATTGATTATTTGAGACTGCAGAGCAGGTACTAGAATTCAGCTCTCATTTCTCTAACCCTTAGTTATTACATAAAATTGACTCCCTCGCCTTTAAATTATAAGGCCAGGAGTGTTTCAAGCTATGAATATCAGCTTTTGAGAGTCAATTCTTCTGTTGACATTCAAGATCAAGAGGAACATCTGATATTGGTAACATTCTTAGGTGTTGTTGTGAAGGACATAAGGATTCAGGAGATTCCAACCTGCCAAAAAAAAAAAAGGCTTATATAACATTTTATATAGTCAGTAGTAGGATACCCTCCTCTACTAAGATTGGCTTGTGAGCCCTCGACAAATAAACAAAGATAAAAATTGAAGGATCGCAAAACCAGCCTAAAAATATTAGCTGACTTGAACAAGGAATAAGATAGGGAAAAACCTCACAAGAATTGCTATGAAAAATTACTCTCAGCAGCATCTAATTAAATGGAACTTTTCTCTCTAAAAACTAAACAGTAATTACATAAAATTAACCTGTCAGTTCACCCTAGTACAGTAAAGAGAGTGAAATCAAACATCAAATCCTTCTCTAAGGATGCTAAACTACTCCTGTTCCTTACATACTTAAAAGGCCAGTGGGAACTCCTTGGTATCCCTCCCTCCCCTCCTCTCTCCAGGAACAAATAGTAAACTGGTAAAATTCCAAAAAAGTGCAGCAGAACTTTGGACATATTGAACTCATCTCGCCAGTAGTGGCATGACTTGAATGAAAAGGCAAACAAGTCTAAATAAAACACTGTGGCTTTACATGTCTGTAGCTACTAACTTTATGGGATTTTGTTTTGTGGCAAACTTAAAAGTTCTTGGTGCTGTGACCAGATCATCCTTTGTAATGAGGCAAGTCTCATTTTTTGTTTTACTTCAGAAAATAAACTTTGGGCGATCAATCCCTCAAAACTGCACCAGGGAGGAAGCTTAAAGCATTTGACTTGTATTTGCAATAGGGACAGCACAGGGCAAACATGCACACTAATCTTCCAACTTCTAAAATTTCTACTGATTCAAAGAAATTAACTCAATAGTTTGATTAACTATTAAGTAGGTATTCTTTATTGGCAGCCCTGGATGCACGGGGGATCGCTCCACCTATCGTGCACACCGTCGGGTCTAAGTGTGCAGGTTAAGTACATGTTCTACATACATATTCACTAGATTTCTGAGAAATGTTATGCATATTCATTAGTTTTCCGGGAAACTATTAGCATATGCAAATGTCCTTTACGCAGGCGCATTGAAGGTCTCTGGTGGTCTTCAGGAGTCCTCTGGTGGTCTTCCATAGTCTTCCTCACTTGTCCGCTATTTGACCCTCCTCAGGTGATTCTGCACAGTATGGTCTTTTACTTGTTTTGATACATCAGTGCTTGTTAGTGCTCTTATTATCTAAGTTTTCATTAGTGGTGTAGAATCATATGGTTAGTTTAAGCTAAATTATCTACAAGGACAGGACGAGAACAAAGACAGGAGTTCTTATCTTTTCTGGCCCTATCTATTCAAGCAAGGCCTCTACTTGTGCCTTCTCAACAAGACTGTAAATTCATCAAACATTTAATTAAGTTTTGTGATTGTTCATGGTTCCTTCTTGCTCATCACTCCCAAGTACCAGTCTCAGGCTTAATCCTTGACAAACACCAGTCTTTGGTATGTAAAGTTACAGAGAGACAATCATTAAGCAATTAGCAGTTCCTTCTCTATATCACTACCCATACTACCAAAAGGAAACTGTCAAAATATCTTAACAATTCCATTATAAATGCTTTCATTAGGACCAACTAATGTTTATTTTTAATATGAGTCTGGCAATGATATGAAAAAGAAGCAACATTTCAGTAACTGGTAGTGTAACACATATATAAAACACCTCCTGGCAGACTGGCATTTCTGGCTGCTGAAGCTTAAACCACAGTTTTAGAAAGAAATAGCTTAAAGTTTTCTTATTTGAATTGGCAAACTGCTTTGTTTAACAAAAAGGGGTTTTTTACCTGCAGTAAAAGTTTGGTGGGGCTTCAATGTTTCAGCTTGCCTGTTTATAGGAATGGGCTGCTATATTATCCTTTATTTCTGTATTTAACAAACATGTCTATTGAGAAAATGTAAGAATATTCACCAAAATTTTCTTTTTCCCCTCTGAAATAATCTGGGTCCTGCTACATGCAAAGATTCTGGGTTTGTTATCATCAAATACCTCCAAACATGCAAGTTTCAAAATAGCTCAAAATAATGAGGAAAAAAAAATTTAATTATTCTCAGCAACTCATATGTCCATTATGAATTTTATGCTTCAGATTTAGAGGTTTTTAAATTGTTCCAGAATTATCTGGGATTAAAATAAGATACTATGTTAAATAACATTATGGAGATATTCCTCTTTTGAAGCCTCCACACCAGAGAACCATAAAATACTACATATTAGTACATACAGAAGACAATCTAAAAATATTATTAAAAACCAGAAAATGCTATATTTATGAGGTAACCATAGTAAAGAAATGCCTAGATTTGTTCATCTGGATGAAAATAAAACCAAAAAGCCAGACAAACTATAAGTCCCTTCAAGCCATGTTTTTTGGGCACTCAGTTGGCTCCAAATCAAAGCTATTTCACTAATATTATAGGATCCATCCCATAAAAATCTTTTCAAGGTGAAAACTAAAACCTGCCTACTTTCCAATACCAAAAATATCTACATGGTTGCTAGCTCTTCATACTTTGATTCATTATAGCTAAAGTTTCCATGACTTCTGGGAATCTAGCAATTGTTTATTGATATCTTCCCCATTTGAAAGCTGGCAGTTGAACAGACAGTTGTTAGGACAATGAGTTTCTGGTTTCTGAAGCCCAAGTTGTCCTGATATAAAATCACTGGTTTTGCTTGCTGTAGACATGTAAGGTACTGTAGCACAGCTGAGTTGTTGCCAAAGATATGGAATTAAAAGGCTTGGCATCTATCACATACTTGACACCTAAAGAGCACAGAAGCTCTAAAATTCCTATTCCCTGTAGGCATACTCTTAGTCTAGACTAACTGATTTCTCACACTTTTAAAATGCATTACAACACTCTATTGTGCTCATTTCATCCACGCAGCTCCAGCTAGTGACAGAAGAACCTGTCCTTTAAGCACCATTTCAATGGGCTAAAGCTCCTGCTCCAAGATGCCATTAAAACAATACTTGAAAAGAACTATGCTGCACTGGATTGAACTCTCTACTGTGTCTTCAGTGCTTTGTTCCAAGTTCAAGTTCTCATTGAAACTACCTGTGAACCAACTTTCCAAAACAAAGATGTTTTTGGCAGCTAGTTTCACATTACTATCTTTTTTTTTGTGCTCCTTACTGAATTTTGCTATATTAGCATATTAAAATATTAGTGAGGTGTTCAGCATTCAAAATTCTAAATAATAAGGTGACAATGTAAAAGACTTGAGATTTGAACTGTATAGATTTGCTTTAGTAAAAATTAACAACCCTGCTTCACATTTTTAACACAGGCTATTACCTAAAAAATGCATTCCGCCATTCTGTTTTTCTTAATATATATATAGGGGTTTTTTTAATAGTAACCTCTGAATTTTTTTTTATAATTAAAAAAAATTTAAATATTAATTTTGAGTCATTTTGGCTCTTCCTGGAATAAGCTGAGAGGGACAAAACAACATTCACTTTTTTTAAACAGCAGAAATCACATCAAATTGCTTACAAATCAAGAGGAGTTTTTGTCTTTATTATAACTTACGCTATTTAAGAACACTTGTCATAGTGGAAAGCCTAGTAAAGTTGTTCTGGAAAGAGTAATAAGAAATGATAGACACGCTATACAGCAGGGAGAAAAACTGGTTCACAGATGCAGCGCCAATGAAAGTGGGATTCAGCATGAAAATGACTTTTAAAGGAAAAGACAATTTCCTTAAGTACCCCACTAATAGCATAAATTCCAAAGGAGACAAGAAATGGAACTCTATAATTCAAGGGAAAGAGACAAAATTATCGAAAACATCTCTGAAAACAAGTGTTTTTTGAATAATGGGTCAGGTGTGGTGCCATGTTTCTCCTATGGCATTTCTTTCCACGCATAGACAAAAACTGTACGTAACCACTATCAACTATCTACTGTTTAGCACTACTTCCTTTTTTTGTTTGTTTGTTTTAATAAAGGAAACAGGGAACAAGCAATAGGAAGTTGATGTCAAAACAAAGAAAAACCTCCCAGCAAGCTTCCAGCAACCACCCAGGATTTAGAGTCTTGCTAGCCACTCTCTTTTCAGTATCAGAATTTCACACATTTCAATGACCATTATGACTTCAAAGAATCAAATTTTCATCATTGTCCCTCATCTGCGGGTTGATTTGTATAAAGGAGTTCTTCTGCATGCACTCCAGACAAAGGGCTCCTTACTGTCATGGCTATATATCAAGTTTAAAAGTTCTGTTTGTGACAGTTATGTCTGTGGTAAATTAGGGTAACACTGAAGGAGTGCAGCTGCTCTGCAGGAACCTCCTTTTTGGCATCGTTTCACTTAAAAACTGAATAATTAGCTTCTGCCTTTATTAAACCACAAAAATGCCACTGGCTTTAGTAACTACTTCCAGTTGCCCCACCTACTTAACCTCAATAGTTTACTCCTGTTAGAAAGGAGGGAAAGTAGTTTTCTGTACTTTATAGGAGTTTACAACAGCTTGCTCTCTTCCCCACCCCCAACATGTTTTACCAAACTAAGTGCATAAAGTTTTGCTATAAATTCATGTTGCAATACACTTTCTTTAGGAGCTATTATATCAAAGCACAGAACATAGCTGCTGTGAAAGGAGCTTTTCATTTAGTGTGCTCAGCTGCTTAGACTGTACATCAGGATGAGAACATTTACATTTCTACACTTCGATAGGGTATTTTTGAAACAAATGTAAGAGAACAGAATCTATTATACAAATTGTAAGTGGAAAAATGGAGCAGAATGAACTAAACATGGTCAGACAACATTTATCTAACAGCTACAGACATAAGAAGGGGAAAAAAGCATATTTGCCCTTAGGAAGCTCTGTATCACAGAGAATACAGTTTTCTTTCAGGCTTTACAATCTTTTTGCATTATCACAGTAATCTATGAACAACATGTGTTATCCGTACTGTGTTCTCCCATCTAACCATCCTGCAGAATGATTAATAAAAAAGTTGAGAAAAGCAGTGAAAGAACCATATTTAAAAAAAGAAAACCAAACATTGTAAACAGGAAACAGGATTCAATAATAATGATTGCAAGAAAGCTTCTATCTAAAGAAAATTTCTTTACATAGTTAGCAGAAAACACTAAAGAGAAACTGGATATGGAGAAAAAAGATATGCTGAAAAGTGGGTCTAACAGAAGCAGAAATTGTCACATTACTGGAATCAACTAGTCTACTGACTGCCATTATGCAAAGGAGGTGTCAGCATCCAAAGCAGTCCAACATTTGAAAGTGCTGTTAGCTTCAGCAAACTCTACTCAACAGTTTGTATTTCACAGCTGAGGAGATACTACTCTAACAGCCACGATGGATAAGTATTTGCTGTTGTTGCAAAACCTCCTTGACAACTTCCCTGTCAATCCCACTGTACAAAGGCTCAGTCCACTTTCCCAATATTTTGCATGCCCAATATTATTTCATGCTGCTTGAATGAGATACTACAAACATAACAGCATAACACATCCCACAACATTAAACCAACGTCACTTGGATTTGTTCAGAGAGAACATGATGAAAGAGTAAGCAGGAATCATTGATTTGATTTCTAAAAATCCCAGGTGCTCTGTACAAATTGGAACATGACTTCACACTAATAAGTAGAAAACTTCCTCTCTCACCAACCCTTCTTTCAGATCTTAAAACACTTATACTCTGCATTACATTCCCAAATTGTGTATTCACATTTATCTCCTGCAAAAGTCATCGAAAGATTATATTTATAAATAAGTGATTAATAGTAAAATTTATGGCAAAAGCTGCTGAGTTGTGCTTTTGTTAGTTTAAACTATAATACTAAAACCAAAAATGTCAGATTTTGCACCTATCAATGCTCCGATAAGCCTCAAAACAGAGAGGCATTTTTCTAGACAAACCATAATGCATGACAAACATGCAAAAAATACCTATAATTCAGCCTGCATTCTTGATGGACAGGTAAACAACGCCTTAGAAATTTAAAAATTAAGCATTTGAAATACATAAGTCCAACTTTCAGCACAGACAGATATTTCATGCTCAATATAGTTTTTCTGACAAGAAAGAATCAAAGACCAAGACAAAAATTATTATTTAATTATTAATAATGTATTTTTCCCTGTAACAGTACATCTTAGTTTTGTAAATACTGTCTGGGTAAATATAATGAAATTAAAGAAAAGAGTAATCAGATACCTAGTTTTACATTTTGCAGTTTCTCCACATGACTGAAATTAAGAAAATCATTATTAAATGGAGGGAAGTAGGGGTGGTCAGAGGAGGAAAAAGTGGAGAAGAATATATTTCATAAAATATATTGACGTTGCTACTAGTAGTCATCGGAGACTTCAGTGTGGTCATGACATTCTTTAGATTGAAGAAATTATAAACAGTGTACTTATCTCGAACAAAGTGGGAAAAAAGTCTGAATTATTTATAGCAGATCTTGTAAACAACTTTTTCTTACAACACAGCAAGATTTAGATAGAACATACTTTTTAGAACTCATTCAAAGCATATGTAAGCAAATCTTTTGCTTCCACAATACACACAAGTGGCTGGGTTTTTTTTATTACCTGCGAGGCATTTAAAAATGCTGAGTTTTCTACACCATACAATTTTTAAGTATTCTACAAGAACTTCACAATCCTCAGATTAAAAAAAATGCAAAAAATCAAGTAGTTAAGAGTAAGACAAATGCAAAGTATTTAGACTGTAAACTTTCAAGTAAAAGGAGAGGCAGCCTTAGTTTACCTGCATTTAGAAAAAGAAAGGTAACTGAACAATTGAAATAATCTGATTCCTCTTAGAATAATTTACAGTTATGGCAATACTCTACTGCTTTACTACCATAAGCAACTCTTCTTACAGGTACTATTTCTCAGTTGGAAAACAAAAGAACCCAGGCAGGAAGGGGCTTCAAAGGAAAGAAGACAGAAGTACTTGTAGCTAGAGCCTGCCTAGAATAGATAGCATTGTCCTGACTCCCCTTATTAACTCAGTTTTGTATATACTATTAAATAAAACTTTGTAGTTCAGTGATGGTATGTTTTTTCAGACAAAATGTATTCAGTTTGCATTTCTGATTATTTATGCTATATTCCTAGCATAAATCACAATAAGCAGATTGGCTTGCAAAGCAACACATAATATTTCAATAATATCTTGGTGAATTATTCACTAAAGATGATTTTTGGCCTTCCAGTGTATAAAACATAGTTTTGGTCATGGACATCCAAAGCCCCAACCAGCAGCTCAGGATGGGGTCTTCCATATCTTAAGTGAGAGCCAAAATTCAGGCTACTCTTGCACATTGGGAATAATTTCTGTATTTTTTTTGTGTGTGTTTCTGATGCCATTTTAGTGAAATCCTTATTTTTAACATTCATTAAAACAGTTACCTGTATTTACAAAATAAATCATAAGCATATGACTTAAGTAAATTTTATAAAGTTACTGTCTTCCAGGAATTCTGTCACAAACAAGAAAATTAACAGTTCTTATCTGCTTTATGCCCATCTGAAAACCTTACAACACCACCTTTAAAGTACCTATTAAGAAATTTTCCATATAAGGCCCAGGTGAAGTTTCCGAATACTGGAACCATTTGTTTCATCCTCTTCAGCCTTTTGAGGGGAAGGGGTCTAATCCGTGTTAAATGCGTGGCTGGGTACCTTCTCTCAGTTTTGTGGAACAGCTCCCTTACCAGTTCAAGCTGCAAAAGAACCAAGGGAGCACAACATTCAGAGCCTGGCAGTGAACTGGGACACTACTTACACATAAGCACTATAACTGCTGCTATGAAGCAGGAACACCTGGGCCAATTCATAATCTGGACAGCCATTATCAAGGCCTGAGCTGTCAAGTTCAAATTTGGATGTAAGGCAAAGTCTTAAGACTTGATAACTCTAGTAAGAGTTCCTATGATGAAGTCATACGAAAGGTTATCAACTACAGTATATGAAACACCTATTCTGGATTCAGTTTTAATTAGCTAACAATCTCCCTGGGCTGGTAGCTAGAGCACAGAATACTAAAATATTTTTTTTTAAAATTTAATTATTTTATATTCTGGTGTTCTTTCCTTTCACCTCCCAACTACCTATTCATTCCTTATTTAATGGAAGCTGTGGAACACCATTTAACTTTAAGGGTTAAAATTTAACAAACTAGGCTTTTGTTTATTAAAACAAGATATTCATCAAAGGTGGGGGTGAAAAAAAGCAAAAAGTAGTGTTTTAAAGTTTCATTTGACAATACTGTTGTTACCTGATCAGAAAGCAACTCCCAAAACACACAAAGTATGTTTAGAGAAGAGACATTGCTTTATTCTGCACAGAGTGCAAGGTGGAACATTTCCACAAATCGAGCACACCTACTGAGGTTTTCAGTCCATACTTATACACTACAGTTAAAACACCACACCTATCTAATACATATGTTCTGCCTAACTATTGCATATTCATTATGTTGAGCAAGCATGATGTATTGTTCTCTTGAACAATCATCCCAGAGTCTTCTACGCCTGCGAGGGGGTCTCTGGTGGTCTTCGGTGGTCCTTTGGGGAAGAATACCCCTACTCCTTTTGTCCTTTTATGGTCTTGCTGTCATCTGAGGACACCAGGGTCTTTGTTTCTCTTGCCACCCCCTCGTTTCTCAATGCCCAAGGAGGATGTACGTCCTTAATTAGCAAGCGTGTGCCTCTGAAATGTCCCTTATATGGTGCCTTGATTATTATCCAAACACTCCTTAAGCATCCTCTATTGTAAGCAGAATATTAAACTAGATAAGCTTTACCTTGAGTACACATAATCTAAACAGTCCTTGAATAGCAAGCATATCACACTTCACATGTTTTAGTTTGTTTTTTTTTCTTTAAGCTATCACTGCCTTCTTATTTGTTAATCAGTCTTTTGAAGGCTTGAGGCAACATTGTCACAGTAGTGCATGGTCTGCTACTAAGAACAATACTGAGAAATCCTGAATTCATGTAAACCAATGCCTGCCTTCATTGTAATGCATGTTTTCTATTCTTTACATCTCTTTATAAAGAAAGTGATTTCTGTAACAGATCTTTGTCACAAAGTAACAAGTGGTTTGAGACACAGGGGAGAAAAACAGAAGCAAATCCCCAATCAAGAAATGCAAATTTAGAGCAAAATCCCTGTTAGTACATGCTTTTTAGAAGAAAGAAAAGTTGCATTTAAGAAATTACAAGGAAGCCAGACTTGTTAAAAGCTGTCCCTTAGCCTAATGCAAGATGTAATGCTTCTATGTAATATGCATGGACTTTAAAAGTTTAGAGCAAGTGCTAAATAGTGTATACAATTTCCATACACAGCAGGTAGTGAAGCAAGAAAACTGACATGGTTACCCTCGTTAAAGAGATGCACAATAGAGAACTGTTATGCAGTGTTAGCATGCTGAAGGTCTATGCATGAGGGATGTTGCGGCTATTAACAGCTTAAATGTTCACTGTATTTTTTTAAGTAGCACATACAGCTTTAAGCCTTTGTCGTGGTTTAAGCCCAGCTGGCAACTAAAACACCACGTGGCTACTCACTCATTCCTGCCGCCCCCCACCCCCGCCCCTCCCCGGAGTGATGGTGAGGAGAATCAGAAGAAAAAGTTAAAACCTCCTGGGTTGAGATAAGGACAGTTTACTAGGACAACACAAGGAGAAAAGTAGTAATAATAACAATAATACTAATAAAAGAATGTATAAAGCAAGTGATGCACAATGCAATTGCTCACCACCTGGAACCCAATGCTCAGCCCATTCCTGAGCCGCGATCCCCCCCTCCCCCGGCCAGCTCCCCCTCCCCCAGTTATTGTGGTAGGTTGACCCTAGGCTGGGCGCCAGGTGCCCACCAAAACCACTCTATCACTCCCCCTCCTCAGCTGGACGGGGGAGAGAAAATATAACAAAAGGCTCATGGGTCAAGATAAGGACAGTTTAATAAAGTGAAAGCAAAGGTCGCATGAGAAAGCAAAGAAAAACAAATGATGTTATTCTCTACTTCCCATCAGCAGGCGATGTCTAGCCACTTCCTGGGAAGCAGGGCTTCAGTATGCGTAGTGGTTGCTCCGGAAGACAAAAATGCCCCCCTTCCATCTCCCTTTACTTAGCTTTTATATATGAGCTGACGTCATATGGTATGGCATATCTGTTTGGTTAGTTTAGGTCAGCTGTCCTGGTTATGTCCCCTCCCAAGATCTTGCCCT